>NW_020951147.1:2871286-2907557 GCF_900497805.2 Vombatus ursinus
CCCACCCCCCTACACACAAGCCCTTGCCACTTAGCTGAGCTTCAGAGGCCTGCGCGGTTAACTCTGCCCAGCAAGAGCTCGCGCGGCAAAGTCAGAGCCCCAGCTACCACGGCCAATGTTTGCCCTTTTAAACTAAGTTCACATGCAGCCTTCAGGGATGCTGACATATGGTCTGGGGGTCTCTGCTTCTGTTTATTTGAGTTTGACCCAATCACGTTACAGTCGGGCTGAAATCTGCCACTATAAGTGTTATTGTTTAGTCATTTCAGTCGTGTCTGACTCTCCATGACCCCATTTGGGGTTTTCTTGGCAAGATACTGGAGTGGTTGGCCATTTCCTTCTCCAGCTCATTTTACAGATGAGGAAACTGAGGCAAACAGGGTGAAGTGCCTTGTCCAGGGTCACACAGCTAGTAAGTGTCTGAGGCCAGATTTGAACTCAGGAAGACGAGTCTTCCTAATTTCAGGCGTGGCAATCTATCTAGTGTGGCTCCACCTAGCGGTCTCTATAGGTGTCTACCCTATAGTTTAGCTCAAGGAGACTTCTCCCCGGCCCTGGTTTTCCTCCAGTCCTTTACCCTCTCTCATCAACCTGTTTCCAACTCTCTTTTGGGAGGTGGCATGGAACAGTGCTGGATTCAAGTCCCAGCTCTACTTAAGACTTCTGTGACCATGGACAAATCTGTGAGCCTCAGTTTCCCCCTTTGTAATATGAGTGGCTTGGACTAGAAGACTTCTTAGGTCCATTCTATCTCTAAATCTATGATCCAAGGAATAGACGGACAAATTGGTTACATCTACATGAATTTGAGTGATCAGTCAGTCAATACCATGTGCTAGGTGCTGTGCTAATAAGCGTGGGGTTACAAAGAAAGGCACCAGCTCATCCCTGCCCTCAGGAAGCTCACAATAGCGCTGTCCAAACAAGGGGTATACAGTATAAATTGGAGATCGGCACCACAGGGAGGGCACAAGCGTTACGGGAGATGAGAAAAGCCTCGTGTAAAAGGGGAGAAGTTAACTGGAAGGAAGTCAGGAAGCCCAGATGAGGAGAGAGGGCATCCCAGGCACGGAGGACAGACAACCGGAGAAAACGCCCAGAGCCGAGAGAGGCTCGCCTGGGGAACGAGGAGGCCAATGTCACTGGGGGACTGAGGTATAAGGAGACTGGGAAGGGAGGAGGAGAGAGGTGATGAAGAGCTCTGAGTGCCGAGCATAAGATTTTCTACTTGATCCAGGAGGCCGCAGGCAGCCCCTAGAGTTTACTGAGTGAGGGGTGACAAGATCAGGCTTGTGTTTTAAGAAAATCCCTTTGGCGGCCTAACGGAGGACGGAGTAGAGTAGGGGGAGAGACTCAGGGCCAGCAGACACTCCTCTCCTCCCCGCAGCCATTGCTGTAGCCCAGGCATGAGGCGGTGAGGGCCCGCAGCACGGTGGGAGCTGTGTCAGAGGAGAGAAGGGGGCGTATGGGAGAGACGCTGCAGAGGTAAAGCAGACAGGCACAGACTGGAGAAGGGGGAGAGATGATGACTGCTAGAATGCCAGGGGAGCCAGGGAAAGATAGCGAGTTCAACTGTGGACGTGACGAGTTTGAGACGTCTGGGGCCATCCAGTGTGAGCTGTCTGAGCTAGGCTGGAGGTGGGGGTGAGGCCAAGGCTGGACCCATCGATCTGGGCTGATCACCAGACGGTCACTGAATCCAGGGAGCCGGAGAGACCCCCGAGGGAGGAGAGGAGCTCACCCTTGATCTCAGGTCAAGAGGCACACGGCATGACAAGGAGCGGCAACGCGGCAGAGGGGACAGAGGCGGCTCGCCTGGAGATCCCAGATCAGCTCCTGCCCCTGATGCGGGCTGGCTGTGTGACCCTACCCAAGTCACTGACCTGCTCAATACTCTGAGCAAGGCTATCAAACGTGCCTGCACCCAATTAAAATGCAATCGGGAAAGGTTTAACAGGTATCAAAATAGGCTCAGATTCTTAAAATCTAGTCACTGCTGGGATTCTTATAATCGAGCCAATAAGCCAATAGCTTACTAATGTTTAGACTCCTTAAGAGTTTGCCCAATATGATGGATAGTCTAATAAACCTTGTCTTTGGCTGAAAAAAAACCCAAATATCAAAATAAAAGACAGCGTAACGTTAACTATTGCTAAGTACAACGTTAAAACACAATAGGTAATAACAAATATAAAATATCACATAATAGAAGATGTGGGTTTGTGGTTTTCTGAGTCAGCACATGATCAAAGGCTGACTGTCTCCCTCCACACCGAATACCTGCCTCCCTGCAGGGCTGGCACACACAACATCCATCCTGCAATGGGACCCTGCACGGTAGCTGGCTTCTACTCTCAGCCATACCTCAGATGCTTGCAATCCCAAATGAAGGCTCTAAATGTCAGGCTCGTACACAAATGCGCCCATCTGGGCAGCCTGCTTCATGAGCTTCATGAGATGCGGACCTTTGTTCTGTTCCCGACACATCAAAGAGGTGAAGGATCCAGCTGCCGCCTGGGCCACAACAAATCTGGCCCACACAGCCTTCTTCAAAGAGAAAGCAAATGAGTTTATCACCTCATTAAAGTGGCCCCTTGAAGCCCAGAGCTTAGCCAGGCACAGACAGCCCTAAGGTGAAGGGAATAGTTGTTGTTTTTATTTTTGTTTTTGTTTTTCCCTCAAATTGAAATCCTGCAAAATCAATAGACATGCCACTATGAGGCCTTAGGCGGTCCTATCTAAACTCCCCCCACCCAGGAGAGCCCCAGCACTGCCCCCAGGTCACCTGGTCCAACCTGTGTCTGAGCAAGTATCGTCTACAATGGCACCTGCCGGAGTTATCCAACCTCTCCTTAAAAACATCCAGTATTTGAGTGTATGTGTATCGGACAGGGGCCTCACTGCTTCCCAACATATGCCATTCCTCTCCTGGCCAGCTCTAAGTGGAGAAGGCTTCCTTTTACCTCACCCAATTCTAGAGATCTCTACCACTGAGGCCCATTCTCTCATCTTACAGGCCCAGAATGGGGCGGCTCCCAAGGTCAGAGCATAGCAGAGCTAGTACTGGAACCTGGGTCCTCTGGGGCATCTGGCTCCCAATTCAGGGCTTTTTCTGTCTCCTCATCCCATCCCCAAGAGCACAAGGTGCCCTGCTCACCCAGCTGGACTAGACACGGGCAGGCAGGCGGAAGCAAGCCCTCGGTCTGTTTGCCAATGCACAGCTGGAAACCTGGTCCTAAAACTTGACCCTGGTGTGGAAGACCCTTAGAAAAATGCTAAGGTCATTCCACCCACAGTCCATTATGATGGAAAAGTTACAGGAATTGGAGCCTGAGGACCTGGGTTTGAATCTTTGCCACTTCCAACCTCTGGGACCCAGGGAGAGTTCACCTCCTCATGGCCTCAGCTTTGTCCATCTGTAAAATGGATGCGTTAACCAATATGTCCTCTAAGGTCATCCATTCTAGCCCTAGATTCTATGATTCCATGATGCAACGGCCTGGTTGAGCCCAGCTTGAAATCCATGATCAACTATAAGCATAGCAAAATCTCCCGCCACCATGAGAAAATCAATAGCTTTGGGATACATTCCGTTTCCAAGCTAACAGTCTTGGTAATCTTAGGCTGGCTGGTGTCCAGATAGAGGCAGATCCCCCATCAGAGTGAAGAGACGTCTCAAGGCACCATCATCGCCAGGCTCTAGCTCGCCAATGGAGTCCCCTGGGAGGCCCAGAGGCAGATCCCACCAGCCCCTCCCCTACACCACATGGGCTTCATTTCTAAGGCAGTGGCCTGAACCCCAGAACACGCTTTCTCCTAACAATTATAAGTCAGTGATGTCAAAGAAACAAGGGCCACTAAACCTGTAAACTGGGATCCCGAATGACTTAGAAAACTACCTACAAACATTCCCCATGTTCTGGTGCATTTTTATTTATTTTGTGAAATATTTCCCAATTACATTTGAATCTGGTTCAAGTCTATCGGTGTGTGAGACACATCTATTACAGATGGCAGTTAGGTTCCCAGGTTATCCCACAGAAGCCACAATGGAACTGAAGGACAGCTAGCAATTGTGTTATTACCGCTAACTGCTACTGGTAACTGCTTTTCAGGGAAAACAATGCTCCCCCTAACCCCTCCTCAAATAAACCACAATCGATATCTCCATAACAATTTCAGATTTGCAAGACATTTTCCTTAAAGAAACTGAGGAGAAAGGGAGGCAAATATCACCATCCCCACTCTACAGATGATGAAGACGAGGCCAATGTCATGACTTGCCCAGGGTTACTGAGCTGTTGAGTGTCAGAGGTGGGATTAGAACCCAGACCCTCCTGACTGCCTCTCTCAGGTTCTGTCCACTCACTCCTCCCATCGAGGTCCTGGCGACACTGGCGACTCCCAGTTTCTAAGTCCAGAGGTAAAATTTCCCTTCACTGAAGTTCTGACTCGGTTTACAAATGTCTCTAAGTCTCTTATTTAAGAGGTTGGGATAGGGTCCCCCCAAGTGAGGCAAGTCCCTACACATTCTCTGCAATTTATAATCTTATAAAGTTGCCCAGAGACATTAAATGACTGGTCTAAGGCCACAGGGTCAGCATGTGTCCGAGGGGAGCCTCGGACCCCGGGCTTCCTGGTTTTCACAGAGGTTCTTAGGGAAGCGAATTCATGGTGATAACCAAGCTGGATTGTTATCCGGCTTCCCAATCATAGACTTGGTTATCACCCCATCCAAGGACAAGCTCCTCCTGACATGCCCGTTGGAAGGGACTGGCCAGCCAGCGCTGGCCCTTCTCCCTGAGAAGGGACTGAGAGGTCAATGAAAGGGAAGAGGTCCCTTTGGTCAGTGAGGGGAGCGCCCTGGACAGATGGGAGAGCAATGTGGCTGCTCATTTCAAGATCTCTTTCATCTTCTTTGGCTCTGAAAGCCCTTCCTCACCTAGCCCCTTCTGACCTTTCCACCTTCTTCCACTTCATGCCCTCCCTGTACCTGCCACCTAGTGACACTGGTCCCCGGGCTCAGCCTCTGACTCTGGCTGTTTTCTCTGGCTGTCCCTCAGCCCTGGGGGTCTCTCCCTCCTCATTTTGGCCTCCTTCGAGCCCCGGCTAAAGTCCCACCTTCTGTAAGAATCCTTTCCTTAAAGTCAGTGTCTCCCCTCTGTGATCAACTCCAAGCTATCTTGTGTCTGTAAAGCACTTGGCACAGTGCCTGGCACACAGTAGGTGCTATATGACTTGTTTAAAATGTCCTGGGGCAGAGATTCATGTGGGAGGGCATGAGGAGAGGGGGGTTTATGCCAGTTTAGATCCCCTTCCCTTCCCTTCTCTTCCTCCCTCCTTCCCCCGCCCCCAAATTGCCTGGCTATAGATGAATAACAAATTAAATAAAACTGCTTCTGGCCGACTAATGCCTAAGTATAGAGTACAGTATTAAAATTAATTTTTTTTCTTGGACAGCTGGTACCTTTTATCTTGACCTAACAATCTTTCCCATCATCCCTAGCCAGTCTGGATTCTTGTTACAAATCAAAACTTCGCAGGAGTTAAATCAAGCTCCACAGAAGCAAGACTGGATGTGACCATGTGTTTGTTTTGCTCTCATTGTCCCCCGCCCCCACTCCTCTGCCTGGGTGGGGGAGGTGTCTGTCATCATCTCCTCCCCAGGACCCTCCTTGTACTTACTGGGCAGATAACTAAGTGATTTCTCCAAACTGAACCCAATATATTAAGGAAGATCCCCTTAGGCTAGTTTTATTAAAAGGCAATTCTGGCTGCTCTGGAACAGAAATAAAGCCTCTCTCCCTGCCCCCCACTCCTCCAGTGACTGGACACTCTCCTGGCTGGGCTGACCGCACAGCTGTTCTAACCCATCTTCTCCCCTTGACAGCCAGTCCTGCCATTAGCAGAGCTGCAGGGAGGTCTAGGAAAAATGGCGCCAGCCTGCCAACATCATTACAGAGGCATAGACCTCGATTGAGACCACTCGACAAATGGACACCAGATAAAAACAAGGACAGACGGTGCTTCTGAATAGGTCATTAATGAGGCATGAACTCACAGAGACAGGGCTGTAGGGAACTTGAGACATTATCTAACAGCCCCATCATTATACTGGAGAGAAGAACAAGGCGCAGAGATGAAAAGTAACTTCTTCAATGTCACACGGATTGTCAGTCACAAAGTATTCAAAAGCTAGGTACCCAAACACTGAATCCACCGTTCTTTCCATCTTAGGCTCTAGAACAAATTAAAATAGCCTTGGGGTGCTCAAGTTCTAGGTCACTTTCAACATGCAAGTCATAAAATCCTTGGGACCCTAGTGACCCTAAATTAGTGAGCACAAATTGATTCTAAGTCAGAGACTTTCTTAACTTGTGGGAGGCACTGGGAACCAGCCTGCCAGTGGTCATAGCAAGTTCTCTCAACACAGACAACACTGGCCTAAGGTAGAAAGAAAACCAGGCAGGGAAAGCCACTCAAAGAATGTACAGAAGCCTCTGTGGATAAGGGTTAATAAGAATCAACTTGACCAACCAGCAAGCATTTATTTATTTTTGCCCTGTGAGAAGCACCATGCTCACAGAGACCCAAAGGACCTAATTTCTTCCTCCCCTGCAGCTGCTTCGATTCTGCAGGATTTTTTGGGTTCTGAGTGGGATGCCTCTGATCCAAAATTCAATCAATTAAACAGAAGGGACTTAAACACCTACTATATGCCCTGAGCATTACTATAAGTACTGAGGCTTCAAAGACAAAACCTGAGGGGTTCTTGCCCTCAAAGAGCTTATATTCTACTGGGGGAAACAATGTGTAAAGGCATAAGGGGAAGGAGGAAGGGAGGGAAGGAGGGGGAGAGAGAGAGAGAGACACACACACACACACACACTGCACAGGAATTGTTTTGGTGGAAGATAGTTTGAACAGCTGGGGAGTGGGGCTCAGGAAGGGCCTGTGTTTGAAGGAAGCTCGGGATTCTAGGAGGAGGAGTTTCTAAAAAGAAGTCTTCCATTGTCCCAACTGACATAGCTCTAAGTTAATTAGGTATCCCATCCCATATGTGTCTGCCTCTATACGTGTAAAGTTTGTTTCTCTAAAGTTTGTTTCTTCTCTTGTGTCTACGGGCATAAAAGGCCTCTCACTGCTTCCCCGGTTTTGTCCCTGAGGAACTGTACCCCAAATCAGACCGGGGAAGTAAAAGGCCACAGACCTGGCCTCCCATGTGGTCTTTGGCCCGAGCCTCTCATTACCTCAGTGACTGTAAATCAGAGCAGAAGAGGAGCCCAGTGCCCCACAGAGAAGTCCCCTTGGGAAGGGTGACTGTACAAAGAAACCCCAAACATGTCAGGATTTGGCAAGGCTTGGGGCAATCTCTGCTGAGCACCTTGAATGGGAAGGTGGGCCCCGTGCTGCTTTCTCCTTTAAAGGAAATGTTCTCGGCTTTCAGAGGCACATTCCTGGCCCCAGAGCCAGACCGTCCTGGCTCATCTGCCCGGTTCATGAATGATTCTCACTTGGAGCAAACATCCTTGGGGGTGGAGGGGATAATTTCCCCCGAAAGCCTTCTTTCTGTTGGCTTCATTCCAGGAGGCAGCTCCTTTTCACGTTCACCAAAAAAGGGGCCAAATTAGCAGCCCTTGGGATTTTGACAGTTTCTAAGACGGGCTGAGGAATGGTAATTATCACAACAGATGTGCTTCTCTGGGAAGAAAACGTCTCAAGTTGCCGACCCAGGACACTGGTGACTCACTCACTGCCAACTCTCGGACAACTGGGGCTGCCCCGGGCTGGGACAGTGCAGCGGCGCAGAGCTCGGCCCGTGGAGCGCCACCAGCCCGCAGCCGTCCCTTGAAGATCAGAAGCACCAAATCTGAAGAGAACCTCAGGGGGGGCCTTTGTTTGGGTGTCTCCAGCACGTGGTGGGTGCTGACTGCAGCAGACTCCGGCACCCCCTCTCTCAGGGGAGCCCTTCCTTCTTCTCTCGAAGGAACTAAACCCAAAGGCAGCAGAGGAGGGAGAGGAGAGGGGACCTGATGGATGAAGGCAGGTGGGATTGGTCCTTCAGGCTCCAGAGTCCTGTGCATGCACCTGCGCTAATGTTCTCTGCAGTGCTTTTCTGGAGCCCCGCGAGGGATCCTCTTCTCCCTTCCCTTTGGGATCCATTGGCGACCGAGGATTTCCTGCTGACCTGGTCTTAGCTGAAGAATCAACAGAAGACATTTTCATCTGGCCTGGCCATCTGCTCCTGTCTGTAATGAAGTGCCTCGATTTTCTCCCTCTCTGTCTCAGACTAAAGGAATTCAGAGGGGGGACACTGTGGGCTTCCTCGGGGGACAAAGCCCCAGGGACCACTTCTCTCTCCTCTGGCTCCAGAGGGGCAGCCCTTCCACGGTCGCCACACAGAGTCCCACGTTGTCGTCGTCACCAGCCAGGACTTTAAAGCCTAGCCGGCCGGACCTTGACCAAATCATGTGCTTTCTTTGGGCCTCAACTTCCTCATCTGGAAAGGGAAGAGGCCAAACAAGATGGTGTCCCAGTACCCTCCTACCTCTAAGTGTGAGGACCTGGAATGGAGGGCTTGGGAAACACTCACATAAATAAGTATAATACGGACGAGGACATGAGCGCATGATTCTTGCAGAGGAAACGCCCAGGGCACGTGGGAGGAGGGAGACAGCACTGTCGGCTGGAGGCAGGAAGCTGGGGTAGGGGGCTGAACGGCCATTACACTCGGTCTCTCCCACACGAGGTGGTTTTGAGCAAAATCCTTTGTAAACTCCAAAGGGGAACCATTATGACTGTGATGGAGCACACTGTAAGGTATACATTTGAGCCGTTAGGATGACTTCTGCCGAGAATGGACAGCGGCACCTTTCAGACCAATACAAGGGAGAAACCAGAGAAGATCTGCCCTCCCTCTACATGTGCTTGTTGTCCCACCTTTCCTGAAATGATCCCAAAGGAGCACTGGACTCCAAGGGATCAAAGGTCAAGCTTCCAGCACCCACCCAACCCTCCATCAGCTCACAGTGATGACACATGCCCGTGTGCCACAAGAGCAGATCGTGTCAGAGACCAACTGGGGCAGGGTCCAAGAAGAGCAGGGGACATCACACGGAAGGTGGAGGCTGCTCAGCAATGACTGACCATCAGATAAGTGAGGTGATCGCATTTCCCTGTCAGAGAGGATTGTACTCTGATGCTGAGGCACTGGGCCTTGCCACGTTAATGAGTATTATTATTAATAATAATATAATTAATAATAATAATAATAATAAAGGCATCATGAAAACTGATTGGCCCCAGATTTCCTCTTCACTCCACCCTCTCGCATCTTTCCCGGGGGCCCTCAGCCGGCGGTGCCACCCCAGCCCTCCTCCCACCACACTCACCACTTGTCCCCTCCCCGCAACAAAACCAGAACTCCTGGAGGGCAGAGATTACCCCACCTTTGTCTCTGTGTTTTCAGCACCGAAGACAGCGCCTGACACATAGTAAGTGCTTAATGAATGCTTGTCGATTGACCCAATCAATGGCTACTTCTAGGTAGAGAGAGGCGTTAAAGCAAAAACAAGGACGTTGAACTGAGCCCAGGACTGTCCAAAGTCATGTGGCTGCTGTACGAGAACAATAAAAGTAATACAGAGAAATAGCTAACATTCACATAGAGCTTACTGTATACTCTACAATTATTATCTCATTTGATCTTCATAAGAACCATGAGAGGTAGGTGCTACTATTATCCCCATTTTACAGATAAGGGCATTAAGGCAGACAGAGGTAAAGTGACTTGCCCAGGATCACACAGCTATAAAGGTCTAAGGCTGGATTTGAACTCAGGTCTTCCTGACTCCAGACCCAGTGCTCTATCTACTGCATGACCCAGCTGCGCCATAAGTATTAGCAGTGGGTATTATGTAAACAAGGACTGCTTGACAAATTTCACTGATAAAGGCCTTATTTCTAAGAGATATCTTTGTATACATACACACATACACACACATAGACATATACATGTATACACACAGACACACACATACATACACACACATATATACGGAACTGAGTCATATTTAATCAAAGTAAGAGCTATGCCCCAGTTGGCCAAAGGACAGGAACTGGAAGTCTTCAGATGGAAAAATCCAAGCTACCAATAGCCATAGAAAAATGTTTTACATCATTAATAATTGGAGAAATGAACATTAAAACAACACAGAAGTTCTTTCTAATCCATCAGGTTGGCAAAGTTGACAAAAAGGGAAAATGACAAATGTTGGAGAGGATGTGGGAAACCAGGTACACTAACGCACTGCTGCCGGAGCTGTGAACTGTTGTAACCATTCTGCAGAACAATCTAAAACCATGCTTGAAGAGCTATTAAATCGTGTATAACCATTGACTCAGCAGTACACCTACTATGGCTACACTTCCAAAAAGATCAAAGAAAGAGGAAAAGGACCCATTTGTAGAAAGATTTTTATAGAAGCTCTTTTCATGGAGGCAAAAAACTGGAAACTGAGGTGATGCCCATCAATTGGGGAATGGCTGAATGAATGATTGTGATGGAATACTAAGACACTATATGAAATGATGAAAGGAATGGCTTCAGAAAAACCTGGGAAGACTTATATGAACTGATGCAAAGTGAAGTGAGCAGAACCAGGAGAACATTGTACACAGTAACAGCAACATTGTAACAATCATCAACCGTGAAAGACAGAGCTACTCTGATCAACCCAACAATTCCAAGAGACTCATGATGAAACAAGCTGCCCCCGTAAGAAAAAAAAAAACACACACACATAGGTATATGTGTATACGTGTGGGGTCTGTGTATGTGTGTGTGTGGTATGTATGTGTGTATGTATGTGTATGCATATATGTGTGTATGTATGTGTGTGTGTCTGTGTCCATATGTGTGTGTCTGTGTGTATCTGTGGTGTATGTATGATGTGTGTGTGTGTTTGTGTGTGTGTGGACAGGCAGGGCTAATGTGGGAATTCGTTTTGCTTGACCATACATATTTGTAACAGGTTCTGCTTTTCTTGTTTCTCAGTGAGTGAGAGAAAAGTGAGAGAAATCATGACCGAAAATAAATAAACTTGAGTTTTACCAAACGACAGCTGATTCACTGACCCAGCTCCCTCTCTACCCGACACTCGAGGAGTGACTCACCTCAATCTTGTCTGTCTTGGCGTCTCCCCAGTAAAGCTTGCCCTCCTGCAGGTCCAGCGCCAGGCCATTGGGCCACCCAAGAGACGTGTTCACCAGGACTCTTCTGGCCTGTCCATCCAGATGGGCGCATTCGATTTTGGGGTTTTCACCCCAGTCTGTCCAATACATGTAGCTGAAAAAGAACCCCACAACACACATTTCCATCAACTCAGCAAAACCCACTCCGTTTAAGCCTGGCAACAACTCCTTGAGATGGGTGCTACAGGTTTTGTTGTCCCCATTTTACAGACAAGAAAACTGAGGCTCAGAGAGGTGAGGGGACTAACCATCATCACACAGTGAGTGTGCATCAGAGGTGAGGCTCTTGACACCAACTCCACCGTTCTACCCACTGCACTATGCTGCTGCTGGAGGAACCCAGGACCTAGACGGAAAGTCCAAGGGGACCGTGCAGGATAGGAAGAACAACTCTTCGTTTTACAGAGAAGGAAACTGATGCTCAGGGAAATAAACCAACTTGCCCAAGGCCACACAGCTGGTGAGTATCTAAGGCAGGATTTGAACCTTGTCCCAGGCTCCAGAGCCTGGCTCTTGCCACTGTACCCAAAGCTTTATGAAGCACTTTCTTCCCAACACCAGCTGTGAGGTAAGAATTATTCTCATTTTAAAAGTGAGAAGGGGGCAGCTAGGTGGCGCAGTGGATAGAGAACCCACCCTGGAGTCAGGAAGACCTGAGTTCAAATCTGGCCTCAGACACATAACACTCACTAGCTGTGTGACTCTGGGCAAGTCACTTTACCCCATTGCCTAACCAAAAAAAAAAAAAAAAAAAAAGTGAGAAGACTGAGTTTACAGAGGTGATCCACCCAAGGTCACGTACAGCTAGTAAGTGGTCAAAGCTAAGACTCATACCCAGGTCCCAACCACAAATCGCTGCTTTGCCACTGAAAATGAGCCACGCCCTGCTCTGAGCAGACTGGGACAGGGACAGCAATAGTTCTGGAGGCTAAGCCTGGTGAGGGGATGAGCTCCCCAGCCCTGCATGGTAGCCAAGCTTCTCTCTGAGGTCTGCCCAGCGCCGAGGGGCTGCATGCTGTGAGAGGCAGCCCTGCTTTCACTCGACAGGAAGCTTTGGCCATGTTTGTATCCGGCCTCCAGCCTCCATCTTCCCTCCCTACTATGTCGCTCCAGCCATTTAACTGCTGTGCTTGCCCTCCACAGCCAGGGCTCGGCAATGCCTTCCCTCATGAGGAGCAAACAGAGGTGTGCCCTGGCCTCCCCTCAGAGCATGGTGGAAAGAGGCCCTGGGGAGGGGGAGGCAGCGTGGGGCAGTGGAAAGTCCTAAGAAGCCAGAACCAGGGAACCTGGCTCTGACATGGACGACAGCCTGACTGCCTGTGCATCCTTCACCTTGAGGGGCCTCAGTTTCCTCCTCTGTAAAATGGGGGAGGGGAGGAGTAAGACTCCATGGCCTCTAACTCTACGTAACCTTGGGCAAGTCACTTCAACTCCTCGAGCCTCAGTTTCCCCATCTATAAAGTGGCTAAATGGCCCCCAAGGTCCCATCGAGCTCTCAATCTAGGAACCCACAGCCACCAGGAGTATTAGTGTTAGAAGAACTGAGTGGTGCTAAGCTGTGTATTGCAACAGGAAGTCAGCCTGGTATCTTGGGGAAAGCGCTGCACTTGCAGTCAGGAGAGGCCTGGGTTCAAATCCTGTTTGGAACACAAACTCCAAGAGTATGGAGAAGTCGCTTCCCTCCTTGGAGCCTCGGTTTCCCCACCCGTACAGCGGGGATGACATCGCCTCCCAGGGGGTGGTAAATTTCAGTCCCACCTCGCAGCGCTAGGGCAGCGGCTTGTTGCGCCACCGAGCCCCTTTCCTGGCCCCGCGGAGCCCCGCTTCCGGGCCCCCACCCCCTCCAAGCACGGAGCCCCGACTCACCCCATCACTGGGTTCAGAACGATGGCCCGAGGCTCATCCAAGTTCTCAGAGATAAGAATCTTCCTGGAGGTCCCATTCAGCCGCGTCACCTCGATGCGATCTGTGCCCGTGTCGGTCCAGTAGAGATTCCTGGCCACCCAGTCCACGGCAATGCCATCCGGGTCGGTGATCTCCGTGTTGACCAAGGTCTGGGCCCCAGAGCCGTCCAGGTAGGCGCGGCGGATGGCCCTCACGTCATCGTCCGTCCAGTAGACATAGCGCTCCACAGGGTCATAGTCAATGGCGATGGCGTGCCTGATGTCGTCGATGTGCAGAATGATGTCCGTGAAGTCCGGCATGTCCAGGGAGATCCGGCGCAAATCCGTCCGCCGGGCGAGCAGCAGGACCTCCTCGGCACCTACGAGGAGGTTCAGTCAGTCAGCACAGCGAGCACTGTAGGCTCCTGTTGTATGTAAAGCAGCAGGAGTGCACAGACAGAAATGAAGAAGCCCTGCCCTCAGGGAGCTCCCTTTCTACTGCACGGGAAGGCAGTCTGGAAGTAACATGTTCTCAGCAGCCCGCCTCTTTCGTTTACTCCCAGTGGGATCTTGGGGAAATCCCTTCCCTGTGCTGGGTCTCAGTTTCCTCACCTGTAATATCCGACCACAACAGCCTCGAAGGCCCTTACAGCTCTAAGTCTACGATCCCATGAAAGGGATTAGTTTAACGGGCTAGCGCCAGTTTGCACAAGTCGCGAGAGATTCCCTGGAAGCAGTTTATACAGTAAAAGTCATAGACAGGAGAGATTAGAGATGATCCCCGGGGGAAGCCACTGGAATCTGCTGTGTGAGCACAGAAAAAGAAAAGGACCTGGAGTCAGGGAGACCACATCTACAATCCCGCCTCCAGCACCTACCGCCTGCGTGACCGACTGCCAGCTAAGCCCCTAACATCACCCAGCTTCGGTTTCCTCAAAAATGGGGGTGACAGCAGGTTCAAAACTTGGAGGGTTTGTGGCGAGCTGCCCACAAGGCCGGGTCCGGCTGGGTCTGCAAAGTGCTTTGAAAGCCCCGAGCTTCAGAGGCAGCCTAGTGATTGTGACTGCTCTTTGAAGCCATGAAGCTGCCATTATTGGTACCCCCTTCATCAGCAGAAGGGCTAAGAGCTCTTCCTGGGTCGGGGTCAAGCCAAACTCTAGAACTCTGGCATACCTAGAGCCCCTTCCCCCTCCCCCTGTCTTCCCCTATTAGAGCAGAATGTAAGCTCCCAGAGGGCAAAGACTGTCTTGCTTGGGATTTATTGGCAGGGACAATTTCCTGGTAATTTTGCTGTTCCCTTTCTCAGGTGCCTCCACCAACTCAGGTTGGCCCCGTCTCTATAACACGTAGTCTTAGAAAGTTGCCCGGGACACAGAGAGGTTGGGTGACTTCCCTAAGGTCACACACCCAGCAGGACTTGAATCCAGGTCTTCACTTTAAGGCCAACTCTCTTCCTTCCACCACCTGCGTCTCGGCACAAAGTGAACACACAGTAGGTGTTTTTTTATTCCCTACGTCAATTATCAGGTCGATTTTCAAAAAGGCAAAGTAGAGGCCAGTGACCTTGACTTCTGCTCCTGGGAACATTCTAGAATCAGTCAGATCATTAAGGAGAGGGTTGGAGAGAACCTAGAAAAGGAAGGGCTGATCATGAAGAGCCAGCTGAGCTTTTTCCAGGACAGCTTAGCCTTAGGCTGAATTAATTTCATTCCCTTTTTTGACAGGGTTGCTAAGCCCCGAGACCAAAGGAACGTGTGTGTATAAATTACCTAAATGCTAGCAAAGCCTTGACTCAAGGTCCCTCATACTCCTCTTTTAAGGAAGATGGCTCTGTGTGGAGTGGATGAGAGAACGATTAGATGATGACCGGTCTCAGAGAGTGATTGTTCATAGCTCAATGCCGGCTGAGAAGAGACCAGATGAAGTTTGCAGATGACACAAAGCTGGGGTGGGGGACGGCAGACTTAACACAGTGGACGACAGAGATCCACAAAGAATTCCACAGGCTAGAGCACTGGGTGGATTCCAATACGATGAAATTCAACAGGATAAATGCAAAGTTTTACACTTGGGTTAAAAAAAAATCCACTTCCTATGTGCCAGATGAGAAAGGCATGGTTAGGCAGCAGCTTTTCTGGAAAAGATCTGGGCCTTTGGACCCAATACAAGACAATCGGTGAGACAAGATTGCTCAAAATACCCATGTGATCTTGGCTGAGCTTCAAGGAAAAGGAGGAGATGGTCCCTCTGTCCTGCAGCCCAGGCGGACCTCCCCTGGAGAGCTGTGCTTGGCTCTGGGAGCCAAAGTTTAAGAAGGAGGCTCATAGTTAGAAGAGCATCCAGAAAAGGCCAACTGCCACGTTGAAGGGCCTTGATCTCGTTTCAGATGAGAATTGGGTGAAGGAACTAGGGAAGAAGGATATGAAAATTATCTTTGAGTAATTAAAGGGCCATCGAGTGGAAGAGGGAGCAGTCTAGGTCTGCCTGGCCCCTTGATTGACCAGACTGGCCGTCCTTTGATCCTCACACCAACCCCACAAGGGCGCCATTTCTTTTGGCCCAGTCCTGTGATTTCATGGAGGCTAGGAATTCCCACGGGTGGAAGTGGCAAAGAGGCAAATTTTGGCTTGATATCAAGAAAAACCTTTAAAGAATGTTAAAATCATGATTCTGCTATAACATGACATTCACATTCTTAAAAATCACTGGGCTATGCAAACTCACACAATTGAAAAATGGGCTTGGGGCATAACCCTCAAAAACCATCAGTGACACATTAAAAAAAGACAAGAATGATGGGCGGAGTCAAGATGGCAGAGTTAAAGCAGTGACTTGCTCGAGCTCTACCCCAAACCTCTTCAAATACCTGTAAAAAATTACTCTAAACAAATTCTAGAGCAGCAGAATCCACAAGAAGACCGAGTGAAACAAACTTCCAGCCCAAGACAATCCTGATGTTTGAAGGGAAAGGTCTGTTGTGCCGGGCTGGGAGAGGAGCGCAGTTCAGCAAGGGCCATTAGGGCAAAGACGGGGCACAGAGAACCTGGAGCTGGCCTCAGGGGACTGAATTGCCGGAAGCTGTGGTGGTTTCCAGATTTCTCAACCCACAAATGCTAAAGACAACTAGAAGGTTAGTAGGAAAGGTCTATTGGACCACGGTGAGAAAGGAGCTCAGTCCAGCCCCAGTACTGGGGTGGTGGCTGCTTCTGGGGCTCTTGGCCCACAGACGGAGGGGGGGGTCAAGCAGCTGATCAGAGGGAGATTGCAGGGATCTCTTTGCTGGTGCTGAGGCAGGACTCTCTTGCTTTCCCTGTGCTTGCATCTGGGTCACAGTTCTGGGTAGCAGTCCTGGGTTGGGGAGGACCACTGGCGTGGTAGAGCTTGTGGTGGCAGTGGAGAGGGAATCCTTCTCACAGTTCTAAGCCAAAAAAGAGTACTTGTGGTCACTCACAGACCAGAGCACAGGCCAGGAAAGGAGTAAACACCTCGCCCTTGATCATAACACCTTGGAAGAACTGTAAATTTACAGGTCCCTAGAAGTATTTCTGAAAAAAGCTGCACAAAACCCTTGAAGCTTGGGACAGGACACCCTCCACACTGGAAGTAGAGCACTACCTTAACAAATAGTTAAAAAGTCAAATAATTGGCTGAGAACATGAGCAAACAGCAGAAAAAACTCAGACTACAGAATCTTACTTTGGTGACAAAGAAGATCATATACAACCAGAAGAAGACAACAAAGTCAAAGCTCCTACATCCAAAGCCTCCAAGAAAAATTTGTACTGGTCTCAGGCCATGGAAGAGCTCAAAAAGGATTTTGAGAAGCGAGTAAGTGAAGTAGAGGAAAAATTGGGAAGAGAAATGAGAGTGATGTAAGAAAATAATGAAAAATGAGTTAACAGCTTGCTAAAGGAGACCTAAAAAAATACTGAAGAAAATAGCACCTTAAAAATAGTCTAACCCAAACGGCAAAAGATGTCTAAAAAGCCAATAAGGAGAAGAATGCCTTAAAAAGCATAATTGGCCATATGAGAAAGGAAGTCCAAAAGCTCACTGAAGAAAATACTTCCTTACACACAACCATACAACCATCACACACATACACCTGAAGTTGGAACTGGATTACAGAAAGGGCATCTTTGGGGATCTAAGCACCCAGCTGGGGTGTGTATCCAGCAGCAGCCTGACCTCCCCAGAAAGCCCAGGGCAATCTGTACTCTCCCATCCTGAACATTGCCTCCTCCCCTGTATCACTCGACCGCTATCACCCCACTCCCTCGCAATTTTTTTCTCAATAAATGTTTTGGTTTGGTTATAAAAAAAGAAAAAAGAAATTAGAATGGAGCAAATGGAAGCTAGTGACTCTATGAGAAATTAAGACATTGTAAAACAAAACCAAAAGAATGAAAAATTAGAAGACAATGTGAAATATCTCACTGGAAAAACAAATGACCTGGAAAATAGATCCAGGAGAGATAATTTAAAAATTAGTGGACTACCTGAAAACCATGATCAAAAAAAGAGCCTAGACATCATCTTTCAAGAAATTATTAAGGAAAACTACTCTGATATTCTCAAACCAGATGGTAAAATAGAAATTGAAAGAATCCACCAATCCTGAAAGAGATCCCAAAAGGAAAACTCCTAGGAATATCATAGTCAAATTCCAGAGTTCCCAGGTGAAGGTGAACTCTCAACCTCCAGACCATTCACAAATAGCTGGAGTGCTGCTGACCAGTTACACCTGGAATGGATGGCCGCTTAGACTTGGATGTAATTAACAAACGTTGATGCCGGGCCCACTCTGGGCAGAGCCCTGTGCCAAGGCTGGGGATTTCTGAGCCCGCCACAGTGAGGGGACATAAGATGGAAACCAAACCAAACTCAAAAGAAGGGGAGTAGGGCAGGGGGCTAGCCCTCCACTCAGGGAGCTTACCTCCTCCCAGCCTAGAGCACATTCTCTAAGACAGACAAGCAGCCGCCCTGGGGGTGGGGAGGCTGAAAGTCTGGGTGGGATGACTGATGTCCCAAACTCCCTCCCTCGGGCCCCTGGGCTCACACTCAGGCCCCAGGGGAGGAGCTGGGAGACTGGCTGGAAAAGGGCCTGCTGGAGGATGGGTCTGGGGGGTGCAAGGGCCTTGGGTGACAACAATGTTTCTTCCCACATTTGAATAGGGCACCGGGCTCGGGCTGGGTCAGAGCCTCGTTTAAAAAGCCGGGCAGTAATCTGTTTAGAAGCAAAGCACTTGCCCAGCACTTCCCTTCCCCAGGTGCTTAAACAAACAAGCCTCCCAAACCGCTAAAGCCCAAATGAAAGCTTGCCCTCCCTGGGGCCTCCACCTGGATGCCAGCTCTCCCCTTCTCACTTGATTCCAAGCCAAGCCAGAAGCAGGGATCCGTGAAGGGCCTGCAGTGGGCAGGGCACTGTCTGAGGCCCAGGGCGTAGCCCCACCCTCCTCTGCGCAGTCCAGGCCTTTACAAATGATCTAATTCGATCCTCACAGCAGCGTTGGGAGGCAGGCTCTGTTATTATCCCCATTTTACTGATGAGGCAGCTGAGGCAGAGAGATGTTAAGTAACTTGCTTGGGGACACACAGCTAATAAGCATCCCAACTGAGGTCTTAGTAACCCCAGGTCCAACATTCTATCCGTCCCCCTCCCCCACAAGCTGCTCATCAGTAAACAAATGACCCTTCAAACATTTATTAAGCACCTACTATATAAAGAACACTGAGCTAGAAACTGGAATGCACACAAAATGAAAAACATTTTCTGTCCTCAAGGAGCTTACCTCATGGGAGTACAGAGCAAAAACTGTTCTCTTAGAATTAGTTAGAGGACCTGAATTCAATCCAACTTGTGTGACCTTGAGCAAGTCACTTAACCCTGTGGGCCTCAGTTTCCTTATCTGTAAAATACAGGGGTTGGCAGTTACCATGCCTAAAGCCACCATCCTCAGGCAGACAAATTTCTACTCCCTCCATTCGTACCTTGACTCAGTGGAAAAAGTGAAAGCCCATATATCCCAAAGAGATCATACAAATGGGAAAAGGACCCACATGTACAAAAATATTCATAGCAGCTCTTTTTGTGGTGGCAAAGAATTGGAAATTGAGAGGATGCTCATCAATTGGGGAATGACTGAGCAAGTTGTGGTATGTGAATGTGATGGAATATTATTGTGCTATAAGAAATGATGAGCAGGCTGACTGCAGAAAAACCTGGAAAGACTTGTATGGACTGATGCTGAGTGAAGTGAGCAGAACCAGGAGAACATTGTACACAGTAATAGCCACGTTGTGTGATGACTAATATTGATAAACTTAACCCTTCCTGGCAATACAAGGATCTAAGACATCTCCAGAGGCCTTGTGATGGAAAATGCTATCCACATTCAAAGAAAGAACTATGGAAGTTGAATTGTTATTTTTTTCTCTTCTGTTGAGTTTTGTTTCCTCTTTCTGACGGTTCCTCCTATCGGTTTTAATTTTTACTTGCAACATCACTAATGTGAAAATATGTTTAATAGGAATGTAAATGTATAGCCTATATCAGATTGTGCGCTGTCTTGGGGAGGGTGGTGGGGAGGAAGGGGGAGAAAAATTTTAAACTCAAAAGCATATGGAAGTGATTATTGATAAATCAAAATAAATTAATAAAAAAATTTTTATAAAAAAAGTGAAAGCCCACATTTGAATGGCTGAGGCCCTTGTAAATTTTTTAAAGTTATATCTGCCAACATGTATTAGTTATAAATACTAATTTAATAAAAAGTTACATAGAAAAATACAAGAGCTGGACCAGCTGACCTCTTAGACGCCTTTGATTTCTAAGTCTATGGTCTTATTCCACCTAGGGTGGAGGAGGCGGGTGGAGCAGTAGCTACTTAGCTTTCCAACCTCTCCTCCAATACAGGGGAGACTAGGGAGTATTGGCCCTGGGCGAGCGTCCTGTGACCCTGCTCACCAGGCCAGGCGCAGGACAGAGGCACGTGGCTGAGGATCCGGAGAGCGCCAGACATCTCTGATATCCGCCATCTGGGTGACTTTGGACAGCCCTCTTACACTGGAGATGCTTTATGTCACTGCGGTGGGTACTTGGGACACAGAGAAGACAAAGGCCCCAGGCCCCTGCCCTCCTGGAGCTTACAATTTCGTAAGTGAAGGAACCCACACAGCCAGAGCAGGAAAGAGCCTCATCTCCACCCACAGGGGAATTCATAGTGTCAGAGCAGTTCACGATGTGCCCATTGACACACAGGGCAAGGTGGTCAGGATCAGTCTGGACTCGAGGGTCACAGATTTAGAGCTAAAAGGGTCATTTAGTTCGGTCCCCTCATTCTGCAGAAGAGGAAAGAAAACGAGGTTTCCAGAGGACACGCCATTTCCCACCTCCGGGCTTTTGCCTAGGCATCGCCTTTGCTCTCTCTCTTCACCCTCACTTCCATGATCCCTAGCTCCCCTTGAGTCTCGGGCCCTTCCTGATGCCCTCCTCCATTCGTTAATGTCCCTGACCCTGAAATTAACTCATACTGATTTTATGTGTGTTTTATATCTTCTTCCGGGCAAATCATTTTTTTCTTGATAGAATGTAAGCTTCTCAAGGGCAGGAACTGTTCTTTTTGTCTTTGTATCCTCAGGCCCTAGTAGGCACATAGTAGGTGCTTATTAAATGCTTGCTGACTAGGTGACTTGCTCCAAGTCACACAGACGGGGAAGCTCAGGAGCCAGGAGTCAAATCCAGCTCTGACTCCACATATCACTCCTGATAAATAGGCAGCATTTGCTATCGACATTCAAGGCTCACTTTTCACCTATGAGAAACGTCTCCTCAGTGAATTACCACGTGTGCATGCTGAATTCCCTACACACCCACCCAGTAGCATACAAACTCTCTGAGGGCAGGAAGAGTTTCATCAGTGTCTTCTGGCATAACACCAGACACATAGTAGGCACCTGAGAGATGCCCGCTGGTTTGGGGTGGAACGCCAAGCCAGGTCTTCTGGCCCCAAACCCAGTACTCTGCCTAACCGGAGAGGGAGGCTGAGGAGGGGATTGTGGGGAACAGGCACGTACACAAAGTAGGATCCCTGGGAGGATGAAATGAGGGCAAAGAGGAGGTTGGGGGGTGGAATTTAAGAAAATATCAGGAGGAAGAGGGCCACCTAGCCTTCTCATCAGAGGAAAATCTCATTGAGTATTTTGATGGGCAAATGGTAAAGACCCATTGTCCGGGGCCCCCACTCCCCCACAGAGGCACCCCAAGCGAGGGCCAGTCTGGTGTGGGACAGAGAAGAGGCCACAGGCAATCACAACACGATGCTAGAGAGGAAGCCTCCCACATCTCTGGTTTTCCACATGGGCCATCATCCAGCCTGCCCTCCAGACGCTTCCACAACACAAGGAATGATCCCTTCCCCCTGCCCTTCTGCTCTCCTGGGAGAACTGACGGACACCTTCCAGGAAGGTCACAGCCGAAAGCATCCACTCTTTGCACCTATTTTTCCAAATCTGATGCCCTTTGGCACAGAAATGCGAGTGGGGGGGGTGGGGATGAGGGCTCACAGCCCCCAGCCCCCTCAGTGTCCTGAGAAACAAAATCGCCCTGTCTGCCTCCACTCCTCTCAGACAACACAGAACAGGAGCCCCTCCTCAGGCCCCCTGGGGCCTCTGACAGTAGAAGAACAAAAAAGAAGGGGAGCCCGGCTCAGGACGCTTCAGCTGCCCAGCCCAGCGGACCCATCCTTCCGTCACAGGCCTGCTCTCATCTGACAAACAGAGAGGGGCAGAGAGGTCACAGGGCATGGCCCAGAAAAGGAAGGCCAGGCTCCTGAGCTCCCACCCAGTCCTTTGGCCAGTCAGGAGCTGTCCCCCGCCTGGGACAATGTCTCCATTCATGTCCCCCCGCCCCTGGCCCATCCTCCTGCTCCCCACCCCCACGCAACCAAACCAATCACCCCCTTTGTGGATCTCCGGTCATCTCCCCCACTTCCCCAGCAAGCTGGAGGGACAGCCTGGAGGGCTGGAAGCCCCAGGGTCAGAAGAGTCACTTCCCCTGCCTCTCCACCCACCCCAAATGCGCTCAGGTCTGCTTATGGTCACCCGAGGTTTCTCCTCAACCACTCGCTAGCAGGGGGCTCCATGCTATTTGTAATGATTGGGATTTTCACCTCCATCTCCTCCCACAATCTGGGCTCAGTCTGTGAGTCATTAGTATGGGAAGTTAGAAAACTCCTGCCCCAACAGAGATGAGCACCATGGGTAACCTACCTGGGGCACTGAGCAGAAGGTGACTTGGGCAAGGTCACACTGCCAGCATACAGTAGAGGCGGGATTTGAACCCACAGCTTCCAGACTCTGGGGGCCTCTCTCTAACCCTACACCACTCTTCCCACTCCCCACTTAACTTCTCATGCCTACTTTTAGCCTCAGAATCACTTCCCAATATCCTTACCCTTGTAACAAGAAAAGACAGAGCAAAGCCCGGCCAGCTACGTGGCCTCATCCCACGGCGTATACAACATGGCGCGGCCCTACTCCACCGCCTCTCTGCCAGACGGACAAGGAAGGATTTCTTCCTCTTTTCTGTTGATGGCAGGTTGTTCATTTCAAGTCTGCGTTGGCGGCCCTCAGTGTTTTCATTGACCTGTTCTGGAATTCTGGATCCTTTGATTATCACTCGCACCGCATCTGTGGTTCATTATGGTGTGGCTGTTTTTAATGGAAGCCGAGCCTTATCTCGGAGACAGCCCTCTGACAGGGGGAGGGATAAACACCCAGGTCAGCAGCATGGATGCCCCGAACCTCAGGGGTTAGGAGGGGCCACAAAGGTCACAGGACCCGAGAGCAGGACTAGAGTTGGAAGGAGCCACCCTTCACTTGACAAATGAGGCCCAGGGAGGGAAGTGACTTGTCCAGGGTCACCCAGGGACAAAGCGGCAGAGGTAGAGATGAACCCACATCGTGCTGCTCCAAATTCCACCCTCTTTGTCCTGTAGTGAGGTCATCCTGCCCCACCTGCAGCTGCTCAGGAATTCTCAGCAACTCTGGAAGGTAGCTACTATTCTTATCTCCATTTACAGATGAGGAAACAGAGGCACTGAGAGTTTGAGTGACTTGCCCAGGGCCACACAGCCAATAAGAACGGAGGTAGGACCACACCCCAGGCCTTTCCTAACACAAGAGGCTGTGTGGTTCAGCAGAAAGGGCGCTGAACTTGGAGTCAAGGGGCTTGAAATCGAAATCCAGTTTTCTCCTTCCCTATAAGACCTTGGGTAAGTCACTTCTCTCTGGGTCTCTGATTCCTCAGCTGGAGTTGGGCTGCGTGACCTCTGCGGTGTCTTGCAGCTTTGGGGCATCCTTTCTGATGGTTCTGTTTCCCTGTCTTGTTCTGTTCTTTCACTTTCTAAAAACTGCCTTGCTCCTCCAAGGCTGACTGTAAGCAGCCTGAAGGCAGGGCCCCTCACCTCTGGAGAATCCTGAGTTCAAATCTAGCCTTAGACACTTCCTAGCTGTGTGACCCTGGGCAAGTCACTTCTCCCTGTTTGCCTCAGTTTCCTCCTCTGTAAAATGAGCTGACGAAGGAAATGGCAAACGAGTCCAGGATCTCTGCCAAGAAAACCCCAAATGGGGTCACAGAGAGCCGAACGCTACTGAAATGAATGAACTAAACAACAACGCCCTGACGGAAGAACTACGCGGTCAGCTGAGAGCAGAAAGGCTGCCTCAGGTAGCAGAGGCATCTGCAGAGCAGGGTACCTCTCAAACGCTGGCCCTTTGGGGTGGGGGATCGAATTTGGGATCAGGAGGGCCTGACGTGAGAAGCTGTGTGACCTTGGGAAAGTCCCTTTCTCTATGCACCTCAGTTTCCTCATCTGGGAAATGGTGACAGCAACAGAAGCAGCACCTAGTTCACAGGGTTATTGTGAGGCCCATGTTTTGTCTTTTGCATGAAGAGTCTGGAACCCTAAGAGCACTCTCTGGATGTCAGCTCTGGTGACTCTCCCCAGGCCACCTCCCGAGGTCTTTCTTTTTCAGGACGTTCAAAGAACGCCCCTTCCTCTGAGGTAGCTGGAACTCGCCTTTCTGAACTCCTCTCCAGAGGCTTCATCAGGACTGCCCCGCCCGGAATGGAGTGAATTGTTTAGTCTCTGAGCTATTAAAAATTCACGCTTCCCAGCTGAAAATAGCAGCTGCCTAGGCCCTGCCAAATTAACGCCAATCACAGCTGCGAGCGCAGCCTGGCCAGCCCGCTAGACAACAAGGTCCTCCTTTCTTTTGCCTTTGCCCTACTTAACATGATAAGGGGGAAGACAGCTCTAATATGGAAACAGATGCTCTGATTTATTCACCCGTGGGGCCCGGGCTCACTACCTCTGCTAAGCCACTCCAAAAAGGGGCTTTGCAACGCCCGTCCCAGTTGTCAGTCAGCTGTGAACGAGAAGGAAACAGGAGAGCCACTGTCTGGCCCACGCGCCCCCTCCCCTCTCCGCCAGCCCCCTCCCCTGGCTTCTGGCCACTCTCAATCCCATGCAACATCCATAGGATAGCTGCAGAGCTAGGTGAGGTAGGCTCTTCGGGAAGTCCTCGAGTCTAGGCTTTGCCGCCCTTCCTGGCCGTGGGATGGGATGGCAGGGCACCTCTGGACTCCTCCAAGTCAGGCCCATCTGCAACCCCAGGAGGATGGAGGCCGGTTTTAATAACACAAGATTCTGGAAGCCTCATGGAGCCCCAGAGGCCAGGGGGGTGGGAGCAGGGGTCAGAGAGTACTGGTTATTGAGTTTGTTGCACAAACATCCCTAGAGCGAGGAGGACTGAAACACCATTTAATAAGGTGGCCAAGCGCCACAAACAATGACGTGAAGGGCTGACCGCAGTCCTTGGGAACACGAAACAGGCTCAGAATGCCGACTCCAGCAAGACCAGAGCCCCAGGGAGCAAGGCATCCTTCCTTCCTGTGGAAGAATGAAGCTGACATCGAGGCCCTCTCACTCCCGTTGCTGCTACACTCTTCCCCCTAATTGGAAAAACGTGGGAAAAACTAAGGCAAGATGTGCTAACAGATGCTCAGGGCCCTCCAACGAGGAAAACCAGAGGAAAAGGAGGAAAGAGAAGGCCAACCTGCCTCAGAAATTCTGTACCAAGTGTTGTGGGCCCTGAGGCCAAAGGCGGGTACAAGAGAAACTTGTGATCTTCATTTTCCAGTTCAGAAAGAGCCCAGGTCTGGGTATTAGTGCCACGGGAAAATGCCCACATAGCATAGCTGGAATCTGTAGAAAGAATCACTAACACAGCTATTTCTTGTTCTAAGTAAACTCAATATGCCATAGTCAGAATGTGCCACTTGGATAAGGTGGGATATTTATTTCCTTTGATATAACCTGAAAGCTAGAGCTCAGAGAATTTTTTTTTTTTAATCTGGAACATGGGATGAATTAGATGGGGGCAACTAATGGTAAAGAGTGGCCTCGCAACGCAGCTCTATTAGAAGTCACAAGCCAAGAGAAAAGGAGGAAACAAGGAAAACTCTGGGAAGTTACCAGTATGGTGACCCCAGGAATAAGAGAAATTCTAATAGCTCTCAGAGGAGACTGAAGCAAATATAAGGGGAGAAGACGTCCAAGAGCTGGGACGTTCAGCAAAAGGGGGATCCAAAGCCCTGGGAAGTATGGTACTGCTGGGCGAGTACCATGGCCATGTCACCTTGGGTTGAGGCTGTCCCTTTGCCCAACTCTTCCCACAGAAGGGATTGCATGCATTGCACCCAGAGTCTTGAGTCTTTAAATAGAACTCATTGGAAAAAAAACAGGGTTCATGGCTTCCTCTACCCATATAACATGGGTGTGCCTAGAGATAAATGCACCAACGGTAATTACAAAACTAAAGGCTTAATGCTCCAACACAAGTCTATGAAAATAAAATGTCACCAGGTTGGACAACTCACATGTAGATATGAATAGAAAATCCACAGTCACGCCTTGGTTTCTTCCAGTCACCCAACACAGCCCCTCTCCACTGCCCAGAAGTACTATATTCAAGAAATGAACGCTGATTATTTTTATTAAATGAAGGAAAACATGCACAGAAAGATAGATCTGCTACCAAGAAGGGCAACTCACTCTAAATTCAAATAGTAGTGATTTTTAAATTCCCTACCCTCTGCTGTCTTGATTAAGGTGGAGGATTAAGTACTAACTCAGAACGCAGAGGAAAAAGCCCTGGCCTGGGCCTCAAGAAGCCCCAGGCTTGGATCCCAATTCTGCCAATAACTTGCTGTGAGACTCTGGACCAGTCACTTTCCCTCTTAAAGTCTCTATTTCCTAGTCTGTGGAATAAGGGGATTAGAAAAGATTCCACTCAGCTGTAACAGTTTCTTTTCTCCAAAATGGTGGTATCAACAGTACCGAGCACCTCCCTCAACCTTCACAAGCCCCTCATTTGGCTATACCCACCCTCACTTTTCTCATCAAACATTTATGAAGTGTCTAAGGTATCAGACACCTTGGTCACAGAATTGAGAAGAGCTCACAGACAGGCAGGAGTCCAAAGCCTGAGGTCTTAGTGACTGCCCAACACGGTCCTTTGCACATAGTAAGTGATTAATTTACTGGGTTAGATTAAGACTCAGAAAGATAGGAAAAGCACCCACATGCACAAAAATATTATAGCAGCTTTTTCTGTGGTGGCAAAGAATTGGAAATTGAGGAGATGCCCATCCATTGGGGAATGACTGAGCAAGTTGTGGCATATGAATGTAAGAAATGATGAGCAGGAGGACTTCAGAAAAACCTGGAAAGACTTGTAGGGTCTGACGCTGAGTGAAGTGAGCAGAACCGGGAGAACACTGTACACGGTAGCAGCTACATCGTGCAATGACTGACTGTCATAGACTTAGCTCTTCTTATCAATTCAAGGATCTGAGACAACTCCAAAAGGCTCATGATGGAAAGTGCTATCCACATCCAGAGAAAGAACTTTGGAGTCTGAATGCAGACGGAGGCAGACTACTTGCTCTCCTTTTCTTTAGCTGTTTTGTTTTGTTTCTTCTTTCTTGTGGTTCCTCCCATTAGTTCCAATTCTTCTATACATCATGACTAATGGGAAAATATGCTTAATATGAATGTTTAAGTAGAGCCTATATCAGATTGCATATTGTCTTGGGGGGGGAGGGGAGGGAGAGGGAGAAAATTCAAAACTCAAAATCTTATGGAGGTGAATAGTTGAAAACTAAAAATAAATTAACTAATTATAAAAAAAAGACTCAAAAAGATAAGCTGGCTCAAACGGGCTAGGAAGCAGTCAGGAATTAAATTCTGGTGAGGCAGCTAACAATAAGAAAGTGGAGGGATGCTAAAAGTAAACAATGTGACCACACAGGAAGCTCACTGACAAACTCAGATTTTAAATGTACATGACACATAAAAGGGACAAAAAAGGGAGGCAGGAAACAGGATGAATACAAAGGAGGGGTAAGATTTGGTTAAAAAAAAAATAGTGTCTGGAAGACCAGCAACTGATGCTTAAAAAAAAAAAAACCAGAAAGGTAGGTTGTTTTTTTTTTTCTATTTACATCATAGGCAAGAGAGAAAAAAAAAAAGAACCCGGCAATCAGTCTGTCAGCTAGTGTTATTAAGCATCTACTGTGCTTCAGGCACGGTGTTAGGCACTGGGGATACAAAGAAAGGCAAAAGACAGTCCCAGCCTTCAGGGAGCTCCCAGTCTAATGGGGGAGACAACATGCAAAAAAAGAAGAAAAAAAAACAACAGCAACTACATCCAAACAAGATACAAATAGGGTAAATTAACAGAGGGAAGGCACCAGAATTGCTAGATGACAGGACTGCTTTTTGATGTAGAGGAAAATATAGCAACGCCAGGTAGAAGACCAAGCTACCTACCCAATTACTCTTTGTTGATTTTCTCTACCAGTGAAAAGGACAGATTAAGGACAGGACAATGACAGTCAAGGTAGTTGAAGAGATGACAAGAGAGCACCTAAGTGCTTCAGTGAGTTTAAGGGACCCAGCCCAGACAAATGAAGCAAATGAAAGAATTCCAAAAGGAGCAATCGCACAACGAGCTCTGAGTAAGCAAGGAGAAGGGGAGAGCTGCCCAGAGGCTGTGCCGGGCAACATCGTCCAGAGATGCTTCAAACACTAGGACGGGATGCTAGAGGCTGGTCCCTGGTCATTACCAGGAGGCTCGTGAGCACTGCTCCTCTTCAAGCTTACCAACGACTTTCTGATTTTGGAATCTGCTGACCTTCGGTCGATCCCCTCTCTGTAGCCTTTATGCTCCATCGACCATCACCACCACCTCTTTGGCCTCTCACATCTCTCATGACACAGCTCTCTCCTGGTTTTCCTCCCCTCCCTAGAGGAACACTTGTCCATCATCAATCTCCCCTTATAAATCCTGGGTGTCCCCCAAGGCTCTCTC
Source organism: Vombatus ursinus (assembly GCF_900497805.2). Classification (NCBI taxonomy): domain Eukaryota; kingdom Metazoa; phylum Chordata; class Mammalia; order Diprotodontia; family Vombatidae; genus Vombatus; species Vombatus ursinus. The sequence goes on from NW_020951147.1 coordinate 2,899,861, forward strand.
AAGGATGGAAGGAAAAAAAGAAGGAAGGAAAAAAGGAAAGAAGAAAGGAAAAAGAAAGGAAGGAAAAAAGGAAAGAAGGAAGGAAAAAGGAAGGAAATAGTTATCCATTGTGCCACCTGGCTGCCAGTACCCTATTCTTTCTATATACTCTCAATCTTAACGATCTCATCAGCTTTATGGGTTCAGTGAGCATCGAGATGCAGATGATTCCCACACTTTATCTCCAGTCCTGACCTCTCTCCTGAGTGCCATTCTGCACCATCAGCTTGCTGTTGCTACATTTCCATCCGCAGGTCCCAGAGGCATCCCAACACAACACTGTCCAAAATGGAACTCATTCTCTTTGCCCTGAAACTTCCCCTCTCAGACTTCCCCAATTCTTTTCAAGTAGCACCATTCTCTTGGACAGTCCGCTGCATAATCTCAGCATCATCTTCCTTTCTTCCTTCATGTCCAAAGAGCTGTAGCTGGTGGCACAGTGGACAGAGTGCTGGGTCTGCAGTCAGGAAGACCCAAGTCCAAATTCAGCCTCAGAAACTTACTAGCTGTGGGACCCTAGGCAAGTCATTTAAACTGTTTGTTTTTTTAAGAGAGCACTTTAAATTTAATAAGGCTGCCCATCGCTGCCCCTTCTGAATTTCTCATTGCTTTCTACTGCGTATTTGTTAACGTCTGGTGGGAGCTGTTCTCTCTTATACCTGAATTCTTGCATCTGTATCACTGCCCACATATTCACACACACACATTCATACACACCACACATACATACACACACACACAGACTCTCACACACACCACACATATACACTCACACATTCACACCACACACATATACACATATACACATACACACTCTCATACACACCACACACATACACTCACACATTCACACCACACACATACACACTCACACATACACATACCACACACACCACACACACACATACACACACACTCACACCACACATACACATACACACCCCACACACACTCACCACATGCTTACACCACACACACACACACAGAAGCCATCCCCAGTCACACCAAATTTCCACATTGGTCGTGCCTGAGAGTGCGGCTCTTCCTGCACCTCCATCCGGTCTCCTCATCTCAACACCACCACGAGGGGAGGAGCAGACTTCACCCTTACTCTCCTAAAGTCATCCTCGATTACCGTTTTGCTCAGGATGCTGCAGTCTTTCAGTTATTTTCCTTTACAACACTGAGATCCGCATGCAAGATCATTCTCTTTTCTCCCAAGGCTCGCGTTGGAACGGGTGGGACCCAAGAGGGGCACTGACCCCGAAGATCTTGCTCTTTGCTGACCAGAATTCTCCTGATCTCAAAGCTCTATGGATAACATGAGCTTGGACCTCAGTCGTAGGACCAAGTGTAATGTGGGCGACGACGGCAACAGCGAGGACCTGCCCAGATGAGTTAGCCTCACAGGCGGTCTCTGCATCATCCATTACCACCAGACGGGCAGGCAGGCTTCACAAGGAACGCTCACTGGGTGTCAATCAGCAAATTCCACATTCCACAATTCTTCTTTCCCATCATTCCACCAGCAAGCATTTATCAAACACCTGCTATGTGCTAGGCACTCTTTTAGGTGTTATGAATAGAAAGTCAAAAACCAAATCATTTCTGCCCTGAGTTTATATTCTATGATGAGAGAAATACACAGATATAAGTACACATATAATGGGAGAAATATGCACATACATGCAAGTACATGCAAAATACATAATAAAAGTAAGGTTATGACAGGGGAGGGGTGGGGAGGGGTCAGGCAAGGCCTCTAGTAAAGGAGGCCCCCCGAGCTGAGTCTGAAGGAAAGTGGCCATTCATAGATGGAAGGTAGGAAGGGGGCGCTCCAGGCAGTGGGGGGACGGTCTGAGCACAGGCCACTTGGGCTGGGTCATGGAGAGCGCCCTCATGGGGTACAGTCTAAGTCAGAACTGCAGTCAGGGAAACCTGTCTGCAGGGGATCCCCAACACTTACTGAGCAGAGGAGCTCCCCATAAATCTGCATCAGCTAGCTGCTGATGCCCTCTTTTCTGTGACAGGCCTACGGGTTGTCTCAGGTTCCAAAGTGAAATTTCGCAAATCCTCACAGAAACAAACCCTGTGAGGACTCCACATACCAATGAAATGGGAACGCCATTCATTGATTTATTTTGGCTGGTCACTTCATCGCATTGGAACAGGGACACCTGTCTCCACTGCTGCCAACCCTGCGTCTTGGAGAGGTGCCCCGAGTGCTGACAGGAGCCAGTGTGTGTCCAGGACAAGCCTTGAACCCGGGACTTCCTGCCTGCGAGGCCAGCTCTGTGTCCACGACAGCGTGGGCCTCTTCCTCGTACCTCTTTGTACTTCTACTATACCGAAGGAGCGGCCCGGGTTTTCATGTCTCTGCGCTGGTCACTGGCACACATGTAAACATCTTAGGAGGGACAAGAGAGCAGAAAGCTGCCTTGGAATCACTCTGGTCGAACCCGGACACTGAGCTCTCCTATTTGGAGGCTTCTTTCGGTCTCAAACAGCGTTCAATGTATTTCTTAAAAGTTAATCCTTTTCTCGGCCACCTCTTACACTATTCCAGGTTTAGCCAAAGGGAAAAAAAAAAAAGGAAGACGTTCTTGGCAGCTCTGGTCCCAACAAGTTAATTAGTGAGACAGTGGAAGAAATGCTTGGGATGCATATACACAGGCATGCGAAGGAAGCCAAGCTTGGGAAAATGTTTTTTATCAAACTGGAGCAAAAGGCCACATTCTTATGTAAAACCAGCGGCCTTGTTCCATCCCTTTTGTTCCTTCCCAGGGCTTTTTTCTCCTTTTGACAGAAAGCCCTAGACAGAGTGTCTGGGCCGACAATGGAAAGGTACAGGCTTGGTGTAAAGAAAACACCAATCCAATTTATTTTCAGGCTGCCTTCCGACACTGTGCTGAAAGCCCTCGGCCGCCGATTCCCACCACTCGCCTCAGTAACGCCGAGCCCATTGGAAGTGGCAACAAAAAGGGGCTGTCTTTGGGGCCCTTGGCATTCTGGGACAAGTTATTTGTGGAAATGTCTTTCTCAGCTGTAAGGGGAAAGACAGTTCTTCCAGGCTAAAGGGGAAATGCATCCCCCAAAGGCAGACAAGCTTCGAAAGCTAGACACATCCCTAGTGGGTATGAGTGGAGGCTCAAGTCCTTTCTGCTTGGGGTGGGGGCTGGAGCTCCTCACACAGAACACTCCAGGGCCTACCAAGGCCCCCCAAGGCAAGTGGGGCTGGCTCAAGAGAGCACAGACTGGCCTAGTGGGGGATGTTGGGGATGATGAGAAAGAATCAAAAGTAAAACCCTTGATATGGGCTGATTGTCACTTTCACAATAGAAACGTTAAGTGGGTCTTATCATCTCCACTTTACAGATAAAGTTCAGGATGTAATGACCACCATGACTGCAATCTAGCTATGGAACCCGGGCCTCTCTCCTGAGCTCTGATCCCACAGCTGCCTCAGGGAGATCTCCAGATGGGAGTACCCTCAGCATCTTAAATTCAATATTGCCAAAACTGGACTCATTATCTTTGCCCCTAAACTAGGGATTCTTCAGCTCTTTTGGACACCTCTGGTAACAACCTGTCTCGGGAAGCCTATGCTCCTCTTCTCAGAACTGTATTTTTAAATGAAGAAAATGAAATAGGATAGTAAGGGAGACCAATTATATTGAAATATGGTTATCAGAATATTAATAAAAACAAGTCCACAGATCCCAGGTCTTAAAACCCTGTCTTAACCCCACCCCACCCCCTTTCCAGACTTCACTATTTGGTAAGGGTACCACCATCCTCCCAACTGGTTTTCCTTCCTCAGGCTGCTCCACTTCCACCCAGCTGCCCCCCAAGTGATTCTTCTAGAGCGCAGGTCAGACCCTGTCACTGGCCTCTTCAGTACATTCCAGGGGCTCCCTAATGCCTCTAGGGTCACAAAATTGTATATCATTAGAAACAGAAGAGATGTTAGAAATCATCTAGCCTGGAAACTGAGGCCAGAGAGATTAAGGGAAATACCAGACCCCACACGTGTGTGGGCAGCAAAGCTGGGGCTCCACTTCCCCCGGTCAGGATCCCTTTGATTTGCACAGATGCACTCACGTCCAGACCGTTTGCACCTTTTGATGTCATTAACCACCCAGACCATAGATGGAAATGTTCTACAACAAGACACAAAGGGCTGGACAGAGCCCGCAGAGACAGCATTTCTTCTGCTCTCTGGGCTGTCGTGTGCCGGCTGGTGACAACCTGGAGTTGCCCTTTAACCAACCATCTGTACTCCAACGCAGTGGGGAGAGCTCGCCCCATGTGGCCTAGTCCCAGACCCACCATGATGCCTCATTCCACCATCTTCTTATCATGCCATGATCCATTCCCCCACACTCCCACTTTCCACGTCCAGTTCTGAGAACAGTTATCAAATCCCAACTACCAGTCCTAGAATGGAAGGGCCAATCCATTGGGCCATGACCCCACTTCACCTTCTCTGTGATTTCCCAGACCAAAACTCCCTTCCCTGATCACCCCTCCCTCAATGTGTTGTCTTCTCCGGATTAGAATGTGAGCTTCTGGAGGGCAGGACCTCTCTGGCCCTTTGTTATTTGCATGCTCAGCATCTGACACATAATAAACCCTTAATAGATGTTTTTCATTCATTCATTCATTCATTCATTCCTTCATTCATTCAATAGCCCAAGGCCAAAGATAAATCTCCAGGCAAGACATTAGAGCTTCCCTCCAAGCTGACACCAGCAACCTGTTAACAGCTTCCCTTTGGGATAAATAGAAAAGCCAGGACTCTCCTGAACCTCAAAGAGAGGGACGAGAACTTGGGCCTGTGGGACAAGCAGCCCAAGGTAGGTCAACGCTCCCAAGACCCAAAGATTCAGACGACACCAACCATGAAGGATGAAGGATGAGCAGTAGAGCCGCTGAATGGTACCAAGGGCAAGTTTAAAAAGCTCAATTAAACTAACCTGTTTTAACAAAATTATTTGTTTTTGTTGAAATGTCCAGCGCTATCCAAAGGAAACCTAACTCTACTTTAATGAAGCCCCCATCACCCCACCATTATCTGATGATAGTATAGTACAATATATATGTATGCATATATATATTATATATGTATTTACTATATATTATATATATAATATATAGTATATAGTGTGTATATATGTACACAATACATTATGTATGTAATATATATTATATAGTATGTGTATATGTATGTAATATATTATATAGTTTGTACATTATATGTATGTGTTATATATTGTATATGTAATATATTATATAGTATGTCTATTCTATGTACTATATATACTACATATATGTACTATTATATGTACTATATATAATACTATATATGTACTATATATAAATACCATATGTGTACTATATATAATGAATAGTATGTATATTATATGTATGTAATGTGTATATGTGTGTAATACATATTATATAGTATGTTTATTATATGTATGTAGTCTATATATATTATGTATGCAATATATATTATACAGCATGTATATTATATATGTGTACTATATATTAAGTGTGTAATACATATTATATAGTATGTATATTATGTGTATGTAATATATTATATAGTATGTATATTGTATGTAGGTAATATATATTATATAGTCTGTATATTGTATGTAGGTAATATATATTATATAGTATGTATATTGTGTATATGTTCTATATATATATATATATATATATTATATATAGAAAAGCTTTCAGTTTTTCAAAGTAAATCAGTACTTTTTTGGACTCAAAAGGCCCTGAAATGGCAACAACGTCACAGGCCCTAAATAAAAACATTAACACAAGCAATCAGCCCCATTTCTAGGCAAGGCCCAGGAGCACCACCAGCCCAGCCTGACGACCTCCGGAACGTCTCCCAAATGCTCCCCCTCCCTATTTCAGTGCAGGGCTGGGGGTGAGCTTGAGGAGAACAGGGCTGTCCTGAGTGTTTAGGTGGACGCCAGACATGCTCCGTCACCTACAAGAATGAGCTGCTCCCTGAGTCACCCGCACGACACAGCTTCTCAGTGAATTACAATCGATGTGGTTTCAGAAGAGGAGGGAACACGGGAGGCCGGACACAGGAGGCCGGGTCTCCGGCCTCCTCCAGGGGAAGAGCTCACCTGCTTTATCCCCGGCTGTCTGTCAGCAGCTGCGGGGGAGGGGGCAGGTGGGGAGGGCCGGCCATTTCTAGGACAGCAGCTTTGGAGGGTTGCTCAGGAAAGCATCCCATGGTCCAATCCCCCAGGGCTAGACGTGATCTCCAGCACAGCCTCTCCAGCTGTGGGGCCCCCTCCACATCCTGTTGCTTCGTCACATACACACACACACACACACACACACACACACACACACACACACACACACTGGAGCAAGCCCAAGGCTCTCTGTGAGGCTCCACTGCCGTCTGCACTTTTGAAGGCTGGGCCCAGCTGGGCCACGTGGGGATGGCATTCATGGCAATGAGGCAGCTCAGGGGAGCAGTGGAGAGAGGGCTGGGCCTGGAGGCAGGAAGATCTGAGCGCAAACCTAGCCTCGGACATCTACTAACTAGGTGATCCTGCACAAATCACTAAACCTCTGTCTGCCTCAGTTCCTCGATCTGTAAAATGGGGATATTAACAGCACCTATCTCACAGAGTTGTTATGAGGATAAAATGAGACAATACTTGTAAAGCATTACACAAACCTGAAAGCATTTGAAATGCTAGCTATTGTGAATATGGTTGTCACTGTTGTTAGTATTATTATGGCAATCTGGAAATGGACAGCTAGGTGGTGCAGTGGATAGAGACTGGAGTCAGGTAGACTCATCTTCCTGAGTTCAAATCCAGCCTCAGACACTTCCTAGCTGTGTGACCCTGGGCAAGTCATTTAGCTCTGTTTGCCTCAGTTTCCTCATCTGTAAAATGAGCTGGAGAAAGAAATGGCAAACTACTCCAGTATCTCTGCCAAGAAAACCCTAATGGGGTCATGAAGAATAGGGCACAACCAAGCAACAACAATCTATAAATCTGCCAAAAGGACCCTTGGATGGGTTAGTCAGGGGGTCATTTCTATGGTAGGCAATGCCAGGATTATGCCTGCCATTTTACAGACAAAGAAACTGAGGCCAGAGAGAGGTTAAATGACCCGGCCAGAGGGAGGAAGGCCACAGATGTGGATCAGTGCGTATGTTGTCAGATTTTTTTTTAATGTTTCAATCAGTTTTGTTGAATTTTTTTTCCTTTTCTTCCTCTTTTTCTTTTTAATAAAACTCTTTGTTATACAGGGTGGCTCACTGGGAGGGGAATAGGAAGGTTAAAGGGAAACTTTTGACAATGCAAAAAAAGTGATGTCAATAAAATCTATTTAAAAAACAAAATTAAAATAAAAAAAACACACAGCTATCACATATCAGAGTCAGGATTCAAATCCAGATCTCCCATTCTGCTTGAAAGAAAGGAAAACATAAAGGAAACCGTGGAAAGCCCAGGCCCAGCAGGAAACGACAAGGCGGATCCCAGCTGGGGACACACACCTCGGCTCACGGATCCCAGCTGGAAGGACCTAGGGACACGCCTCATCCCACCAGATCGTTTTAGAGATGAGGAGGAAAGGGAGATACAGAGGTCAAGGCACGGGCC
>NW_020951147.1:2907567-2965389 GCF_900497805.2 Vombatus ursinus
TTTAGAGATGAGGAGGAAAGGGAGATACAGAGGTCAAGGCACGGGCCATCCAGGAAGGGAACCAGAAAGTCATCTGCCTTCACATCCAGCCTTCTGGCCTCAGCGCCAGGCTGCCTCCCCACATCGCCCAGCTAACCCCCTGACCTGAACACGAGAACACATGATTCTGAGGTGCTTCTGAACCAGATGCAGACCTAAGCTGCCTAGTGCCACGAGGCTGCCCACGTGCATCCTCTAAAAATGTGTTTATTGCTTAATCATGAACCACAAAGAAGAGAAAGAGAAGACACCCTGCTCCGCTCCATTGCTTGCAGAGGTGGGGGCCCACAGGCACGGAACACTGCATACAGACTTTTTGGATGTGTTGGCTGGTTTTGCTGAACCCTTTTCCTCTTTTGTTTTTTTAATTCTTTGTTGGAAGGGACAGCTGGCTCTCTGGGAGGAAGAGGGACACAGGCCAAAATGGAGACAATGTGAAAACAAAAGATATCGACTGAAATCTACTTTTGAAAAGGAAGGTGACCCTGGACACAAAATCCATCCTATAGAAGGTTCTGATAGCGAAAAGTGAAAAAACATTTGATTTACAAATATTCCATTTTCTCCAATTTTGTAAGATGCCGACAAAACCCGGAATCGACCTCGGTGGTCAAGGACATAGCAATGTCAAGCGGGGATCAAAAGAGCCAACCTGCCGTGGACTAGAGACGCCTCCGGCCCCACGGCCACCATGCCACTGAGACGCCCCAGTCAAGGTCCCCGGGGCCATCGTTGTCGAACAACCGCCCACAGAACGTGAGGGAGGCTTTCTTACCTGCCTTACAGGTCTTGCCATTGTCCTCTAGCTGCACCCCCGTGGGGCAGGCGCAGGTATAGAAAGGCTCTCGCGGAGACAGCAGGCACAGGTGGGAGCAGCCGCCGTTGTCCTCCTCACAAGGGGTATGGACTGTAAGAAAGGAAATCCACGCTCAACACACAGATGCTCTGACTCTCTCATTGCCGTGACCTCACGCAAACCACCTCCTTGAGCCTCAATTTCCTGATCTGTGTAATGGGAGTATTAACCCATCACTAACTACTCATGGGGCTCCTGTTAGGAAGGGCCTTGGGAGACACTGAGGCACCACAGAGGAGCTGGTTAGTGATGATTCTCCTTCAATCTTAGGGTGCCCGCTGTGGACGTCAACACTGTTGCCATTTAGTTGTTTTCAGCCATATCTGACTCTTCGTGAGCCCGTTTGGGGTTTTCTTGGCAGAGATACTGAAGTGGTTTGCCATTTCCTTCTCCAGATCACTTTACAGATGAGGAAAATGAGGCAAACAGGTTCAGGTGACTTGCCCAGGGCCACACAGCTTGTAAGTGTCTAAGGTCAGAATTGGAACAAAAATGAGTCTTTCTGACTCCAGGCCGGACTATCTGTCCACGTTACGGACCCAGCTAACACTGTACTAGATGCTAAGGCTACAAAGACAAAAACAGAAGGGTCTCTGGCCTCAAGAAGCTTCTATTCAGGCCATCATTTGCCTCCTGTTGGGGATTCACTAGCTGATTCTCCTCTTTTTTTCCACTGGGCTGTCCTTGTTTTATCACCCCTGCTTCCTTCTCTCTTGGGCATCCCCTGCTAAGCCTTCCCTTCTGGGGGTGGGGGGAGGTCTCCCCATAAGCACACCAAATCAAGGAGTCCACTAACTTTGGCCTAACTAACTCATCTGATGCGTCTTTGAAGCACCAGGAGTCCCAGGAACAGACCCAGGCTCCCCATTCTAATTTGTCCTTCTCCTCAAGGACTGAGATTCTGTGGCTGCCCCACAGCACCTGGCCCAGGTCTGGGCACTTAGGAGAGAACGACAATAAGTACCTGATGAATGTCATCGATTTCTCAAGCTACCATACCTGTTGGTATCATTGCCCCAAAACTGCCTTTTCCAAAGTTCCTAATGATCGCTCAGTTGCCAAATCCCACGGCTCTTTCTCCATCCTCCTTGGCCTCTCTGCAGCCTTGGGCACTGGTCATGTCTCTCTCCTCCTTGATCCTCTCTTTTCTCTAGGTTTTTGGGGCCCCCCTCCCCCCACCGGTTCTCTTTCTCCTTTACTGGCGCCTCCTCCAGATCCCGCCCTCTGACCACAGGGTTCCCTCAGGGCTCTGGCCTGGGCTCTCTTCCCTTCTCCCTCTAGACAGATTCACTTGGGGATTTCATCAGCTCCCATGGATTTAATGACGCTCTCTGTGCTAATGATCCTCACATCTACCTATCCAGCCCTAACCTCTCTGCTGACCTCCAATTTCACGTCTCCAACTGCCTTTCAGATATCTCAAACAGGGTATCCAGGAGACGTCTTCAACTCAACTTGTCCAAAAGTGAACTCACTGTCTTTCCCCCAACCTCTCCCTTCCCTCCTCCCTCCATTACTACAGAGGGTACCCCCATCCTTCCTGTCCCTCACACCCTAAGAGTCATCCTGGACTCCTCACCATCTCCCCACTCCCGCCCATACACAATATGGCACCAAGGCCTAGTGATTTTACCTTTGCGGTATCTCTCGAATATGCCCCTTTTTCTCCTCTGACACTGCCCCTACCCTGGTGCAGGTGCTCATCACCTTACGCCCGGACTGTTGCAATAGCTGCTGGGGGTCTGCTTGCCTTAGATCGCTCCCCACTCCAGTCTATCCTCCAATCAGCATACCAACCTAAGGGCTGGCTCCCTCCAATCCTAGCCTGATGGTTTATTCAAACCAAGTCTTTATATAGTTAATAAATAATGATGCTCAAATCGTAACCAATTGACAAGATTAACTTAACCATGCAAGCTTGCTATGGCTAGCATCATGCCCATTTTCCATATGAGGAAACTGAGGTCTAGAGAGGCTCATTTACGCGTCCATGTCACATAGAGGCACCTCTTACATCCAGGCTGCTCTGACTCCAAGCCTGGACTTCTTTCCACTTTCCTCACGGCCACTGGCTACACGCAAACTATTTCCCCTCCCTGGGCCTCAGTTTAGTCAGCTGTAAAATGGGGATAAAACTTTCACTAAGGGACTCACAGGACGTTAAGGAGGAAAGAGCTTTGTGAACGACACAAGCCGGCAGGAACATGAGCCGCCATGATCCCTGGGTTTGATGCCCAAACTGGCCTTTAATGCCCATGAAGTCTTCGGCACTTCATGTTTCTTCTGTGTTGAGCAACAGCTCATCAGCCTCGCCTCACGCAGCTTAATCGTGTCCCTGCACCCGTGGACGCTGTTGCCACAAAAATGTCTCTGTGTCCCCTCCTGATGTGGCGTAAAGCACGGCTACCTGACCGCGGGGCCCACGAGCCTCAGGATCGGGTCCTGGGAGGAAGGGCCACGCACCCTCCTGCAGAAGGCCTGGAAGGAGACTGCCCCCAGCCCTTCCACGATGGCCACACTGGCCAGTGGTGGTGGGAATGCGCAGACCCCAGCCCAGCGTCTGGGGACAAAGAAGAGGAAAGAAGAGTCTACTCACAATAGGGCTGCCTGTCCTGGCTTAACACTTGGATGTCCATGGGAGAGTACAGGGCGCCGAGGATCTCTCGCCTCTTTTCCCCAGTTCTCTTATTGCAGGCATGAATGGAGCGTGTCTGCCAGTCCGTCCAGTAGAGGGTGTCCCCTGAGAGGGTCAGCGCAAAGGGGTGGGTCAAGCTGCCTTCCACCACTTTTTGCCTGGTTTGTCAAATACAAGAAATGAACGCCATCAATGCAGCTGTGGGGACGTCGATGACCCCTTTTATAGACGGGCCACGTTCAGCTCCCTCTGAACACAAGTGTGACCACCCTCACGGTCCAGCCACTTTTGTGTCGCTGAAGGGCTGCCAACGGACCGATGCAATGGTCCCCCGGAGACCAGCAAGGGGCAAGGGGAGGTCACCAGGGAGATCTCTGGGCCCATCACCCTGAGGCCACGGGCGTCTCAACCCAAGCTCTCTCTGCAAAGGACTTCTGCAGCAACTGCTGGGAATTCTCTGGCACATGCCTGCTGTGTGGCCCTGGGCAAGTCACTTAACTTCTCTAAGCCTCGATTTCCTCACTTGTAAAGTTTTACAGCATCTTCAGAATTTAGATAATTTGTGCAACCCGGAACGTGGCAGACAGAACTTTTATTTCATTTGACACATGAGAGAATCTCCAAAGTGGAAGGGACATCAGAGACACTGAGGCCAACCCGAACCCAAAGAGGAATCCCCGCTGCTGACACCCCCAACCAGTGGCCACCGAGCTCTTACCTGAAGACCTCCAGTGGAGAAGAATGGGCTTCCCAAGGCCGCCCACTGAACTTGTGGGAGCCTAGCTCCGGTCTCTAGAGCCAAGAAGAGCAAGGCTCACAGCCCTTCACGTACTTGAAGACAGCGACTCTGGAATCACAGACCCAGATCCCCAGGGGATCTGGGGATCACCTACTCCAACTTCCTCCCCTTACAGGTGAGGAAACTGAGTCTCAGAGAGGTGCCTTGCCTAGGGCCACACAGACAGTGTTAGAGTCAGGTCTCCTTGACTCCAAGACCCACTCTTAGGCTACCGCGCCTTTTACACTTGCTGAATAATTGGAAGGAGACCCCTGAGCAAAGAGGAACGTACCTGAAGGAGCCATCCAAGTTGGCTCGGTGGATAAAACTCAGCTTTGCATCTGCCCAGTAAAGCTTCTGCTCCTCAAGGTCGATCGTGAGGCCATTGGGCCAGTAAATGTCGGAATCAACAATGATTTTCCTCGTGCTGCTGTCCATCCCCGCACGTTCTATCCGGGGGGTTTCACCCCAGTCTGTCCAATACATGTACCTGGAGATAGTATGAAAACACAGTCAATATGAAATCACGGGGGATCCTCAGCCTAAGTGGTTCAGAGTCTTTGAGACTCAACTTTAAGGATCACAGGATTTAGAGCCCAAAGGGACCTTGGATAACATCTCACTCACTTTTTAAAAAAATCAGAGCCAACGCTGAGACACCTGAGAAATGTTTGTAATACTCCTATCGGGGAGCGGTGTGATACTGGATAGAGGGCCCACCCCAGAGTCAGAACATCTTAGGATCATAGATCGAGAGTCAAAAGAGTCTTTCCGTCCAACCCTCTCATTTTATTTTTCAGAAAATGTGATCTCTATTTCATTTTGATTTTCTCAATTGAGAAGCATTTTTTTCTTCTCCCTAAGTGGGGAAAAAACTCTTGTTACAAATATGTATGACAAAGCAAAACAATTTCCCATGTTGGCTATGTTAAAAAAAATTTTCTGCACCCAGAGTAGATCGCCTCTCTGTCCAGAAGTGGATTTGTCCTCCCGAACTGTGGTTGGTACCTGCATTGATGAGAATTCTCAAGTCTTTTAAAGTAAGTGAATCAGCCGATAAACATTTAGTAAATGCCTACTACATGCCATGTGTGGTGCCAAGCACCGGAGATACAAAAAGATACAAAAGACAGCCCCTGCCCTCACAGAGTTTACAAAATCTAATTAGGGAGATGACATGCAAACAAGGATGTACAAACAAGCTTTTTTCAGGATGTACAGGAAGTGAATCAAGTTGTTTTTACAATGCTGCCATCATTGCAACAATTGTTCTTCACGTCCTGCTCACTTCCCTATGCATCAGTTCACATAAATCTTCCTAAGTTTCTCTGACATCATCCATTTTGTTGCCTATTATGGCACAATCCTCAAGTGATGGGTGCCACCCTTAGTTTCCAGTTCTAGGTCACCATAAAAAGAACTGCTATAAACATTGGTGTACATGTGGATACTTTTCTTCTTTGATCTTTTTCAAACCCATTTTAGAGATGAGGAAACTGAGGTCCCAGAGGTCACATGACTTATCCAAGTCACCAAGGTAGTGAGCAGCGAGCCAGGTTTGAAGCCCAGAAGGACTAACTCCAGATCCAAAACTAATGCCTTTCTCTATGATAGAATGGTGGGCTAGATCCCTCTACTTCTGAATTTGGGCTCTGGTCTTTTTTTTTTTAAGTTTATTGATGTTTCATTTTTATATTATAAAATTTACTGATAACCCCCCATCCATGAGTGGAGAGGTCTCTTTAACAAACTAAAACATTAAGTAAAAATACAATAAAATAACAATACAATGACCTTGCTTGGAGGTGCATGCAACATTCCACCTATGGAGCACCTCTCCTACCAATCGATTAAAAATTTTTAAATGAACATGAACATTTCCTCTCTTTCCCACCTCACTGAAAAAAAGAATAGCAAAGTCCTTGTAACAAAAATGCATAGTCAAACAAAACAAATCCCCTCAATGGTCATATACAAAAATACATGTCTCATTCTGCCCCCAAACCCCTCTCTTCTCGGGCAGAAGGGGGACGGTGCATTTCATCAGCCATTCTCTGGAACCACGGATAGTCATTGGCAGGATAGTGGTTCGTGAAGCTTGCAAAGAGCTGTTTGTCTTCATGGCCTTGTTACTATAGAAACTGTTCTCCTTGTTGCCTTCCCTCTGCTTCAGTTCATACAAGACTCTCCATGTCCCTTTGAAACCATCCATCTTCTCATTTCTTTCAGCACAATATTACTCAATTACATTCATAGACCACAGCTTATCCAGTCACTCCTCAATTGATGGGCATCCCCTTGGTTTACAAAGTGGTTGCTTTAGTTTTTGTTTGGCCACCACAAAAAATAAAAAGTTGCTATAAATATTTTTGTACATACAAAGCCTTTTCCTCCTTCTTTGATCTCTTCTGGACACAGGACTAGCAGTGGTAGAGCTGGCCGGTGGACACACACTATTTACTAATTTTTTATGTATAAATCCAAAGTTGTGTTTCCAGAATGGCTGTACCCATTCCCGGGTCCACCAACTTTGTATCAATGTGCCTGTTTCCCACAGCCCCTCCAACATTGGTGATTTTTCTGTTTTGTCATCCTCGCCAACCTGATGAGTGTGAGGTAGGATCTCAGAAGTGCTTTAATCTGACTTTCTTTAATTAGTAGCAATTTGGATCATTTTTTCATATGGCATATATATCATAGGCCTAGGTGTCTTCCCTTGAGAAGTGCCTGTTCATATCCTTAGAGCATTTGTCAACTGGGGAATGACATACGTGTGTGTATGTATGTATATATATATGTGTATACATACATATATATACACAAATGCATATGTATACATACATACACACACACACACACATATATATATAACCTAGAAATGAGACCTTTAAAGTCCTACCAAGTTCCTTTTATGACGTAAGTATGGTTTTGATATTCAAACCAAGGAGAGCAAAAACAAATAAAACTATAGACCAATCTCCCTAGTGAATATTGATGCAAAAATTTTAAATAAAACACTAGTAAGGTGATTACAGCCATACATCTCAAAGATCATACACTATAACCAGGTGGAATTTATACCAGGAATTATGGGATGGATCAATATTAGGAAAACTCTCAGCATAATTGACCCTATCAATGATAGAATCAACAAAATCACAGGATGATTTCAACAGATTCAGAAAAAAAAAAAGCTTTTGGCAAAATACAACACCCACTCCTATTAAAAACATGAGAAACCATAGGAATAAATGAAGCTTTTCTTAAAATGGTAAGTAGTATACAGATATTTAAAAGCTCTAAAACCGTTAGCCAGCATTATTTGTAATAAGGAAAAGCTAAAAGCCTTCCCAATAAAATCAGGAGTGAAGTAAGGATGTCCATTATCACCTTAATTATTCAATATTGTACTAGAAACGCTAGCTGTAGTGATAAGACAACAGTAGTAAGATAAGTAATAGTAGCGAGAAAAACAATATTAGAAAGCAATCGTAATAAGCAAAAGAAATTGAAGGGATAAGAATGGGCAACAAGGAAGCAGATGATCACTCTTGGCAGATGATATGATGGTACTTAGAGAACTCTAGAGAATCAACAAAAAACTAGTCAAAACAATAAAAACTTCAGCAAAGTTGCAAGATATAAAATAAATCCGCACAAATCATCAGCATTTCTATTTACTATAAACAAAACCCAGCAGGAAGAAAGAGAAATTCCACTTAAAATAACTGAAAACAGTATAAAATACTTGAGAGTCTATTTGCCAAAACATACCCAGGAACTCTATGAACATAACTACAAAACACTCTTCACACAAATAAAGACAAATCTGAACTGGAGAAATATTAATTGTTCATGGATAGGCCAAACCAATATAATAAAAATGACAATTCTACCTAAATTAATTTACTTACTAAGTGCCTTACCAATCAAACTACCAAAGAATTACTTTTATAGAGCTAGAAAAAAAAATGACAAAATTCATCTGGAAGAATAAAAGGTCAAGAGTATCAAGAGAATTAATGAAAATAAATGTGAAGCAAGGTAGCCTAGCCATACCAGGTCTCAAACTGCATTATAAAGTAGCAGTCATCAAAACAATCTGGTACTGGCTAAGACATAGAGTGGCGAATCAATGGAACAGATAAAGTACACAAGACAGTAGTAAATGACCACATTAATCTAGTGTTTGATAAACCCCAAGATCCAAGCTCTGGGGACAAGAACTCACTATTTACAAAAACTGCTGGGAAAACTACAAAACAGTTTGGCAGAAACTAGGTTATCTCACACCATATGTTAAGATAAGGTCAAAATGGGTACATGATTTAGACACGAAGGGAGACAGTATTAACGAATTAGGGGAGCATAGGAAAAATTATCTGTCAGATGGATGGATAAGGGAATCATTTATGACCAAACAAAAAATAGAAAGGATCACAGGAAGTAAAATGGATAATTTTTACTACATTAAATTAGAAAGTTTCTGTACAAAACCAGGACAGCCAAAATTAGAAGGAAAGCAGGAAACTGGTGGAAAAAAATTTACAGCAAATTTCTCCGATAAAGGCCTCATTTCTCAAATATATAAGGAACTGAGTCAAATTTATAAAATTAAGAGTTATTCCCCAATTGATAAATAGACAAAGGATATAAAAGGCAGTTTTCAGAGGAAGAAACCAAAGCTACCTATAGTCATGAAAAAATGCTCTAAATCATTATTGATTAGAGAAATGCAAATTAAAATAACTCTAAGATACCACCTCCCACCCAACAGATTGGCTAACATGACAGACCAGGAAAAAGACAAATGCTGGAAGGGACGTGGAAAAACAGGGACATGAATGCATTGTTCGTTGAGTTGTGAACTGGTCCGACCATTCTGGGGAACAATTTGGAACTATGCCCAAAGGGCTATAAAACTGTGCATACCCTTTGATCCCGCAATATCGCTACTATGTCTTTATTCCAAAGAGATCAAAGGAAAAGGCTCTCCATGTAGAAAAATATTGACAGCAGCTCTTTTCGTGGTGGTAAAGAATTGGAAATTGAGGGGGTTGCCCATCCATTGGGGAATGGCTGAACAAGTTGTTCTATATGATTGTGGTGGAATACTATTGTGCTATAAGAAGGGATGAGCAGGATAGTTTCAGAAAAACCTGGAAAGACTTAAATGGACTGACGCAAAGTGAAGCGGACAGAACCAGAAGAACATTGTACACAGTAACAGTAATACTGCAACGATGATCAGCTGTGAAACATTTATCTAATCTGATCAAGACAATGATCCACGTCACTTCCAAAGGACTCACGATGAAAAATGCTATACATCTCCGGGGAGAACTAGTTAACTCAGATTGAAGCACGTTTTTTCACTTTTTTATTTTTATTTTTGTTTTTGCAACACGGTTAATATAGAAATATGTTTTGTGTGACTTCACATGTATAATGGGTATTATATTGTCTTCTCAATGGGTGGGAGAGGAATTGGAGACAATTTGAAACTCAAAATTCAAAAAGAATGTTAGAATTCTTTAAAATTTAAAATGAAAGAAGTAAGAAACTTGTTGCACCAATTTTTCCCTGTTAGTTTCCAGTTTTACTGGATTTATTTATACAAAACCCTTTTAATTTCATGTAATCAAAATGATCCTTTTTGTCTTCTGTGATCCCCTCCATCCCTTGTTGGCTCATGAACTTTTCTTCTATCTATAGATGCGAGAGGTAATTTTTCCCATGTTTTTCTCATTTGTTTATGTTTCATTTTTCTGATATGTTTATTATTGGACTTGGTATAAGGTGTGAGGTGTTGGCCTAAACCTGATGTCTTCCATGTGCTGTCACCTTTCCCAGCAGCTTTGACCAAATAGTGAGTCCTCCTTCCAGTAGCTTAGGTCTTTGTGTTTATCCAACACCACTGGATTTGCTGACTATCGTATGACCTAACGTACCTTAAACTATTCCACTGACTGATCTCTCCTTTTCTGAACCAGCATCAAACTGAATGGAGAGCTCCTGCGTCGTTGTAGGATGCTTGGAGACCTGATGCTGATACACTCCCTTCATTCCCTCTTTTTATTATTTCCATAGTTCCATAAGGTAATCCACTGGTATTTTGATTGGTTTTGTATCAAATAAGTGAGCTCATTTAGACAGCACTGTTATTTTATTACATTTATTTGTCCTACCCACAAACAATATTTTCCCAACTATTTTAGGTCTGCCTTTATTTCTGCAAACAGTGTTTTGCAGCTATATTTATACAGTTTCTGTGTGGATCTTGTACTGGTTTAAAGATAACATTTTAAACATTCTATAGTTATTTTAGATGGAACTTCTCTTTTTATGTCTCTCTGCTGCACTTTATTGGAATATTTGAAATATATCGCAATATTTGCTCTGGCAAACAGTGCGGGAGGACGGGCTTCAAGAAGGTGTTTTGTTATACAAGAAGAAACAAAAATACCTGGGGCAGCTAGGTGGCACAGTGGATAGAGCTCTGGCCTTGGAGTCAGGAGGACCTGAATTCAAATCCAGCCTCAGACATATGATACTCACTAGTTGTGTGACCCTGGGCAAGTCACTTAACCCTGATTGCCTCACCCCCCCCCAAAAAAAGAAATAAAAATACCTGATCAATGGCCCGTTATGCTCTTTCCTTCCAACAGAAATCCCTGGCAACGCAACTCAGAGTTTCTGGTCCCTGCTCACCTCTCCATCACTTCTACAGACCAGCCCCTGGGCTAAGCCCGTCCAATGGGGCCAGCCCCCCAGATTGCTTCTCACCCCACCTTCCCTTCTGCTTTTAGGAGTCTGCTGACCTAGTTCAAATACTGCCCTGGTTGCCAACTGTGTGACACTGAGGGGAGTCACTTCACCTCAATCCCTTTTCTGTAAAATGGGGATGAGATTTGCCTAATCTACCCCCCAGGAGTGTTTGGAGGAGCCAAAGAGATAACGAATGCGGAGAGCTTTGTGAACCTGAGGACGTGATGGAAACGTGCCAATTGTCACTCTGGGAATGTTCACCTATCTTGTTCATATCTGGTCGGGCTGTGAGACAACACACCAGAGATCAACCGCACACTGAGGACGTCTAGAAGGCGGTGCAGAAGATCAAAGACAGAGCTCTGGATGTTCACATCAGAGGAGGGGAGGCTGTCTAGACCCACTGCCTCATTTTACAGAAGAGGATACGGAGGCCCAGGGGAATTAAGTGACCTGCCCCAGGTACATCAGGAATTGGTATCATTGGTGTGAATGGGGCCCTGCCCTCTGACCCCAGAGCCAAGGCTCTCCCCAGTGTCCCTGGGGCCTCCCTAGAGACTATTCTGCTTGTCCCCAGAGGGAAAAATCAGGAGGCTGTGGGATCAAAGGAAGACCTTCCTCATAATGAGCCCCTTCCCACAGTGATTCACCTGGGGCCTCCAACCAGAGGTCACATGCCCACGTGCCACTAGACTGTGAGCTCCTTGAGGACGGGACTGGGTGCCTGGCACATAGTAGGTGCTTAATGAGGCCCTGCTGACCAACTACCCTTGGGGATGTTCTCGTACTGGAGAAGAAGCCCGCTTGGGCACAGGCTGCCCCGAGGCCCCCCAGCTGTGACAGTCGGTGCCCGGGCAAAGGAGAAGCCGGGCAGGGCAGTGGGAAGTGCAGGACTTCCTGTCAGAACATCTGGGTCCATATCTACTTCTGCCGCTTAAGAGCTGTGTGACCTCAGGCCAGCCCCTTCCCTTTCTGGGCCTCCATTTCCTGATCTCCAGAATGGGGGGGGGGGGTAGGCTGGGTGGCCTTGGAGGGCTCTGTCTCCAAAGTGGGGGCTCTGCTCCTCTCCCTCCCTCCCCCAGCCTGCTTCTCTTCCCCTGGAAGCCTGCACATGAAGCTGGGAGGCAGCTTCTTCGGCCTAGACGGGAGGCCCAATCTGGGGACGGGGACAGAAACACTCGAGCCGAGCCCGAGACCAGAAAAACGTGAGCTCCCTGGACGCCGTCCGGCATGACTCACATTCCTTTGGCCCTGTTGCATAACAGATGCCTGCGGGATCCCTTCGGCAGGAGCCTCAGAACCAGGCAGGACCACGACTCGGGAGCCCGTCTGCCCCGCAGAGTGGGCCGGGCCAGGCAGATGGCATGGGGGAAGGGCGGCTTCTGAAGAGGCCTTCCTGGAGGGAGCAGGCTGGCACTTTGGGCACTGCCCAGGTCCGGAGTTATTTTGGAGCCTTGACATTTTGAGCCGGGAGGAGAGGCTTGGATTTCACCCTGGCGTTGATTTGAACCTGGGAGTACCACTAGCTCAGCTCAGGCCCAAGCCAGGTCCTAGCCAAGGCCCAGGCTCCGGCTGGTGAAGGGTGTACAGAGCGAACTCTGGCCTAGAAGAGGCCCCGGAGCCCTCGGCCCCACTGGGTAGCCCCGGGAGCCGGACGATGGTGGCAGAGTTGTTTCCACTGTCGACCAAGCCCTCAGGCACGACTTGGAGAAAGGACCCACCTGTCCTCCCATCCCCCATTGCCAGGACCAAAGGGAGAGATGGAGGGAGGGAGGCAGCCTAGGAAGGCTTCCTGAAGCTTCCCACATGCTTCAGAGAAGAGCTTTTAGAGATCATCTGGTCCAATCCTCTCACTTCACAGATGAGGAAACTGAGACAGAACAAGGCCCCAGTCTGTCCAAGGCACAAGATGATGAGCCCCGACATTAGAATCAACCCCACTGAGGCTGATCCCAGACCTAGTGCTCGTTCTAGGATAGGACGCCGTCTCTTCTCCGGGCCTGTTACATTCTCAAATCAGCACAGAATTCCAGAGCTGGATGAGAGCCCAGAGGCCACTGAGGTCAGCCTCCACCTGACCAAGAATGCCCTCCAGGACATCCCAACGAGGGCCCGTCCGGGTCTCGCCTGAAGACCTCCAACAAAGGGGAACCCATCACTGCTCCGGGAAGGACATTCCACTCAGGGACACCTTTCATCGTTGGGAAGGGTTTCCTGACGTCAAACCTCAGTTTACCCCTCTGCCACTTCTAACCCATCGTTCTTGGTTCTGCTGTTGGTGGCCAAGCAGAAAAAACAAAATCTCTCTTCTACGTGACAGCCTTTCATATACGTGAAGACAGATCTCACGCCCTCCTCCCTGCCTCAGCCTTCTCTTCCCCAGGCTAAGAATTCCCATTTCCTTCAGCTGATGTTCATATGTATGGTGTGAAAGACAAGCCCTTTCCCATGCTAAAGTGACCGTCTCTGGTCACTCTATAGCTCGTCTAGGTCCTTCTTAAACCATGGCCCCCTAAAAATGAGGTAGGGCAAATGGAACCACATCACTGGGGACACCTCTCTGAGTACTCAAAAACCCACAACTCACTCATAATAACAGCTGACACTTCTAGAGAAGCCCAGAGTTGGCAAAGTGCCTTCCATCTCAATTAAGCCTCACGTCAACTGTGTGAGGTAGGTGCTAGTGTGCCCATTTTACAGAGGAAGAAACTGAGCCTCAGGGAAGTAAAGTGACTTGGCCAGGGTCACTCAGCTAGTACATCTCAGAGGCAAGATTTTAATCCAGACTTTTCTGACTTTGCTCCCAGCATCCATTTAAAGATAGAGGCTTATGGAAGAGAATTTAAGGGCAAATACAGAAGGCAATAGAGGCACACCTCATTTTATTGTGCTTTGCTTTAGTGCACTTTGCAGATTTTGGGGGGGAGGGGTTCATACAAATTGAAGGTTTATGGCAACCCTGCGTGGGGCAAATCTATTGACACCATTTTCCAGTAGCACGCGCTCACGTCGCGTCTCTGTGTCACATTTTGACCATTCTCACAACACTTCCCACTTTTTCATTACTATTCTATCTGCTACGCTGATTTGGGACCAGCGGTCTTTGATGTTACTATTGTCGTTGTGATGGGGCACCACGAACCACGCCCACATAAGATGGTGAACTTAATAAATGTTGTGTGTGTTCTGTCTGCTCAGAAGTGGCCGTTCCCCACTTCTCTCCTCTCCCTGGGCCTTCCTATTCCCTGAGACACGACAATATCAAAGAATATCACAGGAACTTAGTTTATAAAGCAGTGGCAGGGTGTGAGAGGACTGACCCCAGTTTTGAAGGTTCTACACAGGGTAAAATGCTATGAAGCAATATGACATCCTACGGAGAAATCTTTCATGAAAGGAAGAGTCAGTCACAGTAAACCTCATTGCCGTCTTATTTTACGAAATTGTCACAGCCACCCCAGCCTTCAGCAGGCACCCCCTGGGTCAGCAGCCAGCGACGCGGAGGCAAGACCCTCCACCAGCAAAGATGGTGACTCGCTGAAGGCTCCGTTGATGGTCAGCAATTTTTAGCAATAAAGTATTTTTAACTAAGGTCGCACTGAATAAACTACAGCGTAGTGTAAATATAATGTACGGGGAAACTGGAAAATCACGTGACTTGCTTTATTGAGATATTTGTTTTATTGAGGTGGTCTAGAACCAAACCCACTATATCTCCGAGATATGCCTGTACTGAGCACACTCCTGGTGAGCAGGAGACGGTGACAGGGCAAGGGACTTCATCTCTCTGAGCCTCAGTTTCTCCGCCTGTAAAATTAAGGGAGCGTGACTTTGAGGAAATCAGAGAATCATAGAAGAGTTGCATGAACTGATGCAGCGAGAAAGAAGCAGAACCAAGAAAAACCAGCGACCGCCACAATGTAGGCGCAGAAGAAAGCCTCCAAGCAACCCACGCTCTAGTGAAAGGACTCAGCGGGCAGACAACAAAGGACACGTGCCTTCCTCCTCTCACAGCGAGGGGGGCGATTCCCGCCACCAATGGCCATCTGGCCAGGTTGGAGAGGTGACTGCATCTCATAGTTCCGCTAAACTGTTTTTCAGTGATACTAGGGAGGGTTTCTCTGGAGAGATGGGGGTGGGGAGTGTGTATTTTCAGAAAGGACTGGGATGTAAAAACAAAATACGTCAATAAAGCTTATTTTAAAAAAATAAATGAAATGAAAGAAGTTGGATTAAGTGGTCACTAAGGTCTTTTCCAAGGTAGTTAGGTGGTACAGTGGATAGAGTGCTGGGCCTGGAAGCAAATCCAGTCTCACACTTACTAGCTGTGTGACCCTGGGCAAGTCACCTAGCCCTGTTTGCCTCAGTTTCCTCATCAGCTAGACAAGGAAATGGCAAACCAGTCCAGTACCTCTGCCAAGAAAACCCCCAATGGGGTCATGGAGAGTCAGACACAACTGCACTACAACAAAAGGTTCCTTCCCCGTTCTAAATAGATGATCTTGTGATCCCAGTGAGCCCCTCCCAGGCCATAGGTTGGCTTCCTCCCCAGAGCTCAGAGCGCTTTTGCTGATCTCACCACCCAAGGGGCACAGATCACCCAGGATCCTTTACTATCTGTTCCTAATACCCAATGAGACTCCAAGCTCCAGGAAGGCCGGGATTATGCTGCATGTGCCTTCTGTATAGCCCTGAGCACCCTCAATGCAGCAGCAAAGGTTTGCTAATGGACAACATTCTACGATTCAGGGAGCCAGAGGAAGGGACTCCCACCTAAGAAGCATCAGGAGCTCAACATAAGCCTTCCTCCCTCCCCTGGGCAAGTCACATCACCTCTGGGCCTCAGTATTCTCATCTGTAAAATGGGAAGGCTGAACTGGCTGATCTCTACTCTCTGTGACCCCTCCCCTCCCTGGCACTCCCATACCAGCAGCAAGCAAGCAGCAGGGAAGAAAACTGCCAAAGAGAGGAAACCAAACATGGGTCAGGATCAGATTTTCTGAAGGCAGGGCATGTTTTGTTCTCACCTGGGCCTCCGGCACAAATGTCTCACGTTACCCATCCAGACTGACCCCCTGACAGCTCAGGACAGTGGTCCAAGGCTGCGGGTAAAGGCAGAGAGAGAGACAGGACACCAGAAGGGACAGGGAAGAGAGAGGGAATTTCTGCCCTGAAATCTTCTCCTGCTGCAGGGATGGCCTCAGCCAAAGTCTGCCTGGGCTCTCACCGGGGCTCGGGAAGGGACAGGAGAACATTACAGTAACGAGGCTCTAATGTATTTGCTTTGGCAAAAGGCTCGGAAAATTCTCCGTGTGTGCAAAGGCTGCATGGCAAAAGACCGCTTTCCCACTTCACTAATTTCTCAGGTATTCTCCGCCACGGCCGAGAAGGAAGCCTCCCTGCCCCCTCCCCTGTCCCAGGCACACAGCTCCAGGGAGGCCCAACCGAGGAGCTCCCCTCCTGTGGACAGCTGGCTCTGCGGACCACACCCCGCCTTCTGGAAAGAGGAACAGAGATTTATTAAATGCCTACTAGGTACAAAACACTGGGCCAGGCACAGGGGAAGAGGCCAGCATTAATTGACACAGCCCCTTCCTTTGCTGAGTTCACACAAATGCACGGCAAAAACACAGAACATGACATGGAAAAGAGGCCCTGGGAGCCCTGACAGGGAAGTGGCAGGCTTGGGGAGGGAGATCATGGAAGGCTCCCTGGAGGAGGAGGCCTTGTCTGAGCTCCAACTCTCCCTAAGCCTGGCTTCGGTAACACCACTCTCTCCTCCCAAGGATACTGAGGATACTGCAGAATACTAAGCCGGAACGCACATTTACATGCATCGGCCATCGATTAGACGCCTACCATGCGCCAGGTCGTGTACCCCCGGGACAAAAACAAAACCCTCCTTGCCTTCAAGAAACTGACATTCTACTGGGAAGGAACAAAAGACGAGGATGGTGCCGGGCCCGTAGAGCCAGAGGGACCCTGGGAAGGCTTCAAATAAAAGCTGGTGCCTGAAGGATGTCACCCAAGACAGGGGCTGGTCACCGCTGACTTTCCCCCATCTCCACTTCGATGCCTCCCTCCTGCCTGAATAATGATGATGATGATGATGATGATGATGATGATGATGATGATGGTGGTGGTGGTGGTGGTGATAGCATTTCTATAGCACTTGAAGGTTTGCAGAATACAGATGTTATCTCATTTTACCCTCACGACAACCTTGGGAGGGAGGTGCTATTATTATCCCCATTTTACAGATGAGGAAACTGAGGCAAACAGAGGATAAGTGCTCTGCCCGGGGTCCCACAGCCAGTAAGTGCTGTGGTAAGATCTGAATTCTGCTCTTCCTGACTCTCACTAGCCACATCGCTGCCTCTAAGCCAAAGAGAAGGGGGTGGATTCTAGAGAGGCCGAGGAGGGAGAATCCACGAGATTTTGTAACGACGGGGGGAGGGGAGAGGGGAGGGTGACTCAGCTGCCCCTAAGAATGAGGGCGTCCTTGTCATTAATGGGGAGGAGGGGGAGCAGGAAGATGCCTGCTCTCCTGTCCTGCCACCTTCTCATTTCCACAGAGTCCCCGTTAGGAGGCCGAGGCAGGGCTCCCCGCGGGGCTGCAGGCCAGCAGGTAAGTCCTGTGCATCAGTGCGGTGGACTGAGGAGGAGCCAGGACGGGAGCGGCGAGCAACCTGGGACCGGATCAGAGGTGCAGGGGCAGGAGGGCGGGAGATCCACAGGTCAGGAGGGGTGGTGCCCATGGAGGCAGGCAGGAGCAGATTATGCTGGTTAAGTGCTGCGAGCTTACCTGCCAAACGCCAAGGGGAAAAGGATCTTTCTGGTAGCTGGGTGGAGAAATCAAGCGTTAGCCTTGGAGTCGGTAAAAGCCCCAAATTCAAATCCGGCCTCCGACGCTCACTAGCCGTGTGACCCTAGGTGAGTCGTTTAATCTCTGCCTCAGTTTCCTCATCTGTTCTCAAACTCCCTAATCAAAGTCCCTGTGAATGGGATTTTTGTCTGCAAAAGGCTCACTAAGATCCAGCCACATTTCAGAAAGCAGAGAAGTGAGGAGAAGGGGCAGAGGCCAGGCTGGGGAAGAGCTTGTTCAGTCTGGGGGGGGGGACCCTGCCCTCTCCCCTCATCCCCACCTCCCCACCCCACTCCTGACTGTGCCACCCACAGTCCGATTCAGGGCTGGGACTGATCCCAGGGTTGGACTAGTCCAACCAGTTTGTCGTACACAGGAGGAAACTGAGGCTCACAGAAAAGAAGTGACTTGCCCAAGGCCACGCAGCTATTTTATAAAAATAGTCAATCTATTTTTAACTAGAAAAATGTGTCCCTTTCAGATTTTTGGCACCAGAAGAGAGGGGCCACCTCACCAGTGAACAAGCCAGCCATTAGCACGCGGTTTTCGCAAAGCCCCTGACGACTACGGGAGGGCCAAAGGCTAGCTTGGCTGTGAGTGGCCCTGGAGGGTGGAACGAGGGACAGGAACAAGGGCAGGGTCCTGCAGACCAGCAGTTTCAGCTGGACAGAGGGGCCAGGCTGCCTCGGGGTGCTCCCCACCACTGAAAGATGGCTGCTTGTCCACGGCGGCATTGGAGGAATCCTCAGTCAGAAAGGGGCTGGATCCCAAGGCCCCCAAGCTTCTTTGAGGTTCTTTTCAGCTCTGACATTCTGGGGCAGGGGAGGAGGGAAGGAGAGAGTGAGACATCAAGAGCCCACCAAAGAATCCCATCAAGTCCTCACCAACGAATACTGACAGTGTGACCCTGGGTAAGTCACTAACCTCCCAGGATCATAGATTTAAACACAGAAGGCATCTTAGAGGCCACATGATGGTGACTCCTCATCATTCGGATGAAGAAACCAAGGCCCAGACTGGTTCGATGATTTGCCCAGGATCACACCCTTGTAATTGGGCATGGTAGGGTTTGAACCCAGGCCTTCCTGACTTCAACTATTCAACCTCTCTGAGCCTCAGTTTCCCATCTATTAAAATGAGAATGACAGTAGTTACACTCCCTTCCCTTGCAAGGATGTACTAGGGACAGTGCTTTGAACAACTTAACTTCAACTGCCTTACTTCGATCAATAAGTGGGTAAAGACCTATCCCGTCATGTAGAATTTCTTACTACGTGTAAGTTATTGCGCCGTGGCCCCCTCACCAGAGTCACAGAGGGGCTGCCGACTAAGCCAGGTTTAATGGCCTTGGGTGCTAGTGGATGCTCCATGATCTTCACCAGATCCAGACCCTGAGACCATCTGCCATGAGCTGGGAGGGCCTTGGAAGCCATCTTGCCCAACCCTTTCATTTTCCAGCTGAGAAAATTGCAGCCCAGAGAAAGGCAGAGGCTTGTCCAGAATCACAGAGGTCCTGGAGGAACCCACGTCCTGCACCATAAGCACCAAATCCCATGTTTTTGTTTTTTTTCAGTGCACCACCCCAGCTCCTGACATGATTTGAATACATGATCAGAAGATTTTAGAGAAAATTAAACAGAGAGGGGAGAATCAAACATTTTCCAAGCATTTCGATTATCCCCCAAATCTCAATGGCACCCTTTCAAAGAGCAGAAATAATTCAAAAACAGCACCAGGATTTGAAGTCAAAGGCTCCTTCCCCCATGGCGCCAGAGCTATGACGATTGAAGTTACCGCCAATAAGGCCAGATAAAATGTCTCAAACCTCAGAAGTACAAATCATTCATCGACCCTGCAAAGGCAACCTTTGAGGCATCTGACTTCAGAAGTCCATGACTCGTGTTTTAAAAATTAACCCCAAACAGCTTGAAAAGAAAAGTCCCTAGGCGAAATTTAAAGGGCAGCGACACACCACGCAAATGTAAAAGGATTAGACTGTAAAGCGATAATCGCCTCTACTCCCCAAAGATAAAAACAAGCTACAAGCTAAAAAACAAGCCTTCTCCTCAGGACACAACTACCACTGATGGGGATTTGGAGCTGCGGTCAGAGTGTTGGAAGCTTTTTTATTTCTACAGGAAAAGATGATATAGGTCTGGAGGATTTTCACTTATTTACCTGGGTTTGGAGCACCACACTCCTGAGCTATTCCGGCCTCAGAAAAACTCTGAAATATAGAGGAAATGATTCATGCCATCTCAGTTCTTCTAGTCAACACTTCCCTGCTCCCTCCACCCCCCACCCATTCAGTCCTTCTAAATGCCTAATGAGGCCAAACGGAGCTGGAATGGGCCAAGCAAGCCCTGAGAAGTAGTGAGCTACATGGCTCTCCCCACTCACATCAGAAACCAGTAAATTACACCGTTGTAGTAGGCTGCACCAGGATGTTCAAGTGGTGAGAATCCTATGTTTAAGAGGCTACCACAAAGCCCTTGTGCTCTTGTCTTTTCCTATCTCCAAATAAACAACCAACTTAGCTGAGAGAATGCGTATCCCTCCCTTCCCCACCACGGAGGTGGGGGGCTGTGGGTATGGAATAGTACATATACTGTCAGGGGGTTAATGTGTTGGTTGGTTTTGTGAACTGCTTTTTCTCCCCTCTTTCTTTTTCAATCTTCACTACAAAGGATGGCTCGTGGGTAGAGGAAGAAGGAGGGATAGGAAAATGAAATTTAGAAAGGAAAGGAAAATGATATAAAAATTATCATAAAAATATAAAAAATGTGTTTAAGCAGACAACATCCTGGCCTGTGTAAGAGTTCATGAAAAGAAGCCCTAGAGACGGGTTTTCCCGGGGAAGCATTTCTAGGAAAATGCAGCTCCAGACAGCCCATGAAAACGGTTCCTTTTAAAACCATCAGGTATGATTCAAAAGCCTTGGACTCTGTAATCACAGCCAGGAGTACTGGGATTTCAGGAGATGTCCTTAAATTTTCCTTTACTCATGCTAATGTCTAGTGGTTATTTCTGGCAGCTTGGCTGTGTTAATCCTGACACTACCCAGAAAACCCAAACCACGACTACGGATCCCCCACAACACAAAGTGAGGGCACATTGCTCAGGGAATTTTCTGGTTATGAGGGTGGCAGGTATACCTTTCATGCCATGCCACAATTAAGGAAGGAAACAGGGACTATTGAGCCTGGAGACAAGAAGGGAACATGTCAGCAGTCTTTACATATATGAAAAGCTACTCACACAGAAAAGAGATGAGATCTGTTCTGCTGGGCCCCCAGAGGACTGACAGGCAAGCTCTGCAGATGCTTTTCCGGGAGCCATGTGGATGGGAAGAGAAGTATTGCTTTCCTAATAGCCGATTGGTTAGAGAAAGGCAGTGTTACGCTCTGACACCATCTACAGTCAAAGAGGAAAAAACCTCCCAAAGGTTTGTTTCTACTGCCCCTTGTCATCCTCTGGTTTGAGAGAGAGAAACAGAAAGGGAAAGACAGGCTTTGCTCTGCTGTAAGTCGTACTGATTGGAGCAGAGGCATGGCGTTGCTGAGAGCTTAATGGAAAAAGCAGAATCCCTCACTGTTTGTTTGAGAAACTTCTCAGAGGCCCACAGCAGATCTGAGGAGCTTGGCAGTTTTCAGGTTTAAGGGAACTGCTTATCACTGAAAAAGCGTAACACTCAGTGTACTGCCAAGGGTGGCTGTGTGTTAAAAGAGACTGACTTCAACAGCCTGACATCTCAGCAAGTCACTAATAGTACAGATGGCTCCCTAAAGAGATCAAGGACATCAAAGCCAGCAGTCTGGAGGCATTACTTGCCTCAGCGCCACGTGTTTCCCCATTCACAGGCCTCTTGACTGCGTGTGCCCACTTTCCCCATGGATACTGTGTGCATTGGAGAGAGTATGATTGAGGTTTCAGAGCTAACTGTTACATTTTTCTTATCCCTGTTTTTGCCTTCTATTGGGTAAATGTTTGCTTTTGCCTCCTAGTTTAGAAAATGTTCTATGTTCAAGAGTCCATGATATTAATGTGATTGATCTGCATAAATGGGAAGCATGTTGGTGGGTGCTCAGAAGCTACAATGTTGAGTATTATGAATGTTTCCCTCACACCTGGGTTATCTCTAGGACCCTGAGAGAATGGAGTTATTATTGCCTTATAGTTACTATTCTAGGGAATCATCCTCACCCAGGTGGGGTGAGTAAACCAACCATAACCTGGAGAAAGAGAGCCTGGGGAGAGTTGGGCTGCCCAAAAATAATAACATACATAACACTAAAGTTTGCAAAGCACTTTATAGGCACTATCACGGTTTAGTGGAGAGAATATTCAGCTTGGGTCAGGAAGACCTGGATTGAAAATCTACCTCTAGCACTTACTAGCTGTTCAAACATGGGCAAGTCACTTAAGGTCTCCGATCCTCAGCTTTTCTAGCTGGAGAACGGGGGTAATAACATTGCCTACCTCATAGAATGACTGTGAGGCTCAATTGTGTTATTGTCTGAAAAGTCCGCTTATCATCATCGTCGTCGTTTGAAAGCTGAGGAAGCAGTGTGGGGCGGGGGAAGGAAGGATGCTGGAGTCTGAGGCCCTGGTTCAAAGCTGAGCTCAGTCACTTACTGCCAGGCGGGTGACCTTGGGCAGTACACTCTGCCTCTTTAAGCCTCTCTAAAATAAAGAGAGTGGACAGATGGTCTTGATTTCCATCCCCGACCCTAGGAAGATTCGAGGGTCAGAAATGATGCGCCTTGTCCACGATCACACAATCATCAACGCCAGCAGAGGCACTTAAATCCAGCTCCTGCTGCCCCATCCTGACTCTCATCATCGTAATCGCCGCATCTGACATGCGCTCAGGACCGAACACGACTGCCCCAGGCTCTCAGGGAAGTATTCAGCGGAACCCTTGGCCTTCGCACTCGCTCCCTGATGATCAAAGTCTTCTGCACTGCTCCTGCCAAAGGCCTTTCCCTCAGGAACCGCCACTCCAAAGGAGGCGCCACCCAGCAGCTCCTGGTGACCCCCCAAAAAAAGGGTCGACCCCTTTAGGCCAGCCCCAGAAACACTCAATGTGGCAGCAAGCCAGGCCCCCTAGGCACCTAGACACCCACAAGGGACCTGTGACGTCATCAGCATGGGAGAGACTCCTGGCAGTGGAGCTCTCTGCCTCATCACAGTGAAGAAAGTCCCAGGGAGTTACCGAGAAGAGACGGAACACAGATGCTCAGTGCCAGAGGCAGGATCTGAACCCAGGTCTCGCTGACTCTAGGCTCAGAGTACTGCCACTAGGCAGTAGGCCACTAGGCTACGCTGCCTCTATTGTGTGCCCAGAAAGGTGAAGGGACCCTAGGGTCCCACAGAGCTAGAGGGAACCTTTGAGGCCATGTAGCTAGTCTAACCCCCTGATCTGACAGCTGAGGAAACTGAGGCCAGACCAGGTAAGTGGTAGAACCTGGGTCTGAATCCGGCACATAGTAAGTGCTTAAGACTACTGAACTGTTGACTCAGACTACACCTAATGTCACAGCATCAGCCCCAACATCTCCTATTCAGGTACTGCTATTAGAGTACCAACCAACCTGGGCTGCTCATTCTCATCTGAACAGGACCTGGGCTTCCCATCTGGAAAATGGGGATATCAGTATCCAACCGGCCTGGTATCTCAGGTATTAATTAATTAATTAATTAATCTCAGGTATTAATAATATTAATAATAGCCAACATCTATGTAGTGTTTATTATGTGCCAGGCACTGTGCTAAGCGCTTTACAAATATTACCTCATTTGATCCACACAACACCTGGGAGGTAGGTGCTATCACTAGGCCCATTTTATAGATGATAAAACCGTGGCAAACAGGTTAAGTGACTTGTCCGGGGTCACACTGCTAGTTTGTGTCTGAGGCTGGATTTGAACTCGGGTCTTCCCAACTCCAAGCCCACCACTCCATCCACTGTGCCATCTAGATGCTCCATAAGAGCGTTAAGGTTTGGAGAGGGTTTGTGACACCATGCCTAGCATCGATACCTGGCACATAACTCGTCCTGGGGAAATAGCTGTGGAACTGAGGACGACCCTTCCCAGCTCATGGCCTTCAAATGAGGAGACTGAGCCGCTGGAGAGCTCCCAGTGAGGTAGGGAAGGAGTCTTCCGTCTCCTCTTCTAAAGACCAGGGTGTTTCTCTCCTGAACTTACTAAGGAATTCATCTTCTGTTAATTTTCCCATTCAAGCCCTGACTTCAGATAAGATGGTGCAGGGACAAGAGTGGTGCTGGCCTCAGAACAGGGCCCCCAAACCAGCTCTGACGCTGCCTATCTGCATGACTGTGTGCCAGTCATTTCACTTCTCTGAGACTCAGTCATCCTACCTGTAAAATGGGGTTAGCAATGCCTCTCCATTTCTGAAGTGCTTTCCAGCTCTATATCTATGACTCTGGGACTTCTCTCTCCCACAGGCATGTCGTGAGGATAGGAGAGGTGTGAGCTCCAGGCAAAGGAGTTATTCTTTATATATTATTTAATTATTTAATATTTATCATTGATATTACTAGCTGTGTGATCATGGGCGAGTCACTGAAAGTCGCTGATCTTTTATATTACCTGAATTAGGTCACCAAGACCAGCGTTCAAGCACCATTTTGGATGCATAAAGTCTCTGACCTGGGCAAGTTGCTCTGTATCTCTGAAGACTGTAAGTTATAGGAGTTACCAGTCTACTTTAGTGGAAGGAGTTCTCACACTGAGAGGTCCCATCGTTGATCAAATCACAGGTTGACATCCCACCACCAAACAAAATCAACATTTGCACCCATTTTCCATCGGTCTGCTTCTACAGAGAACACTGCAAAAGTCCATTTTTTTTTAGAAGAATTATCCAAGCCCTTTCAAAGAGCCTGGATGTCAAGGCCATTCTACACAACCCAGAGACGCTTACCAGTTCCAGCTTACGGCCCGGCAGCAGCTGACACGTGTGAGTGCACGACTGTCTGATAAACAAGACAGATCAACCTAGAGAAGGCCACCAGGAGAGAGCCTGGCAGCTGTGATGACGCCTCCTCGGCCTTCCTCTCAATTCTGCTCCCATCTCAACCCAAGAAGCAAGACCGTCGGCCCTGGTGGCCTTCAGAACGCGGGAGCATCACTTACCCGTGAGCAGGGTCCAGCGCGATGGCCCGCGGCTGGTCCAGATCTTGCCAGAAAAGGACTTTTCTCGAGGTTCCATTGAGATCGGCCACCTCGATTCGATTGGTCTCCGAGTCTGTCCAGTAGAGCTTCTTCCCGATCCAATCACACGCCAAGCCATCGGGGGACACCAGGCCGGAGATGATGACGTTCTGCACCGCGCTCCCTGACTGGTTAAAGTATGTTTGCTTGATGGCTTCTTCACTCACATCCGTCCAGTAAATGACACCCTGGGAGTACTGGAAGTCCACAGCCGCCGCGTCCTCCAGGCCGCTCACCACAATGCTGGATTCCAACTTGGCTCCTCCAGCGTCCACCAGCCTCACGTCCCGGCGGTTGGCAAAGAGCAGGAGCGGGGAGGCTGCAAGAGCAAACGTAAATGTTGAGCCCCCTCAAGACGTGCTGGGCTACCACCCCCGGGCCGGGCTCCCACGTGACCCCTGGCTCCATGTGGACGCCATCAAGATCAATTCCCTCATTTTACAGCTGAGGAAACTGAGGCACAGAGATGGGAAGTCATTTTACCAGGGTCACTCAGCTAAAAGGTGCCAGAGACAGGATTTGAATCCAAGACCTCCTCCTTTCCATTCCAGCATACTATCTATTACCACACAATGCCTTTCTCTATGATGCCAGCATTAAAGTTAGATCTCTGAGCAATTCTTTTTTTAGTGGACAAGAAGAAAAGAGTTAAAGCATGGCTGTGTGTTCACTCATCAGCTAATGGGGACTGAAAGCTGTCTTCCAGTATTTAAAGGGCTGTCATCTGGAAGGAAGATTAGCCTTGCTAGGTCAGGACTAGGAGTAATGAGGGGGATGTGCCGAAGAGGGAGTTAAGTTCTAACTCAGGAAAAACAAACCAACTTCCTAAGAATGAGAGCTATTTGAAAGTAGAATGGGATGTCTGGGGAGGGAGTGAGTTCCTCATAACTGGAGGTATCCAATTAGCAATGAGATAGCCATTTGTCAGGAACTCAATGGTATGGTGTAGGATGTGCTTCTCGGGGCAACTGTTGTCTGTATACCTGGGATGTCTGTGCAATGCAGGTCTGGCCCGTGGGAAGACCCAGAGTCCTGTGTCTCGGGCACTCTCTCTCAGAGGAGATGTGCAGTCTCACAGTGGCACCGTCTCCCTGGGGAGATGGCTTCTGGGTGAAATTGCTGACGTGTGAGGTCAGCACTTTGGAGAGTTACAGCAGGGGTGGACGTTCTGCCGCTGGTCCCAGTTGGCTAATGAGGCAACAGGCTGCGAAGCCAGAAGTGAACGCATCTTTCCAAAAGCCTGAGAAGTTCGGGGCGGCTCTGTGCTTCCTGCACGTCTAGGGGCGGCAGGCGACTCCTTTGCTTAGCCTTTAAATTTTCTGTTTATTATTAGCACCCTGGTACTATGCATATTATAAATTAAAAATACACATGTTGGGGGGAATGCTCAAAATTGTGTCTTTATGAGCCCTGTTGTTGAGTTGTTTCAGTCGTGTCTGACTCTCCACGACCCCATTTTGGGGTTTTCTTGGCAGAGATACTGGAGTGGTTTGCCATTTCCTTCTCCAGTTCATTTTACAGATGAGGAAACTGAGGCAGCCAGGGCGAAGTGACTTCCCCAGGTTCACACAGCCAGTAAGTGTCTCAGGCCTGACTTTTTTTTAATTTTTTTTTCTTTTTTAGGCAGTTGGGGTTAAGTGACTTGCCCAGGGTCACACAGCTAGTAAGTGTCAAATGTTTGGTCTGAGGCCGGATTTGAACTCAGGTCCTCCTGACTTCAGGGCCGGTGCTCTATCCACTGTGCCACCCAGCTGCCCCTCAGACCTGATCTGAACTCAGGTACACGATCAAAAAAATTTGGTCAAGATGACCCCTGAGATTCCAAACTTCTGGGTAAGACTGGACACAAGGACTTGGAGGGAGCTACAGATACACTGGTACCGTCCTTTGTTGCAGCATGTTTTTCATTGTGAATAATTTTTAGTATGATATTCAGTTTGGGTTTTTGGCAAAGCTGCTTGGGAGAGGTGGAGGGCCCCATGTCCAGACCTGGGATTTCACTGGCACAGGGAACACCTGTCAATCAATCAACAACATTTAGTAAGTGCCTACTATGTGCCAGGCCCTGGGGATACAGAGGCAAAGGAGGCAATATACCAACAACTACATACACAAATGCTGGCGGCAGGATAAACTGGAGATAATGCCCAGAGGGAAGCTGCCAGTATTAGAGATGGGAAAGGCTTCCTGGAGAAGGCGGGGCTTTAGCTGGGACCCGAAGGAAGCCAGGAGAGGAAGATGAGGAGGGAGAGAAATCCAGGCATGGAGAACAACCAGTGCAAATGCCTCGAGTCTGCAGATGAAGCATCTGGTTCCAGGAACAACAAGGCGGCCCCTGCTGAGGAAACTCCCTGGGCTTCGATGCACAGCATCAGGCCCTCAGTGACTCTGATTTAATTACCTACCACCCACAGGCCTCAAATGCAAGACTTGAACCCAGGGCCTCCTGACTCAGATGCTGCCTTTTCTAAGCTCGTTAAGCCCCAACCACAAATAACTTTTCAGCTCGTCCTCAGCCTGTATGAATATCAAGACATGTACAGCAAAGGAAAACTAGCTGGCCCCACCAAACCAGGCCAACCACATTCAGCAGCCCTGAGCCAACTGGCCTCAGACTCGAAACTTTGGTTCCAGCCCTGGCTCAGAAAGGTGATGGTTTTTCAACTTGGCAAATAGCATCTGAATGTAACAGCCCCAAGCCCAAAGGAGAGGCTGACAGACAGAGAGGAGACTTGTGACTCGCCAGGCCCACAAACAACTACAGTGTAAGGAAAACTGGGGAGATCTGAGCAGGCTTCCCAGAGAAGGGGACACCCGAATGGAGCCTTGAAAAAAGGCAAGAATTCTGAGAGACGACGACGGGTGAGGGAGGAGGGCATTCCAGGCCTGGGCATAGCCTGTACCAATGCATGGAGGTGGGAAATGGACCACCCACCGTTCACAAGCATGTGAATAGCAGTAGAAGGAAGTCAGGTTGGACAGGTGAGTGGCAGGCCAATGGTCGGTAACTCCAGCCAGGTTAAGGAGTGTGTACCTTATCCCAGAAGCAATAGGGAGCCATTGAAGATTTTGGAGCAAGGCAGTAATAGAATCAGATCTGTACCTTAGGAGGATGACTTTGACAGTTGGAGAGAGGATACAATGTAAGCTGGAAACAATGGAGACAGTTCCCCTTCCCCCCTCCAATTTTATGCATGAGGAAACTAAAAAGAGAGGGCCCTCAAGTTCAGGGCTCCTGCTACTTCACCACAGGCCCCCCAGGTGTGGGGGTGGGGTGGGGGCGAGCAGTTCTAGGCACAAGTGATTCACTCCTTCTAATTCCTCCCCCCTCCTCCCCCTCCCCAAATAGTGCTCCCAGTGAGTCCCAAGGCTCCTCGGATGGACATGTGTCAATCATTCACACTCCGCCCCACATCACTGTTTTCATGAAGTTTCACTGAGCTCCCAGCAGCCAGAGGAGCTGGTCTTGGAAGTTTCTGACCATCTGTGCACACATTGTCCATGAACCTCACCCAACATGATTAACTTCTACAGGACAGATCCTGGCTGGGGGCCAAGTCTAGTCCCAGATGTTCCCTTGGAAATAGGGATCAAGATCTATTAGGCAAAGCCAATGAAAACTAGGTAATTCAATCTACTCCTTTTCAATTCAATTTCATTTTAATTAAATGAAATACAAGCTCTCTTCTAAGGACCCGGCCTTCTCCCCTTGATGTTACTTTGTATGGTGCTATAATACTTTGTATCAGCATCATGTGCGGGGGGTCTGCCTCTTTCTCTGTGTAGGAAGCGTCTTCCTAAAATGTGATGCCAGGAAATGCACAATGCTCCAAAATGTGATTGGACCAGGGCGGAGCGCACAGGGCCCGCTGATTTCTAATGCAGTCCAGCCATCAGCTTTGGGGGCTGCGGCTGTCAGCCAGATTGTTTGCTTTGTGAGGGAGTTTTGTTGCTAGAGTTGCAGGATTGGGGGGGTTTTGATGGTGTTTTTCCTTCCTTCTTTCTGAGCTAAAAGGCTCAGGTCTTTTGCAGACAAATAGCCACCCAGTCAACCTTCCCATCATGCACTTGTGATGTTGATTTTTTTTTCCAATCTGAGTTCAGTATTAAAGTTTACACTCGTCCAAATCAAATGCCATCATCTTAGATTGAACCCAGTGCTCTTCAGCTGTCAAAATCTCTGGATACCCAAT
Organism: Vombatus ursinus; assembly: GCF_900497805.2. Classification (NCBI taxonomy): domain Eukaryota; kingdom Metazoa; phylum Chordata; class Mammalia; order Diprotodontia; family Vombatidae; genus Vombatus; species Vombatus ursinus. The sequence goes on from NW_020951147.1 coordinate 2,936,941, forward strand.
GCCTGTTAGCCATCTCTCCAAGCAGGGGGTCATCTGAAAATGTAAGAGGCTTACCATCAATGGCCATACCAAATCTATCCTCAGACACTTACCAGCTAGGACACCACTTAACTTGTCTGCCTCAGTTTCCTCAACTGTAAAATGGGAATCATAACAGCACCGACTTCATAAAGTTGGTATGTGGAATACATGAGATAATATTTGTAAAGCATCTAGCATAGTACCTGGCACACAGCAGGCATTATATAAATGTGTTGCTCCTTTCCCCCTCCCCAGATCTCTCTCCATTCAGCCATCTTGCCTTACATAGTAAGTACATTAAAAAAGTTTAAGACATAAATGAATGGGGGCAGCTGGGGGCAGCTAGGGACAGCTAGGTGGCGCAGTAGATAGAGCTCCGGCCTTGGAGTCAGGAGGACCCGAGTTCAAATCCGGCCTCAGACACATGACACTTCCTAGCTGTGGGACCCTGAGCAAGTCACCTAGCCCTATTTGCCTCAGTTTCCTCATCTGTAAACTGAGCTGGGGAAGGAAATGGCAAACCGCTCCAGTATCTCTGCCAAGCAAACCAAGCAATGGGAAGCAATGGGGTCATGAAGAGTCGGACAGGACCAGAAATGACTCAGGAAGGACAGCAGCAGCAATCTTATAAAGTAGCAGGGGAGTGGAGTCGGTAAGTGGGACCTCAGGCAGGCTGGCCGGACTTCAGGCCGGCTCTAGCCAGGGGGATGGTTAGGGTCCATGGGGAGGGAGTCGTGCACACTGGCACGGAGGAACATCACTCTGGGGAAGGAGAAGTGAAGACGACTGAGCCCTCAGGTTTGGCTTCAGCACAAAACATCCTCCCTCCGCTTCCGCTGTGATCGCCGCCCAAACTGGAAAGACGGCATTTTTTGCACCTTCCAGAAACTGTGTGTTCTTGTTAGGAGTTGCTGAGTCGGTCACGTTTTCCCTTTCAAAGGCAAACAGCTCAAAACCTCTGGGTCTGCCTATTGGTTCACAGGGTTTGGGCTCTCTCTTTCCAAATCAAGAAGCTAGAAGTAGCAGAAACTGCCTTCAATGAATGAGGCTTAAAAAGAGACTGAGTTGGGGAAAAAAAAAAAAACCCAACCAGCCCACACCTGCTTGCTCCTATAGAAACTGGGCGTCCAAAGGCCAACGATCTGAAATGCTTAATAGCTCACATGCCAGTGTACTTGGAGGCTTATAAAGCCAGGGAACCACCTGCCTCCTTGGGCACTTTGAGGGGAAAGCATGGTGATGGCCATTTTACAGATAAGGAAACTGAGGCCCAGAAAGATGGCCAAGGTCACAGAGCCGGAAGGAGTACAGCCAGGATTTCAATCTAGGTCTCTCGACTTTCAGTCTTAGACTCTACAGATGGGAGAGGACTTAGAATTCATCCTTCATTTTACCACTGAGGAGAGTGAGGCACGGAGAGGTTACCTATCTGGCCTAGCATCACAGAGCCAGGAGAATTCGAATGAGGGTCTGAGAGTCACAGATTTAAAGCTGGCAGGGACCTCAGGGGAACTCTAGTCCAGCCTCCTCATTTCACAGATGAAGAAACTGAGGGTAGTCTTCCTGACTTCCTCTGGCCATTAAGCCGTGTGGCCTCTCACTGCTTTAGCACAGTCTGGGTTTTGGTTTTAACCAGTAAAGGGAATTTCACAAGAGGAGCCATCTTGTATTAATCCAAGTTGGCACCTTGTCTGCCAGTTCTGGTCTTAGAGGCTTGCCTAGGGCAGAGCTGCTGAACCACATTAATGTATAATTGGGAAATAAAACTACAATAGAACACAGATAATGTTAAGATGTGGTTTTCTGAGACAATACGCACAGGCAGGGAGCCTTCCCTAGGGGTTGGCGGCTCTCCTTTCTACAAGAGTTTGACACCAGGGCCTAAAGCTCTAAAAGACTGAGTGATCTGCCCAGGGTCCCACGGCCAGTATCTGTCAGAGGCAGGACTCCAACCCAGGGCATCCTGCCTCCAAAGCCAACACTCAATTCACTCTACCTCTACTTGCTTAAAATGCTGCCATTTGAAAGTTATCAATGAATTCAGGATTTCTAAGTTTTTCAGTGAACGCCAGCACCAACTCATAAGGACTGTTGGCTTGGAAGTCAAAAGACCTGGGTTTGAATCCTGACTTGCCACTTTCCCTGGCTGGGTGCTGCTTGCCAATTTACTTCCTCGCCCTGTTGGAAACACTTCCGTTCTCTGTACAATAAAGGCATCAGTGGGGGATGAGGTAGCGGGCTGGATAATCCAGGAAGTTCTCTCCCCCATGAAATCCGAGCTCCCCTCCCCACCCTGGCCTCGTTGGCTGTAGCCTCAAACCTTAGACTTTGTGTCTTTCAGCCCTGGCAGAATGGAAGGTCCCTGAGGGCAGGGGCTTTTGTGGGGGTTGTGCATCTTCGGCAAGGTGCTCAAAAGTAGAGTCCTTGGCCTTCTCCTTCCTGACCTTAGCGAAAAAAGAGGCCTTCAGACCCCTTTCTGTCCCTCCCTCGTTAGAATGTGGAAATACCGTCAGGACGGAGCTCTGCCAACCTTATAGCACTGACCAGTGCTAACACGCCTGGTTATTATTCCTGGAGAGCAGGGACTGGGTTTTTGCCTCTTTGTACCCCAGTGCTTAGCACAGTGCCTGGCACATAGTCAGGGCTTAATAAATGCGCGCTAACTCTCCCACTGTGGGAGGACAATCATTAATTAGCCTGGCTTCTGGATTCTATTTCTATAATTGCTTTAAGTGTGGCTAATATGAGCTGCACATGTTGGTGCAGGAGCCATCAGAACAAGGCCTGGCTGGAGAAGGGGAAGTCAGCCTGAACAGCCCCAGTCCTCCTGAGGGGTCTGGCCTCCCTGCTCTTGGCGGGGGAGGGAAAGGCAGCCAGGCCCTGGGACTCTGGAGAGTGGCCCCTGACGCCAGGTCAAGGAGGCCAAGTAGGGGAGGAGGAACAGACACAAGAGGAAAGGGCTGGAGATCTGAGAAAGAAGGAAATGGGAGAAAAAAAGAGAAGTGGGAGAAGGAAGGAAAGGAAAGCACCAGGGACTGAACCCTGCCCTGGGCATCAGAAGACTCGACTAAAGCAGCTCTGAGACTTTTTCCAAATTATTTGATCTCTTTGGGCCTCAGTTTCCCTATCTGTAAAATGGGAGGTGATAATACTGGCACTCCCAAGGATGCTGGGAAAAGAACACTTTGTAATTCGAGACTTGGATTTTGAAATATTCAGAGGGCCAGGGATGGAATCTTAGCTCTGTTATTTAACTACTTGTGTGAGCTCAGACAAACCCCTTCCCCTATCTGGGTCTCAGTTTCCTCCTCTGTAAGAAAGAACCCTCTAGGCTAGATGGCAGTTCTAGGGAACAATATTTGTTGCTAATTCTCAAAGCCCACCAAGAAAACAGCCCCAGTGATGGGCAAAGGAAACCTGACTTCAGGCCCTTCTAACTGCCAGTAAGATAAAAAAAATCTGAGGGGAGGGGGGAGAAGGGGAGAGAGAGAGAGGAGAGAGAGAAGGAGAGAGGAAAGGGAGAAGGAGAGAGGAAAGGAAAAAAAGGAGAAAGTGAGAAAGAAGAAAGGGAGAGAGAAGAAGAGAGAAAGAGGAGAGGGAGAGAGAAGGAAAGAGGAAAGAAAAAAGGAGAAAGTGAGAAAGAGGAGAGGGAGAGAGAAGAAGAGAGAAAGAGGAGAGGGAGAGAGAAGGAGAGAGGAAAGAGAGAACGGAGAGGGGGTGAGAGAAGAGGAGGAAGAGTAGCACCCAGCCTGCCTGAAGGCCTGTAAGAATAGTGAATATTTATATATATATAGAATTTATAACAGATGGCTGGGCTTTTTTTTTTTTTGGCCATAGCCTATATTTTACACTGTTTACACGGTTACCCCAAGCACAACCCATTTCAGGGTAACCCAATCCACTGCAACTCTACCAAAATAACAAGCATGTTTAGTCCAAGCCTGACTTCTATTCACCAAGCATTATATTGGCGCCTTCCATGCCTCACTGGAATTCTGAGGGTTCTATATGAAGGATGAGTTATATCTGAGCCCCAAGTACTGAGTAATGAAACAGTAGCCAGCTATGCAGACCTAAAAGCTTAGACAGTCAAAAAATGGGCTCCCTGCCCTCAGGAAGTTTATAATCCCACAGAAAGCTCCTTGACAGTTATTCCCATGGCTACATCTCTAGCCCACCCAGAGCCTAGCAGGGTCCCAGAGAATTCTGGGGACAAGTAGAAAGTCTCTGAGCTGGGAGGGACCCCAAGGCATGGAGTCTGGCCCCCTGCCTGAGTGAGCATCTCCTGAACACCTCAGCCACCATGCCGCCCTCCAGCCTGGGCTGGGAGAACTCCAGTGCCCCGGAGCCCACCCCCTTCACAGGCCTCCCACTCCATCCTGAACCAGCTCTCGTGGCTAAGGAATCCTTCCCTACTCAGAGTCAGAATCTGCCCCTCAGCTATGTCTGCGCCCACCCCCACGGCTCTCAGGGGCAGCGCTGGGGGTCAAGCAGAGCTGAGCCTAATCCCCCTCCACATGCCAATCGCTCTGACATTTGCAGACAGTGAGCCTGCCTCCCCTCAGCTTGTCTCCCCAGGGTCTGCAGCTGTTCCTGGACTTTTCCCTTCAGGGCTACCAAAGCCTGAAGAATGCCTACACCCACCCAGAAAAATGCATGGATGAAAAGCATTTAAAATGGAAATTAGGGGGGGGAAAGGGGGCCGGCCCAAGGAGAGTGGGGGAGCCAGACCCGGCACACACCAAGTGGATCTTAGTGAAAAATGACCAAAGCTAGGAAAGGGGCCCCTGCCATGGGGTCTTCAGGAAGGTCAATGGCTACGGCCAACCTCCCCCTCCCCTCTCCTCGGGGACGCTAGCTCTTGGTGGGGCTAGTTATCTGAGAGTGAAAAGAGAGTGAAAAGGGGAGTGAAAAGAGGATGCATAACGGAGCTGTCACGGGCTGGGACCCAGGCTCAGACCCAGGCTCACTCTGTTCTGGACCAGAGTCGCTTCAAAGGTCTTAATACATGTGCCTGTTGACTGACTGACTGAGGGCTTCTGAGATCCCTGAAGAAAGAATGTTTACACAGGCGCGCACACGCACACGCACCCACGTACCCTGCACATACACACATACAAACTCACAGTACTTCCACACCTGCACACACATTCACTCACACACACTCTCACACAAAGAGCTTAGAAAGAATTTTTCCAAGCAATAAATCCACATGAACAATAGCAGTATTGGAGGGCGGAGGAAGTCATCGTCCCCCAACATGGCAGGATGCAGGGAGCCCCCGGAAACCCTGGGCTCTGGTCCAAAGTGTAGGCTTTAGTACTGGAAGGAACCCTGGAGGCCCATCGAATGCAAACACCCTCTTTTTCAAATCAGGAAATTGAGGCCCGGGGAAGGCAAGGGTCTTTTCCGAGGTCTCGTACTTAGGAAGCATGGTAAGTGGCCAGATAGGTCAGGATTCAAACCTCCTCGGCACTCTGTGAGTGACCCCAGACAAGCCCCAGCACCTTAGACAAGCCTCCCACACCCAAAGCTCTGAGTGGGAGGCAGCCTCCCACATCAGGAGCTCATTACCCTTCACACAAGCAGCAGAGTTTTCTCTCCAAAACCCAGAGGCAGAGGAGTTCACCTGCAGAGCCCACCTCAGGCTGCCTTCTCTGACTCCAAAGGTGACCTCCTGCTTCCCTCCATTTCCATCTGCTGCAGCCAGGGCCGTGGGGGCACTCAAAGGGCTCTGGACAGAGTCCAGACAAGCCCCCTCCCTTCTCTTCCCTCCTCCTATGCTCATCCCCAAAGGTGGCCCTTCTCACCACGGACCACGCCTGGACTCCAGGACCTCCCAGGTCCGGCCCCTATGTTGGCCCCAAACATCATGGGCAGCACTTTGTACGACTGTCTCCCGAGCGCCTCCCAAGAGCCCTGGGAAGGAAGAATAGGCTCTATTGTCCCCATTGAATAGATGAGGAAACTGAGGCTCAGAGTGCTTTCTAGGCTGCAGAGCGGGAAGGGAACAGTGATGTCACCAACTCCAACCATCCCATTTTATAGATAGGGAAACTGAAGCCCAGGGAGATGAAGCAATTCCAAAGCAAGAATCATGTACTCAATGTGACTGGGTGTGCCAAGGGCTGGGGATACAACAATCCTTGCCCTAAAAAAACCCTACATTCTAGTGAGAGGAGACAGCTAGTGGTGCATGGCTAGTGGGGATGGGAGACATCAGGACGGACTTCCTGTAGGAGGGGGCTCCAAAGTCGAGTCCAAGAAGCTAGGGACCCTGAGAGGCAGAAGGGAAGACAGAACACATTCCGGGCATGGATGGGGGCAGGCTGGGCAAAGGCACATCCTGTGTGAGAACAGTGGGAGGCCTCTTTGGCTGGCCTGGGAGTGAACAAAGGAGAGGAATGTATAAGGCTGGAAAGGGAAGTCGAGGCAGGCTGTGAAGGCTGTAAAGGCCAAACCAGAATTTCTCCTTCACTCTAGGGGTGATAGGGAGTTACTGAGTAAGAGAGTGATGCCACCAGCCGTAGGCTTTAGGAAAATTGCTTTAGAAACAGTCCCAAGCACAGACAGGAGAGGGCAGAGAGACCATTTGGGAGGGTAATTGGGAGAAGTGCAAGGAAAGGTGAACTAGACCCACCCCATCAGGGGCTCTGAGTGACTCAGGTCCCCGGGTGAGTGGCCAGGCAAGGCCGGGTGATGAGCCTTCTGCTTCAGCAGGTGGTGGCTTGCTTCAGCTGCCCTAACTAACAGGGAAGGAGCCAGGACTTCGAGGAGGCCTCCGCTCTGAGTAGGAGACCCTCGCCAGGTCAATGGAGCTGTCTGCCGCTCTCCCTGCCCTGGGCTAGCCCTCCCCCACACCCCCTGCTCTGGCCCTCCAAACCTCATGTTTCCTTAACCCCGTAATCTCCATCCTCTGCTCTCCCCAGATCCCATCGAGGCTTCACCGGCTGGGAGAGAAACACCAAAGCCCACCCATCAGAGGCCAAGGAAATGGGAAGCAGGAAATGGGGCTTCGGAGGGGGAAGGAAAGACCTGTGACTTGAAGGGGGAACATGGAAGGATGAAAGGGACAAAAGGGACAGCTGGGCCCGTGAGCAGTGGGTGCTAAGGCTGGCCGGGGCTCAGGGAGCCTGACCTTGGCCCCCCCCACAGAATCCACCAGAGCACCAAGGGTCATTTCTAGAAATGCTGGGAAAGATGGTCAAGTCCTGAGCCTGGAAGAGGCCCAAAGAGGGCGGCAGCCAGACCAGGCAAAGGGTGCCAGCCAGGGGGCAGCCCACAGTCTGTTGTTTACATAAGTCCTGGGCCCAGGACAGCCTGCCCCCCTGCTCCGGCCTCTCCCCCCGCCCCGCCCCTCTAGTGCAGTGCCAAGGCCCAAGGGGCAAAAGGTGCCTGGGCATCCAAGGCCCAGGAACCCCAGGCACATCCTGAAGCCCTTGGGACCCTCCTCCAAAGGCACCTGGAAAGAGGGGGGCCTAGTTAATTGGGGGCACCCTTTCAGTGCTGATGCTGGGCTCTGTGGTTCTAGGCTCTAACCCCTCTGGAGAAGTTCTTTCTCAAGCTAGGACCAGTTATCCCAGTAAGCTGAAGGGGGCTTGATTTGGAATTTTGTCAGCACATGTTCAGTTGTGGGGTGCAAGGCAGGATGCATCTACCGCACACACCAAAATGCACCCCAGCTCAGCAATTATGGGCCCGTCTTGACTCCATGATGGCCGAGGCAAGGTCCCAAGACACTCACATCTGAACCGTGTTTGCGTGTGAGCCTCAAGGCTAATGAGAAGGTTTAGGATAACGGCGGAGCAAACGACATCCTTCAGCGTCCCAGCTGGACTCGCAAGCCTGCAGTTTGGGCCCTCACATTCTTATTTTCAACAAAATATAGCCTGCTGATTACACACATGCCATCCTGTGTCACACACTGGCTCCTGGCTCTGCCCGTCGGCCCGAGTTGGGGAAGCTAGAGCAATGCTTGGGCAGCCTAAAGATAACTTGGAAATCACAGGATTCCAGTTGTTTTCCAGCACTTAGGACCGTGCAGAGCTGATTGGGCAGCACAGGGCACAAGGAGCGAGGGAAAGGGGGCACGCCTGGCATTCAGGAGCCCCAGCCGGGCCCTCGAGGGCAGATCCCGGCCCCTCTCTGGGCCCAATTCCTCAGGATCCCCGGGCTCAGAGATTTTGAGCTAGTGGGGTCCAGGGAGGTCACCTAGTACAAACTATTCCTTTTACTCAGGAGGGTACCGCAGGGAAGTGACCTCACCAAGGTCTCACAGCTAGTAAATAGCAGAGCTGAAACTTAGGTGGTATAGTAGACAGAGTGCTAGGCCTGGAGTCAGGAAGACCCGAGTTCAAATCTGCTCTCAGACACTGACTTCACTATATGACCCTGGGCAAATCACTTAACTTCTATTTGCCTCAGTTTCTGCCACAGCGGCTGGAACATGGTAAGTACGACAGAAATGTCAGCTATAATTAGCTACTAACAAGCTCTCTGCCTGGCTTTTCTCACCTCTAAAATGAGGTGATAACAATGGCATCTACCTGCCAGCACAGTTGTGAGGATCAAATCGGACAATAATTATCAAGTGCTTAGGACAGTGCCCAGCACGCAGTGAGCGCTGTATAAATGTTAGATACTGCCGTTACGAGTATTACGATAACCCACGTTCTGTGACTACAGATCCAGGCTTCTTTCTCCCACCAATCTGTCTCTCCTTTGTCAAAGAAAGGATTGGACCAGAGCAGGGGTTCTTAACAAGGGCTCCATAAACTAGCTCTTGAAATATTTCGACAACTGTATTTCAATATAATCAGTTTCTTTTGGAATCTTATGTGTTTTATGCATTTAAAAAGTCTCCCCAGGCTTGGCCAGACTGATGCCAAAGGCACACATGGGCATACACATGCACACGCAAGTGTGCGCACACACACACACACACACACACACGTTTCCCAGACACTTTGTTGTAGAGCGGACTCCACAACGCAAAGAAAGATGAAGAACTGGAGACGGCCAAGCCCAGAGATGGGGAGTTGGCAGGGCCTCACTTAATGCAGGGGGAGACTGAGGCTCAAGAAGACTGATTTGGCAGGGGGTCCCACAGGCAGCACAAATAGGCAAGTTTGCCGTGAAAAGCAGCCAGTGCCACACCCCTGACTCCCCAGCCAGGATGAGGGCCAGAGTAGCCAGAGAACTACACTGAACAAAGGCAGGAAGACCTGGGTTCAGATCCCGCCTCTAACCCGAGCTGCGTGGTCATGTCAGTCCTGTGGGCCTCCACTTGCTCATCAGTAAGATGGGGTTCATGACACCTAGCCCCTACCTCTAACCATCAGCGAGAGGCTCGGATGAGATCAGAGGACCTCCAAGGGACCTTGGAAGCCACTGAGTCTACCAACCTTATGTTAGAGGTGGGGAAACTGAGGTCCTGAGGGTTAGATTTAGCCAAGGTCACATAGATAGTAAGTGTCAGAGTTGGGATTTGAACCCAGGACCTCAGACTCCAAAGCCAGCATTCCTTCCACAGCAAGATTCTGCCTCCCTAGCAACGTGTCAAGAAATGCCGGCTGGGACACACCAAGCCCCTCCAGTGTTCACGTCTTTGAGCCCCTTTTCATCAGCCCCTTTATTGACTATTGAGAAATTCCATTTCAAGAGACTGGGTCTCTCCTCGAGGATTCTGGGGCCAAACAGAACCTCAAGGGCTAGAATGGAATAAAAGCGCATAGGATGGCCGAAGAGGACGAAGTGAGGGTGAAGACGAGAAGATGTGTGATTCAGGGCAGGAAGAGAAGGCACAGCTCTAGGCATCAGTCTAGGAAAGTTCCCTTGTGAAAGAGCTGATTGAATAATGAGGAGAGAGGTGCTCCAGGCAGGAGGCTTAGCTTAGAAAAAGGCATGGAGGTCAAGCAGTTTCCAGCTCTTGACTGTATCTATGATCCTTCGGCCTCAGGAAGTAACTTCAGAGGACCTGGGTGCCAGTCCTCAGTCTACAACCTTTGTGATCCCAGGTGAGTCGCTCAGCCCTTTCTGGGCCTCAGTTTACACATCTGTAAAATGAGGTTGGACTAAATAATCCCAAGGACGCCCCTCCCCCTAGATCTATAATGGATAAAACGGGCCTAAGAGTAGCAGAAGACAGAAAGATGGGAAGGAAGGAAAGAGAAGGGTTTGGGTAAGGAGGGCCTGGGAGCGTGTCAAGGGTCTAGGGTGGTGGTCCACAAGTCTCAGTTCTGGTTAAGCCATCAAAGCCGCTTGACGTTGTGCTAAGACACGGGGCCACCCTGCAGGGTGCCAGGGACTAGACCCCGCCCCTCAAAAGCGGAGCAAAGCGCTCTCCTCCCCCCCCCCCGCAGATTGGACGCTGCTCCAAGGACAAAGACACTGTCATTTTTTACAGACGAGGCTTCCCAGATTGGGGGAGGGGAGGCAGACCGATGATTTCATCAGTACTGGACACCCCGATGCAGATCGGCCATGCAGCGGCAACAGCCAGTAGAGCAGAAGAGGTTCCCTGGGGCCCAGAGAGGTTGAGTGACCTGCCCAGAGTCACACAGACAGGATGAGGCAAAGAAGGAGGTGCCCTCTGGCCCTCCCTCTCTCCTCTACCCTACCTGGCTCTTGCCTGGCATTAGAGGTGACTAATGAAAGCGTGCTGAGTGCTGATGAACCTCATGAGCCCTGAGACGCTCGGAACGGCGAGTGAACAGAGCCCACACCCCCCTCCGGAGCTCCTGGAGGGGGTAATCATCTCACCTGGACAGTGTGTGCCTCGCCTGGAGGAGCAGAAGAAATGGCAGGTGTGCGCACGATTACAATGAGCTAATGTCTAACAGCTTCGAGGTTTGCAAAGCAGTTTCACATAAAGCATTAATAAGGAGAAAGCAAACTCACATTTGCCAGGAACCCCCTGCTGTGAATCCAATTCAAGCAGCCAATAAAGGCTGGGGGTGGGGGTGCTCTGCTGGGAAAACACCCCACCCCCTACCCCACCCCCCGGGATGTGGCAAAAAGAAAACATGGAGTGAAAGTTCTCCTGGATGGATACAATACTATCCAGTTAAGTGAATACAAAGGAATGTTGCTGGGGAAGCCAGCACTAAGGGCTGGGGTGGAGGGTCGGGGGAAGACCAGGAAAGGCTTTGGGCTAAGCCTTGAAGGGAGATTGGGGTTATAAAACTCAAAAGTGAAAAGGGAGGGCATACCAGGTAAGGGGTTTGGCCTAAGCAAAGGCATGGCGATGGGAAATGGCATGATTTATACAGGAAACATTAGCTGTTTAGTGGTTTAGCTACTGTTATTTTGAATTCTTCTAGGGATCCGGGGGAAGGCAACTCACTGTAAAAAGAAGCTGAGAGACATTAGTAAGTCAAACAGGGTTTGTTATTGTTGCTGCTCTGGGCAGGGTGTCCCTGATAAAGTGGTCCCTCTTTTCCCCATTAACTTAATCATTTCCAGAGACACCTGCTAGCTGTTTCTCCTGTTGAAGTATAATGAACCAGAGAACTCAATTCAGATACTGACTGTGCCACTTACTCTTTGTGTGACCTTGGGCAAGTCACCGCCTCCTTGAGCCTCAGTTTCCTCATCTGTAAAATGAGGGGATTGTACTAGATGACTTCCCAGGTCCCTCCCAGCCCTAAGTCTATTATTTCCTTGGTGCTGCTCCTAGCCCGGTTCTAAGCTTTTCTTTCCCCGGCTGATTATACAACTTACTGATCTGGCCTCAGTTCTTTCATTTCCTGCCATTTGGCCTCTTTTATCCCAAATGCTCTGTAACTTCCCCCATTATCTGCTCGGACATTAGCCCTGAAGAGGAGGCAGGCTGGGAAGGAAGCTGATAATGAGCACGTCCTCACAAGAGGCAAAGAACTCCCATGTCCAGATGACCATGGAGCTGGGGGAAACAGCCCACTGAGTGGGAGAGATGCTCACGTGGAGAAGGAGTGGGGGCCCAAAGCCGAACGGGCGGTGGAGAGAAGGATGGGAGGCCTTTGGCAAATGGAGTGGTGCTTTATGCTTCTCACTGGGACAAAGGTCCCTCTCTTACTAACAGTCTTCTCCAAGTCATGGCATACACCCATCTCCAAGAAATTCAAGTCAAACGTGTCCCAAAGGGCAAAGGAGCAACGCAAGGTGGGTGTGAGCAGCTGTGGCAGATGGGCTGTGCACAGAGAGCAGCATGAAGAGGTGTGTGACTGCAAAAAGGTGGGCTCAGCCCAGGAACGGCCTCCCACGCCACGGGTATCAATATAATGTCAAGAGGCCAAGAAGAAGGCCCCAGCACCCCAGGTGGACCCACTGTGGAGCACGTACACAAGGACACCATCAGGACAGGCAGGCGTCAATGGGTCACAGTTTGCATCACTGGAGGGAAAAGTCCAGTGAAGAGACCTCAGATGTATCAATGACAGGGCTTCTTAACCTGGGGTCAGTGAGCTTGCTGGTTTGGGTTTTTTACATATTTTGATAACTGTATTTCAATATAATTGGTTTCCCTTGGAATCCTCTTATTTTATTTTATGCATTTAAAAACCTGATCCTGAGAAGGGGTCTCCAGTTTCACTGGGCTACTGCCCAAGGGTGAAAGGGACAAAGATGGTCAAGACATCTAGTGCTAAGGAAACTGAGTCCTCTGGCAATGAGTCAATAAACATTTATTGAGAGTCTCCCAGGTGCCAGGTACCATGACAAGTGCAGGGAATACAAAAAGAGGCAAAACAAGTCCCTGTCCTCGAGGAGCTTACTATCTAATGGGGGAGACAACATGCAAACAAATATATACAAACAATCTACATGCAGGATACATAGGAAAGCATTACCAGAGGGAAGACCTTGGGAAGGCATCCTGTAGAAGAGGGGATTTTAGTTGGGACGTGAAGGAAGCCAGAAGACTGAGATGAAAAGGGAGAGCCTTTTGGGCAACGGAGGAAAGCCAGAGAGAATGTCCAGAGCACGGACACGGAGGGTCTTGCTCGTGGAACAGACGAAAGGACAATATCACTGCATTGAAGAGTATGTGTTGGGATGAAGGTGGAAGAAGACTGGAAAGGGGGGATGGGGCTAGGTCAGGAACCACAGGCATTCAGTGAGTTTACTGAGGAGGGGAGTGACATGACTGGACGCTTCAGAGCACACCGGGGTAAGCTCTTCAAAGGTGGTTTCACTTTTATCTTTGCAACTCCAATGTGCCTAGCACAGTGCTTGGTATCTAGTATGTGCTTAGTAAGTGTCTGTTGGGTTGAGTTACACAGGGATCACTTTCTACAGTCTTTCTGCATGGAAATTAGAGATTTGTAAGAAAGGCAAAAGGCATCCACCCATAGCTGCTCTTAAGGACTAACTCATTTCCCAAACAAATAAGGAACAGAGAAAATGAAAAGTGTCTCTACTCCCTTCTTTGTACAGTTGGCAAAACAATCTTCCCAAGGCACAGATGTGACCGGCTCACATTTTTTGCTCAATACCTTCTGGAGCGTCCTAGCATCTCCAGAATAAAACACAAGCTCCTTAGCCTGCCCCTTCATTCCCTGGGCAATGTGGCACCATCCCACCTTCTCAGTTTTAGTTCACATCAGGGACCTTTCCAAGCCTCCGCTTCCCAGCCAAACTGCCCCCACTGGCCTCCCTCTGCCCCCCTTCCTGGGCATCTCTCATTGCCGGCCTTCACCCATGCCTGGAATGAGCCCCCTCCTCAGCTTGGCCTTCGAGAAGTCAGCTCAGGTGCTACCTTTCTTCTCTGATTCTCGTTAGTTTAAAATGTTCTCATCTTCCTCAAGTTTTCCCAGAGCATTTTGCATATTTACTCTCCTTGGTCTGCGTCACTGGGCATTACACATCTCAGTATGTACATATGTGTGTTTACATGTGTACATATACATATATGTGTAAACACAGACCAACACATATGTATATATTTATGTGTATATGATCATGTGTAGAATGTAAGCTTCTTGAAGGCCAGGATGGTTTTATTTTTGTCCTTGTATCCCTAGTTCCTGGCACAGATGTAGGGACTTGATACATGTCTGTTCACTGTGGGCAGGCAGGAACAGTACTGTTTTCATCTCAGTGTCTTTGGCAGTCAGCAAAATGCCAAAAATGCCAGACACGTGGCAGTGACTCAATGAATGTATGTGAAATGGATATCGAACATCAGGGAACACATCTACCCCAAAGAAGGCAAAAGTCTCATATACACTCAATATTCATAGCAGCATGGTGCACACCCTTTGACCCTGAGCCAACAGTCCTAGGTCTATACCCTGCCACACCCAGAAGAGATCAAAGAAAGAGGAAAAGGACCCTTACACTACTTCTAGCAGCTCTGTCTGTCTTGGCAAACCCAAACCCAAACTCAAACCCCCAAACGGGAAACAAAGGAGGTGCCCATTGACTGGGGAATGGCTGAAAAGGATGGCGTGTGAATATAATGGAGTATTGTTATGCTAAAGAATTCCGAGAAGAATGAGATGACTTCTAGGAACTGACAGCCAGGTTCACTGAAGAGAACGGGAAACAACACAGTTAGCCGGGTGCCAAGCACTTAACAAAAACTTGTTGACTTGACTTGACAATGACTGGAATATAAGCAGGAAGAAGGAAAAAACTGACCTGGATTCTGTTGAATTATCACGATCAAGCTTGGCCCAGCACAAGAGTTGGGAAAATGAATTTGCCTCCACTCTGTGCCAATGTAGGGGCTTATGACTGGAGAATATTGCCTGCCCCGCGAGACACATAGATTTATCTATGCCCCACCAAACATAACTAATCTACCTATGCCCTGCCAGACAGAGCTGATCTATCTGTGCCCCGCCAGACAGAGCTGATCTATTGCCGGGTTCCTTTGTGGTTTTTTCCTCTTTCTTTTTCACACAGGAAGGCCCCCTGGGGAGAAGAGTAGGAAGGCATATACTCAGAAATGAAGGTGATATAAAAACAAAAAACATCACTAAAAGTGCAGTTTTAAAAAAGAAACGTCAGTGAGTAAAGATCTTCATTCTTTAGGACATCGCATATAAGGCAAGATAGGAAAACCAACAGATCCAGGGGAAGGAGCCTAGGCTTGAGGAAAGTGTAAGCTACAAGGATGCCGCTGAGTTATCAGCATGGCGGCGCAATGGCCAAGGCTCTTCTCCTCCCAGAGCTCATCAGGATGGAGCTTTAGAACTTTTTTTCTTGAAAAATTGACTATAAGAAGATTCCTGGCTGGAGCAGCCATAGTTCTTAGGAAAAGGTACCTAGTCAGATGCCAACCTCATTTTGAGCCAATGGTGGGATAAGGAAGCCAAATGCAGAGTGGCCCAGTGCCCAGGAGGAGCGTCATATCTAGGATGTAAACTCCTGGAGGGCAAGGAGTGCTTGGTTTGGGGCTCAGTATTCCCAATCTGTAATATCCACAGTGGTGAGCACATAGGAGGCACAATGCCGCTGACTAGTTGACAGTTAGCCTGGATGCTAAGAAAAGGCAAAGGCCTGGAGGTAGAGAGAAGGGGCAGAGATTGTAGGTCATGTCTTTGAAAAGCTGTCCCAGGGAGAGGCAAGGCTGCTTGGCTAGTGACTGATTGCTTGGCCCTGGACCACAGAGCCCATAAGATAGGAGTCATCTCGTATGGCCCATCATTTTACAGATGGGGAAACTGAGGTCCAGAGAGGTGAACACAGGGAGTCACACAGGGAGGACAATGCATGAAGGCAGCAGAGACAGACCTGGATCCTGACATTAGGAGGATTCCAACAGCAGGAAGAGTTGTCCTGAGAGTTTCCCATCTCTAGAGAGAACGAAAGATTGTCCAGAGGCCTTCAAGTAAAGGCTAGATGATCAAGTCAAGTCAACAAGCATTTATTAAGCCCCTCCTATATGCCAGGCACTGTGCTAGGTGCTAGATGTTCTAGACAGGACTCCCATCCCAGGGATGGCTTGGACTAGAGGCCTCTGAAGTCCCTTCCAACCTCAAGACAGTGCAAAAATAACCCAACTGGCAGAAAAGCCCATTTGCCAAAGAGGCAAATCAGCATCTCCAACTGCCCATCATCTCTCTCCCCGGGGCAGTTGGACTGTCAGACAGCGCACACACTGACATTTATCAAGCATCTCTTGTGTGCCAGGTACTGTCCTAAGCATTGGGAATACAAAGATATGCCTTATTTTTTCCCAACTCTGCTAGACCACAGAGGGCATATTGTTCTGGCCAAAAAGGCCGAAACAAGAGAACGAGGCTAGATCGACATGTGTCTCGGAGAGAAAGCCACAGAACATCTGGAAAAGAAAATAGGCAGACACAAACCCACCTTTGTCTCTGACTCCGACTCTCTTTGAATGTTTCAGAAAGAAAATGAGTCAGATTTATCATCCTGGAAAAAGAAGAACCCTGAGCAAACCCCAGGAATCGGCAGCCGCTCTCCATGCTGCTGGGCTTGCCTTTCTGGGGGTTTCCTGATGGGGGAGGGGCTCCACTCCAGCTGTCAGGGCCCCGGAGCAGCCGGAGAAGCACAGAGCAAGAAAAGAACTGCTCCCAGCCTTGGCAAGGCCCTTCTGTTTGACACAGAGTAGGAGGGGGTTCGAGTGCAAGGGAAAAGTCAGTTGAAACGTTCCTCATAAACAAAACCCAACCTGGGCTTCTTTTCTATGCCTTTCCAGATAGCTCCTGCCCAAGGGGGCTCCACCCTGGAGCATTCCCCTGGGGCCTGATTCAGAGGATCACAGCCCTAAGGCCAGAGGAGATCTCAGAGGACCATCGACTCCAATTCCCTTATTTTACAGAGAAGGAAACCGAGGTCCCAAGAGGGCAAGGGCCTTGCCCAAAGTCATGGAGCTAAGAAGTAGCAGATGCAGAGTGAGAACCCCAATTCTGGTGTCAGGATTTGTCTGTTCATTACCACCTCAAAATGTGGAAGATGGGGAAATGGGGAGGAGCAAAGGGTGCCCCAGGAAGCATCGGCTTTGGGAGCCGACACCCTAAGACTGAGCAAACTCTGGGGCTTTGCCCCAGATTCAAAGTCTGGAGAAGAGCTCCTTCCGTATCTGCAGAGTCCAGTGCAGGGGGGAGGGAAAAGGACAGGAGGTGGAAGTCTCCAAAAAGGAAAAAGAAGGAAGGTGAAGAAAAGAAAGAATGTGAGTCTCCCAAGCGCCTTTTGGGGGGTTATTTTTAAACACATAAAGAGGACAGAGAAGGGTGGCCAGCAAGAAGGAGAGACGAACAGGGAAGCTTTGGAAGTGCCAGCTGAATCCACTCAAAACCCCAGCTCCCCATTGCCCAGCTCTGCCCCCCTGGTCTGTCCTCCGATGCTTAGGAGCTATGCTCACTTTATGTGCTGTTTGGTACACTCGGGGGATAACTGGCAAAAATGAAAATCCAGTTTAGGGGACCTGGTGAAGTTGTAAACTGGAGACAAAATCATCCAACAATAAGCCTTTATTAAGCGCCTACTAGGTCCCAGGCAGTGTGCAAACCCCTGGAGACACAATGACAGAAGGAAACCATACTCTGTCCTTGGGTTTCTATCTAGTTGGAGGACACAGTAGAGTACTACACACACACACACACACACAAGTGTGTGCACCATAGGCAGAGCCAGGGGAGGGGAGGCCAAAGCTTCCTGTGGAAAGAAGGTGGTGATATTCTGACTGGGACCTGAAGGAAACCTAGGGAATCGACAAAATACGGCAAAGAGGGAATGCATTCCAAGCATAGAGAATGGTCCGTTCAGGGCGGCTAGCTAACGCAGTGGATAGAGCGCAAGGGACCTAGATTCAGGAAGAGCTGAGTTCAAGTCTGGCCTCAGACACTTGACACTTATTAGCTGTGTGACCCTGGGCAAGTCACTTCACCCCATTGCCTTGCCAAAAACAAAACAAAACAAAACAAAACAAACAAACAAACAAAAAAAACCAGTCGGTGCAAATGCCCAGGGATAGAAGATGGGATTCGGTGTAAAGGTGACCTGACCACAGTGTAGGTGAAGGGCAGGGAAGAGGAGTAAGTCTGGAAAGCTTGTTGAAGCCAGGTTAGGGAAGGCTTTAAATGCCAAAGACAGGAGTTTATATTGGGGAGCCTCTGAGGCTCCTTAAGCACTGGAGTGACCCAGTCTTTTTCAGGAGACCCCCCCGGGCAGCAATGTGGAGGGTGGCCTTGAGAGGGGAGATCAGAGACACCAGGAAGAGGCCACAGCCACAGTGCAAGGGGAGGCGACAAGGGCCTGACCCAGAGTGGGGACGGTGGGAGCAGAGGGAGGTCTGATGTAGACCAAGACGGTATTGGGTACTCTAAGCATGGGAATGGGTGGGAGATGGGATAGGGCTGGAAGCCAGGCCTTAAGAGAGAAAGGTGAAGAAAATGGGGTGCCTGGTCTGAAAAAGAGAAGACCGAGGCCGAGCCAAAATTCAAACCCAGAGCCTCTTGTCCTACCTACTGCCCCGCCATTCCCCACTGCTGGGGGCTTTCCAAAGATGCCTAGAGGACGCCTGCTTTGTCCGGGCCTCTGGGGAAGAGACATTCATTTCAATACTGGTCAGACTAGATGCCTTCTGAGGTCCTTCCAACCCAGAGATTCTGCAATTCTATAATGTGTTGCCAGATTGGAAAGGTCTGGAAGAGCCTTTGTGAGCTAGCAGCCAACAGAACACTAGTTTCGGAGTCAGAGGTCCTGGGTTCAAATCCCAGCTCCACAGCTCACTGGCCACGAAGCCTGGATAGAGCTTGCCTGCCCTGGACTCGGGCAGGCGCAGCCTCCTCCCGGATCATAGTGAGGCTTCCAGCCCCTACTTCCCTTTGCCCCTCTTGGATTGCCTTGGCTTAGGAAAGAGGCTGCTATTTGCTCTTCACGCCAGAGGACCAGCATCCGGGAAGGAAACACTCAGAATTTCAAACGCTGCTGTCACCACCGTGGCTGCTGCCCCTTCAAACCCCTTCAAACCCCTTCAGATGCAGACCCCGGTCACAGGCAGTGAGAGGGAAGCTGAGCTTTATCAGTCTCTCTCCGGTTCCAATCTGAGACCCAGTCCAAAGGTCTCAGAGGCAACATCCTCCCCCCACCTGTCCAAACAGCCTGGCCTCTCGTTATCATGATGGCCCCACAGCACGCGGAGGAAAAGGAAGCAGGACAATGGGTCTGTGTGGGGACGTACAGGGCACCAGCCAAGCAGAGTCAGCCCAGACTGGCCCCGAGGGAAGGATGCAGGCAGGGGATGAGGCGGGAGGCACCGCCAGCGCCCGGTGGAGCATCCAATAATAACAGTGGCAAGCTAAAGCCTGCACAGGCTTGAAGGTTCGCAAAGCCTTCCCATCCATGACCTCATCCTATCCTCACAACCACCCTGAGAGGCGGGCCTGACAGCCACTATGAGACCCATTTTAAAGATGGGAAAACTGAGGCTCTGAGAGGCTAGATTGAGCTGAGAGAGACAGGGACAGACAGAGACAGAGTATATTTATATTTATTAGGCATGTGACTATGTGCCAGTCAAGACAGCTAGGTGACTCAGTGGATACAGCACTGGGCCTGGCGTCAGAAAGACCTGAGTTCAAATCTGGCCTCAGACACTTACTACCTGTATGACCCTGGGCAAGTCACTTAACCTCTGTTTGCCTTAATACCCTGGAGAAGGAAATGGCAAACCACTCCAGTATCTTTGCCAAGAAAAACAATATTGGGGCAGCTAGATGGCACAGTGGATAGAGCATTGACCCTGTAGTCAGGAGGAACCGAGTTCAAATCCAGCTTCAGACAAAACACTTGACACTTACTAGCTGTGTGACCCTGGGCAAGTCACTTAACCCCAATTGCCTAAAAAATAATAATAATAATAATATTAGGGTAACATTGTCCACGGAGTCACAAAGAGTCAGATGCAACTGGACAGCAATCCATTTAGTAAAGGGGAAGAGGTAGGATTTAAAATCAGGTATCAACCAATTTACTTATTAAATCAATCACTTTATTAAACACTAATTGAGCCCCAAAACTAGCAGTTCTTCCTCACCTCCAGTACTCTTGGCCAGCTCCCTCACTCAGTTGATGTGCTTTTGCTTTTTCTTGTTTTTTTTGTTAAATATTTCTCAATTACGTTTAAAAAATTAACATTCTTTTTTTTAAATTTTGAGTTCCAAATTCTCTCCCTCCTTCCCACCCCTTGAGAAAGCAAACAATATGATATCAATTATTGTGAAGTCATGCAAAACATATTTCCATATTAGCCATACTGCAAAAGAAAATACATTTTTAAAAAATCAATGAAAAATAAAGAAAGTTAAAAAAAAAGTATGCTTCAATCTGCATTTAGAGTTCATTAGTTCTCTCTCTGGAGGTGGAGAGCATTTTTCATCATGAGTCCTTTGAAACTGTCTTAGATAATTGTCTTGATCAGAGTAGCTAAGTCTTTCACAGTTGATGATTGTTACAATGTTGCTGTTACTGTGTACAATGTTCTCCTGGTTCTACTCACTTCACTTTGCATCAGCTCATATAAGTCTTCCCAGGTTTTTCTGAAACCATCCTTCTCATCATTTCTTAGGGGACAATAGTATTCTATGACAATCACATACTTCAATGTGTTCAGCCATTCCCCAATTGATGGGCATCCCCTCAGTTTCCAATTCTTTGCCACCACAAAAAGAGGGAGGTAGACTGACATGAGCAATGGCCATGTCGATTGGATTAGGATTCCAAAACTGGAAGGGTTAGGACAGGGTGCCCAAAATATGGCAGCAGCTGGTGAAAAGATGGTAGGCAGTAAAGGAAAACCCAGACAGAGCCAGCCTGACGTAGTGAGCCATGTGAGGCACTCGGAATAGCGGGTCCCAGAATGAGAGTGACTCCTCCGTGTCCTCCACAGATTTGTCCACAAGGAATCCATCCAACGTGCTGAGGGGCCCTCCAGTTCAACTGACATCTCCAGAATACCAATGGAGAGGGGAAGGGAATAAGTATGTATCTAGTGCCTACAATGTGCCCATGCTAAGCACTTTTTACAAATATTATCTCATTTGATCCTCACAAGACTGGGAGGTAAGTACTATTATTATACCCATTTTATAGCTGAGAAAACTGAGGCTGAGCAAGGTGCCGTGACTTGTCCAGGGACACACAGCTAGTAAGTGTCTGAGGCCAGGTTTAAATCTGGGTCTTCCTGACTCCAGATGCTGGGCTCTGTGCACTGTGCCACCAGCTGCCTCTGGAACACAGAGCCCTCCTCCCTTACCCACAGCTCTCCCAGGCAACCAGTTCATCTTTCCCATTGCTATATTTCTTTGTATGATGAATGCACATACATCCTTTACACTGGTGTTTTTTTTTATTTTCTCGTCTGGAGGGCAACATCTGTAAATTCCTCAATGAGGAGATACCCAACGGAGCACGCACGCACACACAAAAATGCATGAAATGTTTTGCTTTTGAGATCCTCTATGGGCTCAGCTTCCACACTTCCATTCCATACTTGACCACACTCTTCTCACAATGTTTGGTATTGGGTAAAGGCTGTGATCAAATTAGGCAACGCTCCTGAATCTCGTGTTTACTTAGTGTTCCACTCCAAGAAACCTCAGCTCTCCAAGAGCCCAGGCTCTCAACGAGATGCTCACTTTTGGGCCTGTGTTTTCAGTCCAGTTGACTTTCCAGAGGTCACACGCTGGCCTCCATCCCCACTCACAGCTCAGAGCAGGACCAGAGCCACCCTAATGAAAGCTCTCTCTGACAGATCGTTTTCCCTCCCAAATCTTGCCCGCACAAAAGCCCCATAACCAGAAAAGTGCAAGGATGATTGTGCCTTCTGTACAGAAGAGGAAACTGAGGTAAAGCCACTTGCTCAAGGTAACCATCAGAGCTTGGACTCCCAGTCTGGGTCCTTTCACTCTATATTTAGTGACCTCCCTACTGCATCCCTGCCTTCTCAGAGGAGAATGTACAACCCTCATGTATTCTGACCATATGATCCAAGAACTCAATTAAGACAGAGATCCCTTAGCAATCTCTAGGGGCTTCCCAAGATCTGGGCAAGAACTGAAGAGCTTGCAGCCAGAGGGGGTGTTTTCGTCATTGCTGGTGACTGAAGGTAGAGATTCTAGATCAAAAGTAGATTTGGGAAGCCAAAGGCTGGTTTAGACAATGGATGACCTTTAAGAACAGGCTGACGACTCCTGGATCAGGACTGAAAAGAGAGGATAGTGGGCGTCTGGTGAGGGGTGGGGTGCATCGAATGAGGGCAAGGACCAGGAGCAGCAGCAGAAGCTCCAAACAGGCAGATTTAGGCTTCCTAACCCCAAGAGCCGCCCAAAGTGAGAAGCGGCTGCCTCCCCCAAGGGGCGGGTTTGCCCTCACTGATGGGTCTTCCAACAAAGGCTGGATCAGTAGCCATCGGGCTTAGTGTAAAGGGAGCTCCCCTAACAAATCGGAGATGCCGGGATTATCGAGCCTTCCGACCCGTTTCCTCATCTGTGAAACGTGGGACAAGATGTGCTCTGAGTGATCTCAATCGCTGACCCTGTCCATCTGAATCTTGACGCTGGTGACAGCCCCACCTGCCAGAGCCCCGCATCGGAGGATGTTTGCCACAGGCAGCTCCCTATTTCCAAGGCCTCTGGAAGGACAGTCCAGCATGCTTGGACCAGTGCCTTTCCCAGTTCCCCATGGGTGGAGGTGGACAGCAGAAGTTCTGTTCTGCTTTCTGCCACTCTCTTTTGAAGAGAGGTTCCAAGTGGCTTTTCCTTCTCCTGAACCTCTGAGGCCCAGACAAGGGCTTGCCTAGAGAGGGGCTGAAGTCATCCAGAGCCTGAGTTGGTTAATGGCAAAGCAGGCCCTAGAACCCAGGGTCCCCAGATCGCAGGCCCACATGTTTTCCACATCCAGCAACAATAATCCAATCACTGCCTGAAATAGTTCAAGAGAGCTGGCTGGTTTCCCCCAACAGGAAAAGCCCTGGGTAACCCCATAACCACACACTTCCTGGGTTGGGGTTTCTGACTCTGCTGACTTAACAGCCTGAAGAGCAAGAACTAATAAGTCAGGCCCTGTCTCAGGATCTCAGATCCAATCCAGGCATGGGAAGGGAGGAAGCCTGCGCCAGGACCCGGAGCTTCAAACTGCCAGGAAAGCAGATGAACACAGATCATGGGCACCCCTCCTCCCGAGACAGCCCAGGGCTCTGCTAAGTCAACACAGTAAAAAGTGCAGGAAAGGATAATCAAGTGATAAACTATGCCGAGGAAGGGCAGGAGGAGCCCTGGGAAGGGAGGGCCTCAGAGAACAGGCCTGGCTGACCGGGGACAACAAACAGGAAGCTTTTGTGTGCTGGAAGGGGAGCTGGGTTTGGTGTGTCAAATCAAAAAGCACTGATCAAGTGCCTCGATAGTTTATGTTTGCAGCTGCTCAGTTGTGTCCGACTCTCCATGAGAGTCCATGGAGGGTTTTCTTGGCAGAGACAGTGGAGTGGTTTGCCATTTCCTTCTCCAATCCATTTTACAGATGAGGAAACTGAGACAAACAGAGTGAAGTGAGTTGCCCAGGGTCACTCGGCTGATAAGTTATGTGCCTACTCTGTGCCAATCGCATAGATTCAAAAAAGGAGTACTTATTAAGCACTACATGCCAAGGGTACTCAAGATCACTGCCCTCCAAGACTTCTCAGTCTAATGGCAGAGCCAAAGTGCAGGCAAGTAGGCATATGCAGGATACAGACAGACAGACAGACAGAAGGCAATTGCTGAGGGGAAGAAGACAGTAGCCACTGGAGGGAAGAGAGGGGGCACGAAGAAGGGCTGGTGCAGAAGGTGGGATTGAAGCTGGGTCTTAAAGGGAGCCAGAGAAGCTGAGAGATGATGAGATAAGGAGAGAGAGAGCATTCCAGCCATGGGGACAGCCAATGCCCGGGAGTGGAGATGCCAGTCAGGAGAGGGCATGTTCTGGGCAAGGAAGAGCCAGGAGGGCAGCACCACCACCCAGCCTGGTCAGCTCACTGGTCTCCACCTCCACTCGAGGTAGGCTGGGTCCTGGGGCACTGGGATGGCTAAGCTCAGACAGGGAAGGGGGTTAAGCTCGTGTCTGCCACCTGAGACCTAGCAGCAGAGGGCCAGCCTACCCAAAACCTGAGGGGTTCGATGCCCACCCAGGGATAGTTTTACTCCCCCACCTTTCCATAAACACTTCTACCAACATATGAAGGGGCTTGTAATCTTCCATTCCTAGAAGCTCAAGGACATCTTGCCCAAACTCCCGGCAGAGGAAAAATCCCCTCTCCAAAGACCTCTTCAAGTAGTCTTCCGGTCAGCTCAAAGACCTCCAAGGACATTCCCTGTCCACTTGGTCCCACTTGGGACCAGCTCTAATTGTTCAGAGCAGAGGCATCCAAAAAAAGAGAGTCTTAGAGAAATGTTTACCAAAATAAATAAAAATACAACACAACATAGATAGTGTTAATTTGTGTTTTCTAAGTCTATAGGCAGCCTGGAGGGATCCTTTTCTATTGGAATTTGACGCCCCCGGTAAAGTTTTCCCAGACCTCAAGCCTCTATTTGCTCTCTGAAACATGCACCAGTCAGTCCGGGTTGGGCCTCTGGGGACTCATAGAATGAGGCTAATCCCTGCTCCAAGTGCCCAGCCCTGGAAGTGCAGAGGATACCGGTCATGCCTTCCCCAAGTCTTCTCTTCTCCTGTGGCTTCAACTGAGCCAAGACTCCCTGAATCTCCTGGCCGGAGGTCACCTCTGAGGCATCCATCCCATCTAGCCTATCTTCTTGAGAATTTCCTCCACACCATCCCTAAGGAGCCGTCCGACAGCCGGGGCTTTGAGATCTCCAGTAAGATCTGAACAGACAGTAATGTGCTTCCCCGGTGCTGCGGCAGGAATGAAACCCAACCCTCCACAATCTGGCTCCTAAACTCATCCTTCAACTGAAATTACTCTGTCCAGCAATACCAGTGAAGTCTGAACTGTCAGTTCTGATGGTCTTTTCTCAGCCCATGTCCTTCTTGACCTCTGTGCAGCCTTTGACACTGTTGAGCACCCTCTTCTAATAACAATAATAGCTAATATTTATATAGCGCCTACTATGTGCCAAGCACTGGGCTAAGTACTCTACAATTATTATCACATTTTATCCTCACAACCACCCTGAGAAGTGGGTGCTATTATCATCCTCATTTTATATTTGAGGAAACTGAGACCGACAGCAGTTAAGTGACTTGTCCAGGGTCACACAGTCAATAAGTGTCTGAGGTCACATTTGAATTCAGGTCTTCCTGACTCCAGACCCAGGGCTCTATCCACTGCAGCGCCACCTAGCTGTACCTTCCTCCAGAGCCGGCAGCGCCTGGCACATTAATAAATGTTTGCTGACTGAATGCCTGATGCTGTCAACATATATTTTCTCCACATTTACTTTCTCTCCCCAACTCTACTTTTCACAACCACCCTCGTTTCTGTATGCTCTGGGGCTCACAACAGGCTTCCCTTGCAACCATTCCATGAGGCAGTTATTAAAACCCCATTTCACACATAAAGAAACTGAGGTTCAGAAAGGGTAAGGGTAGCTAATGAGTGTTTGAAAAGAATTCGAGCCCCACGCCCAACTTAATTCAAACTGAACCAAAAAAACCCATCCATTAAATATCTGCCATATGCAGAAAACTCTTCTGGGTAGTGGTGGGGAGGGGCCTGCAGCTGAAGGAATCTGCAGGCCCCCTCTCAGAAGGATTCCAGCCTCAGGCTGAGAAGACAGTGTTGAGATAAATCCACAGTTCACACACGTTTACTCAGTCCTACTCTGTGCCAGGGGTCCAAGCACGGAGAATGGAGCCATCCCTCTTGGCAAGGAGCTGGCACTGGAAAGGGGGAGGGCCCAGCTGAGCTATCAGGTGCACCCCTACAAAGGCTGAACTGCGAGGCAGCCTGGGAAGAAGGGCACAGGCATCTGGGGAGAGAGGGAACCAGGAAAGACTCCAGGCCTTCCAAGATTAACCCAAACACCCTCTTGGATGGGAGACCTTGCCCAATAGCCCTCACGCCCTGCCACTCCCACCGCCAAAATGTCCTGGCTATTACTCCATGGACAGTTACACTTCCACATGTTGATTTTCCCAAGGAATGCAAGTTACAACTCACTGCTGTCTTTTTCTCCCCAGTCCCTGTGGAGGAGGCACATGGATGCTTGTGGTCTGAGTGATCAAGTCAACTCAACCAAGCTTTCCAGGCCCCTCCACGCTAGAACTGAAGATCCCTGAGGGCAGGACTCAGGTTTTTTGGCCCGGTATCCCCGGCATCTAGCCCAGTGCCTGCCACATGGTAGGCACTCAATAAATGCTTATTGGCAGACAGACATAAAGTACAGCTAATAAATGGCACAGTAGACAGAGCACCAGGCTTGGAGTCATGGAGACTCATCTTCATGAGTTCAAATCTGGCCTCAGACTCTTCCTAGCTGTATGACCCTGGGCAAGTCACTTCACCCTGTTTGCCTCAGTTTCCTCATCTATAAAATGAGCTGGAGAAGGAAATGGCAAATCACCGCAGTACCTTTGCCAAGAAAACCCCCAATGGGGTGACCGAGAGTCAGACACAACTGAACAGTAATTGAGTGCAGGGCACTGCCCCAGGGGCTGAGTATACAGAGATGAAAAAGGCAGATGCTGCCCTCCCTGAGCTTACTGTCTCTGTGACGACACAGTACAGTGGAAAGACAGCCAGCCCAGCCGTCAAAGGGCCCTGATTCACATCTGGCTCCCTCCCTCCCAAGGTCCCCTGTGAGACCTTGGGATAAAGCCCTCACTTTACAGAGGGACTCTGGCCTTGGAGGCCCCTTCCAGCTCTCAAGCCATGAACCTATGGGCACAAGAATAATTACAACAATTCACCAGATCTGGAGTCTGAAGACCCAGGTTTGAATCCTGGCTTTGCCCCTTTCCATCCAAATGACCTGGGGCACATCTCTTCAATTTCCTGGGCCGTGATTTTCCCATCTGTCAAAGGACCCCCAAGGCCCTGTGCTGCAAGGAATGGGCAGCAAGTCCATGATGAGCCCATCTGTGCCAGATGAGGTACCAGAGTATGTCCTGAGAAGGGTCTCTGGGCAGGAAGAGACCAGGTAGTGAGGAGTAGGGAGGCTTTATCAGGCACAGAGGATGAAAGGGGGCCCACAGGGCAGGCCTCAGGGACGGGTGAGCCTTATTCAAAAGGACAACGAAGAAACCAGCCTGGCAGGGGCAGAAGTTTCTCCTGGGAGAGCAAGCGGAGAAGTTAGGCAGAAGCCTCGAATGCCACACTAAGCAGCTGCATCTTAGAATCTAGGTTCCTGGATGATAAACTTACGCTGCAGTCATTTATCCCAGATGCCTCATTTTTCTGCAGGCCAGAGCAGAGGAAAGCTCTTACCCAAGGTCACACAGGCAACCGATGGGAAAAGAAGGCATTAGACCCACACCATACATTCCAAATCCAGTCCCCTGTATCACCTGAGAGCTGAGAGGGAGCTTCAAACTGATCTAGTCATGTTCCAGGGAGGAAACCCAGAGGTAGGGAAGGGTCTTGTCTGTGGTCTCACAGTCAGTACATGGCACAAGGAAGATGCCAATTCCAGGCCTCTGCCCAGTCACAGGACAGCCAAACCCCGGCTTAAGTGGTCCCAGATGTCAGGACCGGGAGGAGCCTGTGTCCAACCGACCCCACATGGAAACAATCCACGGCCTCCCATCCATCGGCAAAGTGGCGGGACAGGGCGGGGGGAGCCCCCTCCCTGGCCCGGCCCAGCCCAGGGGTCCTTCCTGCCCTCCTCTGAAGCACTAGCCCCGGCCCCTCACACTCCTTTGGCCCACGCCCTCGTTCCCCTAGCCCACTGCCGCAAACATTTACTGAACAAACTCTGGACAAAGCCCAGCAATCCACCTGTGAGCTAAGGGCCCAGAGCAGGTGGGGCCGGCCCAGGCAGCTGCCTTGTATCAGGCTTCACCCCAACTATGCCCTGAGCTGATAAGGACATGAGAGTGCAGAGCACCTGGAGCCTCAGAAGTCACCGGGTCTGAGGCCACCTCGCTTATTTTCCAGATGAGGAAAAAGGGCCCAGAGAGGGGAGAGGACGTGGACAACAATAACAGAACAACCGACAAGCATTGATTAGGCGCCTACTGTGTGCCAGGTATTGAGTGCTGGCGCTGGCATCCCAAAGACAAAAGAGAAATAGACTGACCTGAAGGAGTCTACATTCTAATGAGGGGAAGATTGTGTGTGTGTGTGTGTGTGTGTGTATGTGCGAGTGTGTGCATGAGGGTTTGTGTATGTGTGAGTGGGTGTGAGTATGTGTATGTATGTGTGAGTGTGTGTGAAAGTATGTGAGAGTGAGTGTATGTGTGTATGAGTATGTGTGTATGTGAATGTGTGTGTGAGTGTGTGTGAGAATGTGTGAGTGTGAGTGTGTGAGAGTATATGTGTGTATG
>NW_020951147.1:2965789-2993404 GCF_900497805.2 Vombatus ursinus
AGTATATGTGTGTGTGAATGTGTGAGTGTGTGTATGTGTGTATGTGAGTATATGTGAATGTGTGAGTGTGTGAGTGTATGTGTGAGTGTGTGAGTATGTGTGTGTGAGTGTGTGTGAGTATATGTGTGTGTGAGTGTGTGTATGTGTGTATGTGAATGTGTGAGTGTGTGTGAGTGTGAGTGTGAGTGTGTGTGTGTGTGTGTGTGTGTGAGTGTGTGTCTACAGACACATCTGTACCCGCATGACAGAATCGACTTCCATGGAAGCTTGGGAGAGGAAATCCGGCAGCAGGTTGACTGCTCTGGATGAAAAACAAGAGATTTCCCAGAGATGAAGAGGGTGGGGATGCAGGCCCAGGGCCGGGGAGCTGGAGCCCACAAACAGCAGGCCGGTCAGCCCGGCTGGACGACAGAGGGAGATGCACCCAAGGAACAAGTTGGAAGCGGGGAAACTCTAAAGCTAAGATTTTCATAATGGAGAGGAGGTCCCCAAGGCACACGGTCCCTTCACTGAAGCACAATAGCACTTCCGAGCTCTAACTTATCCTCTTGCGAAGTTGCCTGGGATACTGCAAGGTCCCCCAGCCAGCACGTGCCTCAAGGGACGCGAGTCTGCATCTCTTCCCCCTCAGACTCTCTCCATCCGCGGTACCCCGCTGCCTTTCCTGCCAAGAATATGATTAAAATAATAGCACTTGTGGGCCACGGCTTCGTAAGGATCATCTCACTTTAGGAAGGTTGATGGAGGAGGGAAAAGCCGTCTGTTCAGCAGCATTTCAAGCCCTTCCCGACCTGGTCCCTTCCTCCCTTTCCATTCTCTCTACCCCAAGTTCTGTGTTCCTGCCACACTGGCCTGCACAAAGCTCCCAGAACCGGTGCACTCCATCTCCCATTTCCCATCTCTAGGCCTTTGCCCTGGCTGTGCCCCATGCCTGGAATGCTCTTCCTCCTCCGCGTGCTTCCCGGTTTCCTTCAAGACTCAATGCCAGGCCCCCCTTCTGCAGGAGGCCTTCCTGATGGCCCCAGCTACCAAGGTTCTCTTTTCTCAGAGTGCCTTCTACCTGACTGTATGGATCTTGTATGCCCCTAGCTACTGTCATGTCTTCTTTGCTATCTCTCTCACAGCTGTTCTTGCCTTACCAGAACACTGGGCCTGGAGTCAAGAGGATCTGGCCCAAATCCATCCTCAGACACTTCCTAGCAAGTCACGTTACCGCTGCCTGCCTCAGTTTCCCTATCTGTAAAATAGGGATAATAATAACAGCACCTCCCTCCCAGGGTTGTTGTGAGAATCAGATGAGATAATATTTGTAAAGCACTCAGCACAGTGCCCAGCACATAGTAAGTGCTATCTAAATGTTTACTATTATTATCATTATTAGTGACCTCCGTGATCCCTTCCAACTCTGAATCTACACTTCGACAAGTCCCTCGCTGCACTTGGAAGCAGGATGCCCTGAATTTGAATCCCTCCTCAGCCCTTTACACTACGGGACCATGGTCAGGTTACTTCATCTCCCCAGGCTCAGGCAGCCAGGGCTTGGGCTACTCCGGCCTGGAAAGTCTTCTCCGGGCCCAGGTCAGGGCCAGGGTTCTAGGGCAGCCGCCTGGGGATCAGCACAACCCAGCTCAGGAGTACACCCCACCCCACCGGCCACCAGCTGATGATTATTTTTTTTTTTTTTGGCCACAGCAGCCCATGAATCCATGTAGGAAAGCCTGCTGAGGTTATTATTAACAGGAGAGGGAATGCCCACACCCATGAAATCCCAGATCTTTTAAGTTGCAACATCATTCTTTTAACCACTAAGGAGCCTAAATTTATCCAGCTAAATTACAAAAAGAAATTCTCCCTCATAACAGATTAGCTCATGACTGGGGCTGGAGACCAGTGACGATTCCTGCCAGAAAGAAGGGCTTTATTTTAGCTATTTGTAGACTGTCCTGGAATTCTTTTTTCTTTGGAACAAATGATGGTCAATTACCATCAGGTGTCTTCCTCAGTATCCCCAGAACCCCTGGTCTGAGAGGGTGAATTCATGGAAGGAGAAATTGGCATAAATGGACGATGAACCGGGCCCAGAGCAGAACTGAGGAGGAGCAAAGCTATAAAGTACAGCACCAACTCAAGTGAATGCCATTTCATCCTTGAGGACGCAGAAGGCACTTTCCCATCTTGGAGGACCTCATTCTAAATGCAGGATCATCGTTCTAAATGTCACTTTGCTCCATACTAATCCACACACGGTGTAGGAATTTGGAAGTACCACAGTACCCTGGAAAAAAGGGCTGAATTTGCAGTCAGAACCCCGAGTTCAAATTCCTGCTCTGTCAATATCGGTGTAAATCTGGGTCTCATTTTTGAAAGGAGAGGGTTGGGTTAGATGGCCTTGAAGGTCCTTTCTTCAGCCTCAGATATGCAACCCTACATAGCACCTACAACACGGCAGCGTGCAGCCTACTTTCTGGTTGGCTCAGTGCCTGGCACACGGTAGGTGCCTCATCAATGCTTGCTGCCTTGATGTGACTTCATTCCCTCGATCTTCTGAGTCATTCCCTAGACTAAGGCAGGAGCTGTTATTATCCCCATTTGACAGAGAAGGATGCCCAGATGCTCTCAGATTAAGTAACTTGCCGAAAGTCCCAGGACTACCAAATCTGGGGCCCTTTCTATTATCCCACACGGCCTCGAGGCAAAGCATACAAAGGTGAGAGGACCAGTTAAGACATTGGAGGATGAACCTTGGAGAGGAGCCGGCCAATACAAGGGACAGAGGGCTCTCTACAATCCCAAACCACTCTCCTCGGGACCCAGAGGTAAAGAATGCAAGTCCTATTAGATGGGACAGCCTCAGAAAAGTGGCATTGCTCAGCTGGAGAGAAGCAGAACGGAGGCCTGAGCACAGGTCCTCTGCCTGAGAGGCCTCGTCACTATTGCCCCGCAGCTCAGTCTCCAGCCTCTCTCCCTCTCCAATCCCTCTGCTCCACAGACTGGCCAAAGTGATGTTCCTTTAAGCACACACCCAGGCCTCAACTTCATTTTCTGCTGACATTTTGGGCATCTCTGGGCATCGAGTGGTCCAAAGGGTGGAATTTGGGCTGGCTCTTGCCTTTCCCCTGTGGTCCAGCCTGGCACGAGGCCTCGCACTTCCTGTCAGTCCACAGTCTCGAGCTGGAGCTAAGAAGCAGCTTGGTATGTTTTCTATCTGCAAGCCTACGTGGTTTCGACATGGCGCTGCCCGCTCTCACTCCGTGCCCCCTCCTTGCAGCATCAGTTCCCATTTTCTCTCCCCTCTTTCTTTCCTTGTGGACTGTGCTAAGGCTGTACTCTCATGGTAAGAGAGGCTCTCCCCTTCTCTTCCCACCCCACAGGGTTCAGCACATACACAGGGGTCTCCCCAGCGGCTAATGGAATGCTGACCACCTGGGGGACTTCAGGCAAGACGCCTGACCCCCCTGTGCTCCACCTCGGTTGGGTTGTGGGCTAGGAGTCCTCTGAGGCCCCTCCCAGCTCAAAAGCTAGAATCAGTCAATAGAATTCAATAAGCATTTATTAAGCATTACCTGGGTGCAGGGTGCAGGGTGCAGGGTGCAGGGTGCAGGGCTGGGTACTCAGAATTGAAAACCAAAATGGTTCTGACCTCAAGGAATTAACATTCTACCAACATGTACAGAGATCAGTGCAAAATTATTGGGATTGTTGGGGGCAGGGGAGGATTGGGAGGCTCCAGATAAGACTGAGCCTTGGAAGGAGGTGAGGAAGAAGAATACCCAGACATGGGCGCAGCCCAGATAAAGGTGTGGAGGCTGGAGATCAGAACATCACAGATCACGGGTCAGAACAGCAAGTAAGGCTGCCACACCATGATCCAAGGAAGGCTCCATTTCCCCACCTATGAACGGGGATGGTCACGCTGGTTATGAGATCATCTCTGTCCAGGACTTTGTAACTATAAGTAAACAGCTTTCAAAGTCTTTTTACACAAGTGACTCATGTTTGTGCCTCACAACAAAACAGGGAATTGGGTATAACAAGTATTAGCATCCCCATTTTATAGATGAGGAAACTGAGGCTCGAAACGATGAACTTCCTTGTCCAAAGTAATGTGTTAATAAGTAACCAGAGAAGGCAGTTTTTCTGACCCTTAAGGATATGAACACAGGTTACTAGACTGCGGATATAGAAGGACCTCCAAGGCCAACCCCGGCAACCTATATACAGTTGGGGAAACTAAGGCCCAGAGATGAGAAGGGACTTGCCCAAGGTCACACGATACTAGTGGCATAGCCAGGATGTGGCCCCAGGTCCTCTGCCTCCCATGGCCAGTATGGGACAGTGGAGAGATTCCAAAACTGAAAGTCAGGAAGATTTGGATTCCAATCCTGCACGACTGACGCCTTCTCACTCCGAACCTAGGAAAATCATTTCTCCTCTCTGGGCCTCAGTTTCCCCTCCCAAAAAGGAGACAACCATCACTACAGTACCCACTTAACAAGCCTATTGGGAAGATGATATGAGAAGCACGCTGTTTGGCCAGTTTTAAGCCTCACAGAATTAACGGGGCAGCATTCACCTGGGGCTCAGAAGTCCGCCAAGCGCTTCCTTTACAGCCCCGTCTCCTCTCCTCTCCTCTCCCCCTCTCCCCAGTTTTTAGCTCCCTTTTATATCTGGTCTTCCCACCTTAGGACGTAAACTGGGGAGATCACTAGTACAGCCCCTGGCACACAGTAAGCCCCTAATAAATGCTTGTTATCTGCCTGCCTTGTATAATTGTCCCCATTTTAGAGATTGCAAACTGAGATCAGAAAGGAGGTGATGGAAGCGGGAGAAAGCGTGCTGACTCTGGAGTCAGAGGACCCTGCTTCAAATCTCTGGTTTCATGCTCCTACCGATGTGATGGAGGCCCCTGGGTGGTGCACGGGCAGACTGCCCGGCCTGGAGTCTGGAAGACTCCTCTTCCTGAGTTCCAAACTGGCCTCAGATACTCATCAGCTGTGTGACCCTGGGCCAGTCACTTCACCCTGTTTGCCTCAGTTTCCTCATCTGTCAAATGAGCTACAGAAGGAAACGGCAAACCCCTCCAGTACCTTTGCCGAGAAAACCCAAGTGAGAGTCAGACACGGGCAGAACAACACCTGTGTGACAGTTGTTGTCACTGCCAGATGACTGGCACACAGTAGGTGCTTAGTAAATGCTTCCTGAATGACTGGCACAAGGAAATAGGCAAAACATCAAAAAGGTGAAAAAAAAAAAAACTGTCCAATGCATCCCCAGGAGACTCCAGGGCCAAGCCTGGTGAGTCTTTGCTCCCTCCACTCCTAAAATGAGAATCAGCCCTGGTGGGAGGCGAGGCATGCCTGGTCTCAAAAGAGAAATTCCCACCGGAAGAATCTGCCCCCAAGTCTTGGGGTCAGGGCACAGAACCTCATGAAAAGCTGAGGACAAGCGGCAGATGAGCCCTCTTTATTTCGCAGATATAGAGATAAACTTCCTGCAAACTCAGAATCGAGTTCAGAAGAGCACTCTTACAAATGCCCCCAAAAAACATTAGGGGAGACCCAAGTGCTGGTCCTAAAAAGCCCTGGGCAAAGAGTGAGGGCAGGGAGGCCTCCAGAGCGTTGCTTGCTCTCTCCCTAGGGGACCCCTCCCCACCAGCAGCAAGAGGAGACCCGAACTTGGGTGAGAAGGGGTGGGTACTGGACCTGGGCTAGGAAGCTGTCACATACCAATGCAGGTCAACGACAGAGCTCTCAGATGAAGGGACTTGCCCAAGGTCACACAGGAGAAGAAAGGTAACTCGGCTGGAATCAGAAGCCTGCTCTTTCTGACTCCAAGATCCAAAGTCCTGGTTTTGCCCTCCCTCCCCAGGTTGCCTAGGGCCTCCAAGCCAAGCCTTTGGGAGGGAGGCACCCAAAGATTCCCGGACAAGGCCAGGGAGCCCCACTGTTTCCCCACACCCTGCAGCGGCAGGCCACACCTTTAGTTCCCCAAAAGCTAGGTCTCCACGGGTAAAACAAAGATCCAAGAGTTACCTGAACCTTAGGGACCAGGCTTCCGCAGACCACCCCCTCCAGCTTCTAGCTAGCTCCGCACGGGTAGACCCTGCCACGCTTAGGGCAAGCCAGTGGGCCTCTGACCTGCACCTTCCCTCCAAGCCCGGCCCAGCCAGGTGAGAAGGGCTTAGAGGACTTCTCTGGGTTCCCCCGCAGAACCAAGGAGGGTGGCAGGGCAGGATGCCTCTAGACCGAGGGGCCCAGGGAGGGCTTCCAGTACAAGCCGGGCTCCCCATGTCTACGGGGGCGGGGCAGCAGAGACTGGGACAGCGAGGCTTATGAGGAGGGCACCTAACCTTCCCCCCCCCCCACCGGCGACCAAGGGCCACGAGGAACAGCAGGAGGCCAGTGCTGGGCTGGGCACCAGTGTGGGCTCCTTCCACCTGCGGGTCCCTCCTTCCCCAGCAAAAAAAAGAGGGCGACTGTGTCCGGGGGCACCCGGGCTGGGCACCTGGCGGCCTGTGGGTGGTGCTGAGCTCTCCACAGGTGGCCAGGGGCACTTGGCAGCCGGCTCTGCCCCAGCAGACTGACTGGGTGCCCTGCACCTTTATTGCCACTCTTCCCGCACTCCGCGGGGCGCGCACCTGGGCCACACTCCGTGGCACCCAGGGCCCCCCTCATAGTGGGGCAGCACCCCAAGCAAGAGGAGAGCATGGGGTAGGCGCGTAGGCTGGGGGACCCCGGCTTCCCTCCCGGCCCGGCCTAACGCAGGGAGAGGGGTCCCACGGCAGCCTCCTCGGGACAGGGTGGGAGGAGGCTGCGACCTCCAGACAAAGGGCCCGGATTGCCCCACTCGGGCACGGGCCGAGGGATTGGGCTGGGGGGGAGGCTGGAAGCTTGTGTCGGCGCAGAGGGTGTGCGAGGGGGGGCCACCCTGAGGCTGCTTTACTCTGAACTCCCCCTTCCCCACCCCACCCCACCCCCCAAGGGCTCCAGGCCGCCGGCGCGGGGCGTCCCAGGCCCCACAAGTCAACTTCTGGGCTCGAGCTCGGCCCGGCCCGGCTCCTGGCAGAAAGTTGGCTTCTCGGCGCTGCCACCCGCCACCGGCTCCCTCTCCCGGCAGGCAGGCGGGCAGCAGGCCGGCGGTCCAGCCGCCGAGCAGGTCCCAGCGAAGTTCTATTGTCTCCGCGCCTCTGCAGCACCCCCAAAAAGTGAACGTGTGCCCGCGGGGGCCCGGAGCGCCCTCGTCCGTCGCCGTCCCCTAGCCCCGGCCGCGACCGGTCCCGGGAGATCGCGAAGCCCCGCGCTCTGTCCCGGCGGCCCAGGCCCGGCTAAGTCGGTCCCCGCGAGACAAAGCTCCGGGGGCCCCACTCACCTCCGGCTGGAGCCAAGTGGCTGCAGAGGGCCAGCAGCGTCAGCAGAGCCTCCATAGTCCGGCCCCGGCCCGGCCGCCTCACTCGGGCTCCATGGCGCGGCCCGCAGGGACCCAGGCGTCCGCGCGTCCCCCCGGGCGGGCCGGCCGGTTCCTGCTCGGGCGCCCACTCCCGCTCTGGCTCCTGTGACCGCTGCGGCGCCGACTCGTGCGCCCCGCTGCCGGATTCCCGGTGCAGCTCGACTGCCCCAGCGTGCGCTCCTGGCGCCCCGCGGCCCGCGCCCCCTGCTAGCTCCCCTCGCCCCCTCCCGGCGGGCCTCCCCCTAGCCTCCACCAACCCAGTGGGAGGACGTTCAGGAGGAGGAGGGGGGGGCGGGGGCCCGGGCGGCTCCCCGCCCCCAGCCGCAGAGCCCGCCCCGCCTCCCCGCCTGCCAGCCCCCAGCTAGCGCGCTCTGTCGTGCCCGCCAGCTGCCACCTGCCGGGCCTGTCACCCCGAGTGCGGCTGTGCTGCCGAGTGGACTTCTCCGCTGACTTCCCGTCCCGCAGACCCAACTGGCTGTTGGACATCTTCTCAGGCACCCGTCCACATCTCAAACTCTCCCCCAAACCCAGCCGTCTTCTTAACTCCCCTGTTACCGTGGAGGGCACCACCCCGGCTCCAAACCTAGGCACCAGCTCCTCTCCCTCCCCCTCCTCCATGGGCAAGCAGCTGCCAAAGCCTGGTGTTACCTGAGGATGCCCCGCTCTGGCTCCTCGGACGGGGTGCAGACCCTCGGCACCTCTCGCTTGGACTATTTCTATGGCATTCTGGCGGGCCTTCCTGCAACAAGTCTGCCCACTTCAGCCCATCCTCCACTCTGCTGTCAAGATGACCTTCCTCAGGGTCTGACCATGTCACCCCCTATTCAGAAAACTCCAGCCACTTCCTAGCACCTCCACACTCCTCCATCAGATCCGGTCATTCAGTCCCTCCCGCGCACACACAGCCTTCCGGGCGGCTCACACCTTCCATCCCACCACCACACACTCTTCCTTCCCCCCTCCTGGGTGCTCCTGGACCAGACTGGAGGCATTTTCTGTTTTTCTTTTTGTTTTTCTCTCCTCCAGGCTTCCCTGGCTTCCTTCAAGACTCAGTTCTGATCTGCAAGACGTCTTCCCAATCCCTCTTAATAACAGTCCTTTTCCTCTGCTGATTTTCTCCAATTAATCCTGTAGGCAGCTTATTTGTACAGAGTTGTTTGTATGTGGTCTCTCCCATCACACCTGGAGGAGCAAAGACTTTTACCTTTCTTTGTACCCCTAGTGCTTAGCACAATGCCCGGCACATCGGAGGAGCTTAATCACTTTTGCCTGCCTGACTGACTGACCAGTTGCTGTCCCAGTCCCTGGGCCTGGGCTGGCCAGGCACTACAGAACTCCCAAGGGCCTTCCCAGAAGCTGCCCCAGCCTTCTGTCCTGTGGGATCTCCAGTGAGACTCAGACTCTGCCCCATGAACTTCTGAACACTTCATAGTCAGCTCACCAGCAGCTGCTCCGAAGTCTCCAGGCCCCAAAGATCCACAAGGACACCTCAGGAGTATTAACACCACATGGGCTCCCCCGCTCCCACACCCACAGGACATACATACTCTGGTTAATCAGGGACCCATCAGGCAGTCAGTCAACCAACACTTATTATTTACCAAGTGCCAAGCACTGGAATACAAAAACGAAACAAAACAACAGAAGACAGTCCCTGCCCTCCAGGAGCCTGAGCGGTGGGTGGAAGGCTGAGGGTGGCACTGCCCACTCTGGTTTGCAGCTCAGTCTACAGGGACTGAGACTACTGTAAACACTTGGCGTTCCTGGAGCACCTCGATGGGCTGCTCTTCAAGCCTCCTTTTATCGGGCAAGAAACTGTGGCTCAGAAAGGGCGGAGGACTTGCCCAGGGCCACCCACGGAGCTTGGATTTGAACTCAAGTCCTCTTTCTCCCAGTGCAGGGCTCGTACTGAGGCTCCAGGGCTCCCCTGAACCTGTGTCACCCTGTGCAACCTGAACCCTCCCCCTCCACCCCTCCTCCCCCTTCCTCTGCCTTCCAGTCAAACTGGCTTTCTCAGTGCTCCTCACACGGGACACATTCTGGAGTGCCTCAGCACCAGCAGGGTGCTGCCCAAATGCTCTCCCCACCTCACCTCCCACCTTGGAATCCCTAGTTCCCTTGAATGCCTGGATGAAGTACCAAATCACCCCCTACAGGAAGCCTTTCTTGATCTCCTCAGCTACTAATGCCTCAACTTGAGAAAACCCCCCATCTTCTATTACATCCATTTCATACATGTTCACATGCACATATAGAAAATGTAAGCTCATAATGTATGCTCATTGAGCTCATATCTCTCTTTGTATCTCAAGTACCTGGTGCCCCAGTGCCTGGCACAGAGTAGGCATTTCATAAGAGCTGATTGATTGATTGACGTAAAAGGATAAATGAAAATGCTTAAAGAGAAACCTGCACCCCCAAAAGAGAATGCTCTTTGAAACTCAGAATCCCCAAACTGGAAGAAGCCTGAGAGGTTTCCTAGTCCAACAGGGATGAGGAACCAGAAGGAGGCGATGAGGATGATTCAGAAGTTTCAACTCTGAGTACCTGTAAAGATGGGAATACCTTTGGCAGAAATAGGGAACTGAGGAAGAGGAGTGGGCATCTGAAGGAAAGACAATGAGTTCTGCTTAGGTTGTATTGAGTTTGAGATGCCTCCAGAATGTCCAATTAGAAACGCCTGAGAGGCAGTTGATATCACTGGAATGGAGCTCAGTACAGACAAGGGCTAGATATATGACTCTAGGAACCATCTGTATTGAGAGGATGACTGAACCCAAGGGATCTGTGATGAAGTCCCGGAGAGAGAGTAGAGAGAAGAGAATGCAGGATAGAGTTCTGGGGCACTGCCACACTGCTCAGCTTCTTTTCCCAGGATTTTTGTTTTGAGCCAAATTGCCCACGGCTTACAACACTAGGCAACGTGGTATAAAGATTGATAGGAGGGAAGGGCAGGGCTTTAATATGATTCATCTGTCCCAAAGTGAGGCCATACAGCCCCTTCAGTGGCCTATCAGCAATGAACTCCCCCTGACCCACCCTCCCTTCCTTCCTTCCTTCCTTCTTTCCTTTCTTCCTTCCTCCCTTCTTTCTTTCCTTCCTTCCTTCCTCCCTTCTTTCTTTCATTCTGCATCTACCCGGTTCAGGAAGGGGTCTGTGTCTATGGGGTCCTTGGGGAGATACTGACTTCACAGGTTGAGGAGGGAGAGGGGGGATAAATTTGAAAACTTCTAGCTAGGAGCAGACTTGTGATCTCATTGGTAAAGAGCATTCTCTAGAGCAGATAAGGACACTCCCTCTACCTGCACAGCTCTACATCTTTTCTGTAACTTGTAGTCTTAGAGAATGAGCTGCCCAGAGGACTAAGAGGTTTAACATCTCACCGCCCAAATGGGTCAGAAATAGGACTTGAACCTGTCTTCTCCCCCCCAAAAAAAGCCATAAAATTTTAAAATAAAAATAATAGTTGGTATTTATTAAAAACACTTTAAAGATTAAAAAGTGACTTACGGCATTTTCTCATTGCCCAAACCTATGAGAGAAGGGCTTCAGATCTCATCATCTCCTTTTTACAGATGAGGAAACTGAGCTGCCCTGACCCGAAGCCACACCCACAGGATCGCCCAGTTAGCGAGCCTGGGGCACTATCTGAATGTAGCTCTTTCTGATTCCCAATCCGAAGCCTGGTCTTAAGCAGATGAAGCTTTGAAATGTAAACAGTATGTTATGGGGAGGGGATGGGGGGGGGGATGAGCGAGGTGGCTCCTTTCAGGCTGAACACTTGAAAATGTCATGACTTTTTCTTTTCTTTTCTTTTCTTTTTCTTTTTCTTTTTTTTTTAGGCAGCTTAGCACTAACAATGGGTCGCCGGGAGGAAAAGTCCATTTGACTGGGTGAGGTAAGAGGGTCTTAATTCTTTCCTTGTCCCCTGCTGGACTGCTGTAGACAAAACAACTGTCCTCTGGGCTCTCCGGGGAAGCAGTCCTGTTGGGGCACCTCCCGTCCTCATCTGATTGTTGGGAATTCCTGGAATTATACAGGGCCACCGGATTAGGAACCGGAGGAAAGCAGACCGTCCTAGGAACAGAGCAGGCTTTGTCTAACTCAGCAAATGGTTTAGCCCTTGATCCCCAGTCTCTAAACAGCAGCAGACTGCCCCAGGATCCTGTCACCCAAGGTCAGGTCCAGCTCTCTATCTTGATCCAGTGCCTTGGGGTAGAGGACCCTCCTCTCAGAGTAAAGAGCAGTGATTGGTGGAAACCACCTTCACGAGGTTCCCATTGCTGTCCAGGCATTGGTCGTGGAAAGTGAACCCTGGCTATGGAGTCGGAATCAGGTCCTGACTCTACTTCCCGAAAGGTTCCCTTCTCTGGGCCTCAGTTTTCTCTTTTGTGAAATGAAGGGAATGACTAAATGACTTCAATAATTCTTTCGAGTGCTAGTTCTACGATACCAAGAGTGCCAAAGTTATAGTCTGAGGACCTGGGTTCGAATCATCCCCTCCGCCACTACCTATGAAGTTCCTGTCCTTCTCCGGCCTCAGTGGCCTCCTCAGTGAAAACGAAGGAGTTGAAGGAGCTCCAAGGCTCCTCCCAGACCTAGCTGTACCACCCTGCAATGCAGAGTCCGGCCCACGTGCCTGACAAGTTTGAGAAGCAGAGTCCGAAGATGAGCCCTTCCAGTCAAGGTGATTTCGAAGCTGAGCCCTGACCTCGGCCCTGTGAGAGGCCTCCACAGACTCACTCCTCGGAGGATGTCCTCTCTCCCGAGGCCAGCCTGTCGCAGAACAACAGGCCAAAAGCAGCCCCAGGATCTCGGCCCTTCGTCCTACGACAGACCAGTGTTAGCTTTCGGAGCTCGCGGCTCTGGACTGGTCAGAGTGCTCCTGAGAAGATGCCCTTCTGGCCCTGAAGGACACAGCTCTGCCTCAAACCAAGGCTGTCTCCAGAAGGACCGCCCTAGAGGTAGAGAGCTGGACGTGGAAGGAGCTGTACCCGGTTTAGCCCCTCATTCTGTAAATGACGAAATTCAGATCCAGAAGCCCAAGGCTGCGCAAGCGGTGCCATGGCCCACGTCAGAGGCAAGTCTAGAAGCACTTATTAAGCACTTGCTACGTATATAAACACAAACAAAAAGAAAGGCATTCCTGCCTTCACAGAGCTTCCATTCTAATGGGGGAAGACAGCACCTAGGAGAGAGGAGAATGTGCCTGACTGAGCACCTGGTGAAGAAGTCCAGAAAATCTGAGGGGCTGGGAGTGAGCGTGGCTGGCCCAGACATTTCCTCAGAATGAATTTCTTGGAGGAATTTACTGATCAGAGGAAGGAGAGCCCTGGGTCAGAGACATCTTCCAGGGCGAGAGGACTGCTGTGGCAGAGGCAGGAGGACAGTGGACAGTCTGGAGCTGAGCTGGGAGAAGCTGGAAGGACAGGGACTGCTTCACTTTTGACTTTGCACCTCAGCCCTTAGAACAGCATCTGAGGCCTGCCTAGTATTTCAGAAGAGCAAATAATAATTGTTGTTCAGTCATTTTCTAGTCATGTCTGACTCTGGGACCCCATTTGGGGTGTTCTTGGCAGAGATATTGCAGTGGTTTACCATTTCCTTCTCCAGCTCATTTGACAGATGAGGAAAGTGAGGCAAACAGAGTGAAGTGACTTGTCCAGGGTCACATAGCTAGTGAGTGTCTGAGGTCACATTCGAATTCAGGAATATGAGTCTTCCTGACTCCAGGCCCAATAATCTATCCGCTGTACCACCTAGCTGCCCATATAATTACTTTTTAAATGATTTTTAAAACACATGGCTAATGTGGAAATGTTCTGCATTACTCTACATACATAGTCTATGTCAAATTGCTTGCCTTCTCAAGGAGGGGAGTAGGGAGGGAAGAAGAGAATTTGGAACTAAAAATTTTTTAAAATAAACATTAAAATATCTCTGTTCACTTGTAATTGAGAAAATATAAAAATAAACAACATTAAAAATTATTAAAAATAAAAAGTGCCCTGGGTTGAGCCAAGTCATGTAGCCCCCAATGGGACAGCTCCTTCCCTCCGCACTGGCTGGTACACATTCTCCTACATACACCTCCTCTCATGTCTGTTTTACCACCGATTTGGAACAAATGGGAGGTTTTTGGCTAAGTGCTGTGTCCACTGTAGAACTGGTATTTGGAGGGAAAGGGGTTACTCTTTGGATAGAGAGTTTGGAGCCCTCCTTCCCCCACTTTAGTAAAACAATGATCACAAACTAGCTTGACCCTGGTTCAGGGGTGGGGAACCTGCGGCCTTGAGGCCACATGGAACCTTCTAGGTCCTCAGGTGAGGCCTTTTGACTGAGTCTGAGTTTTACAGAACAAATCCTTTTCTTAAGGGAATTTGTTCTGTGAAGTTTGGATTCAGTCAAAAGGCCGTTCTTGAGGACCTAGAGGCCACATGTGGCCTCGAGAATGAGGGTTTCCCACACCTGCCAGGTTATATCCCCTAGACTAACTACATTTAAGGTAACAGATCAGTATCATTGCAGCCTGGTGCCCCCTCTTTCTGAGGAGAACAGAACAGCAGCCTCTGGCCCCAGCCTCCTTCTTCCCCTCCTGGCAGGAATTAAAGTCTCCTTTGGAGAAGGTGGGGGGAGAAGAGGCTGAAGAAGCTGGTTCTGCCCCACCCACCCACCCAGGGCCACGAGAAGCCACATGTGGCATTGTGGGGTCGTGGTTGTGGCTAAAGAGTTGGCTTGGCCGCTCGGGATACCTGGGTTCAGATCCCACCTCCAACCCATTCTGGCTCTGTGACCATGGACAAATCAGTCTCTCAGTTTGCCCTGAGAAGGCACCAACCTGCACTGGTAGAGGGACTGTCCTCTCCAGGGTATCCCCTACACCAGGGAAATCCCAGTCCCAGGCCCTATCTATTCCTTATTATCCTCATGTGACAAAGTAAATGACTCCTCCAGGGTCACTCAACTGGATTGCCAGATTGGGGGTGGGGGGGTTAGGTGGGGAAGCCTGGCACATACTAGCTGCTTAAGAAATGTTTATTGGGGGCAGCTAGGTGGCACAGTGGATAAAGTACCGGGCCCGGAAGTCAGGAGGACCTGAGTTCAAACCCGGCCTCGGACCAAACACTTGACATTTACCAGCTGTGTGACCCTGGGCAAGTCACTTAACCCCAATTGCCTTAAAAAAAAAAAGAAAAAAAGAAAAAAAAGAAATGTTTATTGACTATACCCAGTTACGGAGAAGATTCTTGTTCAACTACAAGAGGACCTGGAGAGCCCCTGAGGTTCTTTAAACTTGGGACCCTCCCCTAGGTTTTAACCTAGAAGCCCAGGAACCAGAAAAACAGAATGACCCTTGTGGAGGACCAGGGGATGGATAGGTCAGGTATTCCATGTCCCCTACTCAAGGGCTCCAGCTTAAACAGAGAGAACTAAATCCTAACGGGACAGATAAGAAAGTTGGTTTGCTCAGTGAACTGGGAGTGAGAGGGAGGAAGGGAGGGAGGGACGGGGTCAGCTGTCTGGGCTGCAGCAAGGGGAGGGGCCATCGGGGTTTGTAAATAGCTGGTGACAACTGGCTTGGGATTGGCCTCTGTTTGGCTTTGCAGCCTCTGCAGGGCACTGACTGACAGGCATGGCTGTGCCCCGGGTAGGAGCATAGCATCGATCTTGGGGGAAGGGACGGAGGGAAGGAGGGAAGAAGGGGAAAGGGGTCTGGCCAGGGAGGAGGCTACTGGAGCCTGGACACTGGGGTCTGCTAATCCAACCCATTACCCTCCTCTCCAGACCTCAAGCTCTCCAGACTCCGACCGGATTAAGGAAGAGACAAAAGGTACTGAGACCCAAAGCAGTTGTAACAATTCATTTACAGAAAGGGAACAAAGCAGAAAGAAGCTAGCCCAGCAGAGCCCTCCTTGGGGCTGCTCCACCAGTGGGGAGGGGTCAGTCCCATCAAGAGTCAACATTCCTAAAGGCTTCCAGCCTCGAATGTGTCTTTACATGATCTATTAAATCTCACGATGACTCTGGGAGGTAGTTTCTATTATTATATCCATTTAACAGATGGGGAAACTGAGGCTCAGAGAGATGCCATGATTAGTCCAGCATCACACAACCAGGGACTGCCTGCGGTAGGATAACACCTTTCGGCCCGAACTGAAGTGGGATGAGATTGCAGTGGTCATTCCCATCAGCACCCGGGCTCATTCAGCCATTGCTTCCTGATACCCAGCAAAATGGCCACCACAAACAGAACAATCACTTCTTCAAGGTTTACAAAACACATTCTCCCTCCCCACCCTCAGAGGGAGGTCAAGCTCGACTCGCTATCTTCCTACTGCAGTTCAGGAAACTGAGGCTCAGAGTATTTAAGTGACTAATCTAGGGACACTCGCAGTCTCCTCATGACTCACATCCAGGTCTTCTGAATCCAAATCTAGTGCCCTTCCACTGACCCACACTGCCTCCATTGAAGCCAGTTTCCTCCTAACACCTCATGGCTCCTCTTCTTCTACT
Source organism: Vombatus ursinus (assembly GCF_900497805.2). Taxonomy (NCBI): domain Eukaryota; kingdom Metazoa; phylum Chordata; class Mammalia; order Diprotodontia; family Vombatidae; genus Vombatus; species Vombatus ursinus. Next base: position 2,981,750 of record NW_020951147.1, read on the forward strand.
CCAAACCTTCCCCACCTGCTCCACTGAGCCTAAAACGTCTTTAACAAGAGAAACCTTCCTTCCATAAAGGTAACAGCCGAAAATTCAATAGCCCAAGAAAAGTAAAATATTGGTTTAAAATCACACTGAAGCGTAAATGGCTGATATCATCTAGTTTCCTGAAAAAAATAGCAGAAGAGATTAAGCCCATGGATGGAGTGGGCAGGGGGAGCCAGAGAAATCAAGTGTGGGGGGAACTGAAGACAAATGTCCTCTTTCACAATTTTACCTGAAAGAGAAGCCCAGCACCAAAGTTAAGTATTCGACGCATGTTCGTTCAGGTCAGTCAACAAGCATGTCGACTACATGCTGGACATGAATGAAAAAGGACTGCACAACAGGAACAAAACTACACGTCGGACCCTGTACCAAATGCTGAGTTACTCACAAGCGATCCCATCCCACACCCACAAAGCCAGAGGAAGGGGCCAAGATTTCAAAAGGAGATTTGAGCAGGGTTTCAGAGTGGGGTGGAAGCACCTTGGCATAAGCATCCTGGTGGGATGATGGTACTAACTTTTTGGAGAGCAATCAAACAATATGAGAGTCACAACAATTACACATTTTGACTTTGCCATTTCATTGCTGAGACTTGATTCTAAATATCTTATGGAGGAAGGAAGATGAAGGAACTCTCTGGAGAAAAAAGCATTCATACCTCTATTTTTAATTTTTAAAATTTGAGAATTAGCCACGTGTCCAGAGATTAAGAGAATGGCTGAACAAACTGTGGTTTAGAGCTGTGGAATGGAAGCAGGTGAGACTGCAAAACCCACAGATATGAAAAGAATCCCAGACCTACATATCTAGTCCTCTTCCCTCCTGAACTCCAGGGCCTTCGACTCCACCTGCCTGGGGGACAGCTCCACCAGGGCATCCTAGAGGCATCTCTAACTCAACATGCAGAATCCCAGGCAGAACCGGGATCTTTCCTCTTTAACATTTCCCTCTTCCTAACTTCTTTTTCCTGTTCAAATCCTTCCACACACTCAGATTTCCAACCTTCATATCTTCCATAACTCTTCCCTCCACCTCCCTTCCACCACATTCAAGAAGACAGCAAGTCCTGCCAGTTCTAGCTCTACAACCCCCTTCTCCTCCTCTCCATCTCGTCTCTGAAAAATTCGTCTAGGCCCCTTCACCCTCGTCTGGATGACTGCAAAGACTTTCACATTACCCCTGGCCTCCACCTTCTCTCCTTCCCTGTCCGCCTTCCACAAACCCATTTCCCTTGAATACATGTGAGCACAGTACCCCCTAGGTCAAGAAGCTCCAGAGGCTTATATTCAGACGAACTCATCTGTCTGGCATTTAAATCTCTTCACAATCTGACTCCAGCCCAACTCTTTCTGGAATGTAACCTGGGGCTCGAGGCTATTTGCATAAGACTCTCCTCATTGGCGGAGAGGACTTTTATTCAATGCTGACGATTCATGCCTGAATGAGAATCAGAGTTGGTGAGAGCTTGGAAGAGGAAAGACCCTGATCTTCTGGCTTTCGTCTCTGAGAGGTTTACATGGTTTCCCTGCAGAGGGAGGTCCCTGGAAAGAGAAGCTCCGGGATTAAGCCTACACGTAGAGGAGGTGGTACCTTGAGTTTGCCCCTATTCCAAGACTGCCTCACCACAGGCTTTGGGAATTTCCTTTTGGGTGAGATCAGGGCCTCTCTGTCTCTTTCTCTGTTTCTCTTTTGTTGAAAGTAGGAGAACTCGTTCATTCCATTTAACGTCTGATATATTCTAATCTACATGACTTCCCTGATTTTATCATCAGCTTGGACAAATGGGCTCGTTAATAGCTTTGTGTAACTGGCATTTGGTGGAAAGGGAGTTAAAACCTTTCGATATGTCTTGGAGTACTTTCATTAAAGGAGTAGGGAAGGGCATATTTTGAACCTAAAAATTATTTCCCCTAGGCTAACAATACTTCGGGTGGCAGACAGATATAATTCTACCCAGTACTCCCTCTCTGAAGACAGCAGAGAGTAGCGAGCCTCATATTCCCAATCCCCCTACTCACCTCCTGGCAAGAATCAAAGTCATGCTTGAAAAAGGGTGGATCAGAATAGAACAGTGTCATGCATATGAAGTAAACAGAATGTCTGCTCTGTTCAGTAAAAAGAGGGGAGGCAGATGGGGGAACTCTAGAAATATTGATTCAAGTTCCCCTTTGAGCTGCATTTAGACAGCCCCATGTGGATGCACACATAGTTCACAGACAACACAAATATCTTACATTAAATTTCCTTTTTATCATGAACTCGATAATCACCAACAAAAACAAAGAAAGCAACATATGAGTGAAGAACCAAAAAGAGAATTATATACAAAAACAGGAACTTCTGTTATGTACAGTTTGGGGTTTTTGCAAGTGTGTTAAATTTAACAAGGTAGTAACAAAGTTGCCCTGTCTGTTTGTGCTTCCTTCTAAAATTTTTTTCTTCTGTGTATTATTTATTTCATTAATTCTTCTTTACATCTCTAGTTCTCCCCACTAATTCATTCCCTGTCTCCACAGAAGCCCTTCCTTGAAATAAACCAGTACAGTGAAACAAAAATCAACCCCTTTCCTGCCTTATTTCATACCCTTCCTTTCTTCATGTTCTAACAACCAGCCCGAAGGGTCTACTAGCCATTTGACTACCATGGCTGCACCATCTTTCCTGCCTGGAATGCACCCCCTCTTCCCTCCACCATCCAGCATCCTTCGCTTCCTCCAAGGCTCAGGTCCCGGCTCCCTCTTTCCAGAAGCCTTTTCGGAGTGTCCTAGTCATCTGTGCCTTGTTCTTTCTCAAACTACCATGTACTGTGTGTCTCTGTGGAACCCCACTAGAATGTAAGTCTCTGGAGGGTAAGGTCTCTTTTGTTTTTATCTCTATCTCTACAACACCTAGTCCAGTGGCTAGAATATAAAACCTGGTTTAAGCACATTGAATTGAATGGAGTACAAGGAAAAATAAAAAGATATAGGGCATGATGCAGAGTGAGATCAGACCAATAATGACTGCAAAATCTTAACTGTAACTATCAGGAAAAATAAAGTCTGAGGCATTAGATCTTCCAAGTACACAGACAGACTCAGAAGAAGGGGTGGAACAAGTGGATTCTTTTGTTTTAATGTGTGTATCAGAATATTATTTTTTCTATTTACTCAAAATGCAAATTGCTCAAGTTTAGAATTTTGTTCAACGATTTAGTCACATTGGGTTTGATTATTTTTTCCTACTGGAAATGTTAAGTTTAGAAAGAAGAGGGAAAGGATGAGAAAAAATAGGAAAAAGAAAAGGAGGAGGAGAAAAAAGAATGAGAAAGGGGAGGAGGAGAAGAAGAAAAGAGGAACAGAAATGGAAGTAGGAGAGGAGGAGCAGTGGAATAGGAAAGAAGGGAAATGAGAAGGGAATAAAGGAAAGGAAAAGGTGGAGGAGAAAGGGAAAGAAATATGAGGGGAAGAGGGAGGAGGAGAAGGAAAGGATGAGGAGGGAAATAGGAGAGGAAGTAGTGGGAGAGGGGAAAAGAGGAAAGAGGAGAAGGAGGGGAAAGGAAAAGAGGAGAATATGGGAGGAAAAAGAGAAGGGAAAGAGATAGGAGAGGAAGAAGGAGGAGTAAAAGGAAGGGGAAAGAAGGGAGAGAAGCCCTCCCTTTTAGAACTGAGTGCATTTTCCTCTGTATAGTTAAATTCAAATGAAGCCGGTGCCCATGGCCACGCATCTCATTGACAAAGTTGACCGACTCAGATGGGCACTATGGGAATGGTGGTTCACCAAGGTCCCTTCCAAGCCAGCACTGAGCTATTTAGGAGTCATAGCCTAAACCAAGGGTGAGGAACCTGCAGCCTCGGCCACATGTGGCCCTCTAGGTCCTCAAGTGTGGCCCTGTGACTGAATCCAAACTTCACAGAACAAATCCCCTTCATAAAAAGATTAGATTCTAAACTATGCTCATTCAGGCCCTTACCTGCCATCTGACACTCAGGTCCAAGAAACAGAGCACCACTAGGCAAAGGTGTCTTAGGTGTACCACATCTACAATGCTAGTCCTGCTAGACAGCTAACTGTCAAAAAGGAGGAGTGTGTAAGTCACGGCATTGAGGAATGAACAAAACTGTTGGACACTGTACCCACAGAGATCAGTATTTGTCTGGAAGGAGATAAATATAATGACAGTGGGCTAGAGGAGGGGTGGGAGGGAGGGAGAAAAATCTGAAACTCAAAATCTTATAAAAAGGAGTGCTAAAAATTGTCTTGACATGTAATTGGGGGTAAAAATAAAATGCTATTTAAAATAATGAGAATGAGCTGACCAATCGGGACCAGGACTTGAAGCTTGTGCAGATATTCCTTGCCTGGCTCCTCACAGGGGTGAGAACAGAGGTGAATCAAAGGTGGAGGGGATATGTGAGATGAGGAGGGAGAGAAGGGGAAGCTCTTGGTCAGTGTCCTGCATTGTTCCGTGAAGGATGAGGCAAGGTTCATAGCAAGGTTCATAGAGAATAGAAGTAGGAGAGATTTAAGGAGGAACGACAAGGTTTGGAAAAGCTGATCTGGTGAGTGGACAGTGAATCCATTAGGAATATGTAAAAGCATTGCCTTGCGGCAGGTTGGGCCCAGTTGAGATTATGTAACAGAAATCTGTAGAGGACCTAAAGGAAATTATTTTGGGATAAATCTAAATTACATAGATAAATTACATAGGAGGGCCACACGTGTAGTAAGTATCTGAACTCGGATTTGAACTCAGATCCTCTTGAATTCAAGTCCAGGCTACTTTCTCTAGGAATCTGTATTTCATCATAGATGCACTGGGAGTGGAATGCAGACATAGATCTTGGGAGAGGTATTTTGGTAGCTGTGTGAGTTACAGGAGAGAGGCTGGAAGCAGGGGGTCAACTGGGAGAATGTTCAACAGTTCAGAAAAGAGGTGAGGAGACCTGAAGGAGGATGAGTCCACAGAGGGGAGGAGAGATTTTATGGAGCTGAGGAAGAAGTCAAGGATGACTCCAGAGTGAGGAATGTGAAAGACTGGGGAGATGGCAGTGCCGTCTGCAGAAACTGGCTTGGAGGAGGGGCAGGCTTAAGAAGAATGATGAGTCTTATTTTGGACATGCAGGAGATGTCCAGCAGTTAACTGATAACAAATACAGACACTAGAACTCTGGAAAGGCTAGGGTTGGATACACAGATTGAGATTTGGGATTCAGCCGCAGAAAGATAATAATTGAACCCAGGGGAGCTGATGGGGTAGATCACCTGGAAAGAGAAGAGACCCCCAAGAGATTCTTGGGGGAGATCCACAGTTAGAGGGTAGGATATGGATCATGATCCAGCAAAATGACAGAACAGGAGCAGTTAGGAAGAGAACCAGGAGGACAGAGTCACAAAAGCCAAGGAAGGAGAAGAAGGTCTAGGCTGGAGGACAAGATGGTCAACAGCGTCAAAAGCTGAGCAGAGTTTAGGAGAAAGAGGACGACTTGGGGAAGAGCTGTTTCATTACAGCAGAGGAATAAGAAACCTCAAAGTAAGAGGTTAGAGCAGTGCAGGGAGGTGTGAGGAGCTAAAGGCTCTTTTCCAGAGCATCAGTGAAATGGAGGAAGTACAGTATACAGACAGGGTGACGGCTTAAGGGGATGGATGACTGGGTCAAACGACAGGTTTGTTTTAAGGATAAAAGACACCTAGGCATGTGTAGACATCTACAGAATCCCAAAGCTGGAATGGACCTTGGAGGCACCTGTTCTAACCTGGACCTGAACAAGAACTCCCTTGACACCATCCCCGACAAATGGTTCTGCATCCTGTTTAAAGTCCTCCACTGCATCCCCGGCACTCCTGTCTTCCTTGGGACATCTCTATTTGTTCAGGAGCTTTTCCTTGTATTAAAGAGAAACTTTTCCACTAATTCTCCAGTTACCCCCAAAGGTCCCTCCCAAGATTTCAGACGCAAAATCCTTTCACTGAGTGTTGTTTGTCATTGTCATTTTTGTGGTATGTGATTCTTCTGGCCCCATTTGGGGTTCTCTTACCAAAGACACTGGAGCAGTTTGCCATTTTCTTCTTCAGCTCATTACAGATGAGGAAACTGAGGCCAACAGTTTAAGTGACTTGCCCAGAGCCACACAGCTAGTAAGTGTCTGAGGCCAGATTTGAACTCTGAAGATGAGTCTCTCTGACTCCAAGACCAGCACTCTATCCACTATGGCGCCATCTAGCTGCCTCTATTGTTGGGTAGCCGATGAATAAGTGGAGTCTAAAACGGATTTTTTTCATATGTTTGTTGCTCACAAAAACATTGTGTTCCCAAGGATGTTTCAAGGGAGGGCTGCACATCAAATGAAAATTTTCTAAAAATGAAATAACTTTGAGGTTCTTCCAGCAATTTTCAAAAAATTTACAATTCAGCAAGATCTGATTAAACAATTAAACATACAAATGTGTGGTCCCTATAATCTGGTCCTTTTTATTACTGGGCAGTGAAGTCCAAGGTAAGGTAGCAAAGGTGATAGGAACTTAAGCCACATCAAGAGGCCCAGTGTTCAGGAATAGGGAGGTGACAGTGCCACTGTCCTTATTCGGACCACCAACTGGATAGAATCTTGTGCTCAGTTCTGGATGAGGCCTTTCAAGGATCAGGGATGTGAGGAAGTGAGGCTATCAGCAATCTGCAGGTATTTGAAGGACTCTTATAAGGAAGAGGAATTCGATTTGCTCTGCATGGCCCCAGGAGGCAGAGCTAGAAGGAAATGAGGGGAAATTTCAAAAAAGGCGGATATAGGCTGGGGATGCCGTGCAGATGCATTTCCTTCCTCCCTTTCCACTTCTAGCTCTGAGAATAGTAATCAAATCCACCCTGCCATTAGACAGGACCCTGGATTTAGAAAGCTGTCTATCAATTGCTCTGCGGCTCGATTTACAATCCTTGTGACACCACCCCACCGTAAGATCTCACCCTGGCCACCACTGCCCTAGTGTTAGTCTTCTTCTATAAACTCAGTGAGGGCAGAGACGCTCTTCTGTTTGTATTTCTATCCCCAGCACTTAACAGGTTGTCTTGTACATAGTAAACACTTAACATTTTTTCATTCAGTGATAAAAAACAACTTTCTAATAGTCACGGTCATCCCAAAGTGAGATGGGCTGCCTCAGAAGATAGCAGGTTGCTTCTTATTGGAGAATTTCTGAGGAGAGGCTGGATGACTATTTGCCAAGGAAGTCATAGGAGGCATTCTTCAGTTACTGGTTGAACTAATTCAAGATCAAGATTGGCCTGTTCTTTTGGGAAGAAGAGATGTGGGCTAGACAATACAAAAACTAGGTGAATTCATAACTGACTGAATGGCCAAACCTCCAAAGAACAGTAAGTTAAGGCTTAATGTCAACTTGGATATGGCTAGCACAGAGACCCGGGGTTCTGGGGTTGGCCCTATACTGTTCAATAGTTTACCTGTGACTTGGGTTAAGGGATAGAAGGCAAACTCCTTAAACTTGCAGATGCACAAACAGCTGGGTGGATAGCTATCACAATGGATGAAAGAGAGGATTCTAATACATTGCAACCATTTCCAGCACTGAGCTAGATCTACTAAGACAAAATTTAATGGAGATAAACGTACACTTGGCCTCAAAACCACCAGTTTTACCAGGACAAGATGTGGGAGGCTGAGGTGGAGAGCAATTTGTTGGGCCACGGGAGGGAACTACGAGCTTACAATCAGCGAGATAAGATAACTAAAACCAGATGATTCTGAACAGAGAAATATCACATCTTAATATTTCTACAGAAACTAAAAAGGAAGGTTTTAATATGCTTTGACACTTGCTTACTTCTCCCAGTATGAGTTGGACAATATGGCCCCTGAAATCTCTTCCAACTGTGACTCAGTGACCCTTCATTTATTAAAGTTATAAAGCCACTGACTCTTCCTTGGACGCCAAAGCATTTAAAGTTCAAAATAATCAGAAAAGAAAGCTACAAAACTGGACCCTGAACAAACAAACAAAATATCCTTTTAAGATTGAAGAGGAAACCAGATGGTACGGTGCAATAGTGCTGGGCCTGTAGTCAGGAAGACGTGAGTTCAAATGCAGACCTTGGGACACTCAATAGCTGTATCAAGTCATTTAACCTCACTCAGCCTCAGTTTCCTCATCTGTAAAATAAGGATGATAATAACACCGACCTCACAAGTTACTGTGAAGATCAAATATTTGTAAAGCACACAGTGACTGGCACATAGCAGGTACTATATAAATGCTTGCTTTCTTCCCTCATAGGATTGAGAAGTGGCTGGACCTTTAGAGATCACCTAACCCAATTTTCTTGTCACCTATCCAGAAAATGAGGCACAAAGAGGTTACGGACTTGCTTGAGGTCACATAAGAAGTGAGTAGAAGAGCAGGGACCAAATCTAGGTCTTCTGACTCCAAATCCCGTACTTTCCTTCACTCATGCTGTGCCTTAGCACCATCTTCCTCTACACCATTTACATTATGACAGCAAACATATGGCCAGACCGTCTCTGATTTAACTTCTGGGATGGTTCCCCTATGTCCATAAACTAGAAATATCAAAAAAAAAAAATAGTATGAAGTAGAGTATAAGAGTGATAATACTAAATAAATGACATTTAGAGAGCACTTTAAATCCATTACCTTATCTGATCCTCACAATAGCTTTATTAGACAAGTATTATAAACATTTTACAGATCAGTCAATAAACATCAAGTGCCTACCATGCGTCAGGCACCTTGCCAAGCACTAAGGATCAAAAGGAGACAAAAGACATTCCCTGCCCTCAAGAAGCTCACAATCTAATGGTGGAGACAACATGCAAAAAACATACACAAACAAGCTACATACAAGATAAATAGGAAATGACTACCAGAGGGAAGGCTTCCTGTAGGAGGTGAGATTTTAGTTAAGACTTAAAGGAAGCCAGGGTGGTCAGTAGTTAGCATGGAGGAGGGAGAACATTCTAGGTATGGGGGACGGCCAGAGAAAATGCTGGGAGCTGAGAGATGGACGGTCTTGTTTGTGAAACAGCTAGGAGGCTGGTGTTATTGGGTTGAAGAAAGCATGTTGAGGAGTAAGGCGTAAGAAGAGAGGGAGAAGACAGAAGAAGGGAGAAGGAGGCTAGATTACAAAGAGCTCTGAACTCCAAACAGAGCATTTTGTATGTGATCCTGGAACCACAGATGAAGACATGGGAGCTGACAAAAACAGAAATGATTTGTCCCTGGTCACACAAGAAGTTGTAGAATTAGGACTTCAGGTTTTATTTTTAATTAAATGTTTTCAATTATCAAGCATTTGGTTGTTTTTTTTTTTTTTTTTGCCTCCCTCCCACTAACCAACTCACTCTCACTGGGAGAAAGAAATCTCCCTAACAAATAAGCAGAGTCAAGCAAGATCAAAGTCCCATATTGGCTGCATTCATCCATCCCCTCTGTGGCAGGAGAACTGTGGCTGGTCATTGTGTTGACCACAGTCCTGAAGGCTTTCGGGATTGTTTGTCTTTACAATGTTGTTGTGGCAATTCTTCTCCTGGTTCTGCTCATTTCATTTGGCATCAGTTGATACAAGCCCTCCCAGGTTTCTCTGAAATCAATCCTTTCAGCATTTCTCACAGCACAATAATATTCCATACATTTTACACCATCCTTTGTTTTAATTTTTTATTCAATTTTATTCTTAGGTTCACATTTTCTCCCTATCTCATCCCTCCCCCCCATACACATCTTGAGAAGGCAAGAAAAACAAAACTTGTTACATACATGTACAGTCAAGCAAAACACATTCTTGCATCCACCATGTTCAAAGCCTCAGCATGCACTCTGAGTCTAACATCTATCTGAAGGTGGGTTGCATGTTTCATCATTTAACACAAGTTGTTCAGCCCCCAAGTGACTGGAATCTCCTTAGTTTCTAATTCTTTGCCATTACAAAAAAAGCTCCTTCGTTTAGGGTCTTTTTTTCTTTGATCCCTTTGGGGTACAAGCCTAGCAGCTGTTGCTGGGTCAAAGAGTATGCAGTCTTAATGACTTAGAAGGCATAATGCCAGATTGCTTTCTAGGATGGCTGGACCAGTTCACAGCCCCACCCATGGCACACTCATGAGCCTGTTTTCCCACAGCCCTTCCAACATGTCACTGGATCTGATGGTTTTTGGGTTTGGTTTTTTTGGTGTTCTTTTCCACTATCTAGTCGTTTCTGTTAACATATGTCCTAATACTGGTGATGTTTTACCAAGTTGGATTCCCTTCTTTTACTCGTCCTTTTCTTCTATCAAAAGCAACAAAACGGGTCTCGGCTGTAACATTTAGCATTTTGGAGTCCTCCAGAGAACCCCTGCCCATAAAATTTCTCCTTTGTATGAAGTACATTAGGTGAGAAGTACCGTGGTATGAGGTTTTGCATCCACCAGCCTCTCTCTGAATCTTCTGTCTCCCTTATTCTCCTTAGGAACTCTACTGTGATAATCTGAGATATATTAGTGTATTTATTCGGTTCTCACCAGGCTCCCCTCATCTTGCTACTTTCAGCACAGTTCTGTCTAGGATCTTTGCTATATTTCTTACTGGTGCTTTAGGTTTTAAAGATAACACTGCACCACTGTAAGACCACTCTTCCAACCTGCTTTTTCTTTCTTTCCCATTAAATTCTACATAAAGATCGAACTCCGAAGGAGTCTTCTCTGGACTAAACCTATGTTGTTGTTATTATTGTTTTGAAGACTGTCTTTCCTCACCTCATCCGGGCTGAAGTGCACGGGAGTTTTGACCTGCTCCATTTCTAACCTGCATCAGTTTGTCCTTCGAGGCAATCTGGCCATCATCCTCTCACCCAGGGGCTTACTGTACTAATACTGAACTTAGTGAGTGACCCCAATCAGAACAAGCTAACACAGTTCAGAACACCACAGTTCACGAGATACTACCCTCCTCTGTAGGTGAGATCAGAGGATGTGCTACCATGCCTAGTGTTGGTACAGCAGCTGTGCCTTTTAGATAAAAAGTTTTATTTCTGGTAAAAATACCTGCGGTTGATTTATATAGGACTTTATGATTTACAAAACACCTTATATATTTTGTCAGTGATTCTCACACCACCACCAGTAATGTGGTATACGCCTCATTCTCATCATTTGAGAAGAGGAAATAGTCTGAGAGTGGTTAAATGACTTACCCAAGGCCAAGGAGGAAGTGGGAGGGAGGAGGAAGAGGGAGGAGGAGGAGGAGGGAGGAGGAAGAGGGAGGAGGAAGAAGGGAAGAAGAGGAAGGGGGAAGGAGGAAGGAGAAAGGAGGAGGAAGCGGGAGGAGGAAGAGGAAGGGAGGAGGAGGAGGAAGGCAGGGGGAGGAGGAGGGAGGAGGAGAAGGGAGGAGAAGGAGGAAGGCGGGGGGAGGAGGGAAGAAAAGGGAGAAAGGAGGAGGAAGAGGGAGGAGGAAGAGGAAGGGAGGAGGAAGAAGGCGGGGGGGAGGAGGAGGGAGGAAGGAGGAGGAAGAGGGAGGAGGAAGAGGGAGGAGGAGGGAGAAAGGAGGAGGAAGCGGGAGGAGGAGGAGGAAGCCGGAGGAGGAAGAGGAAGGGTGGAGGAAAAGGGAGGAGGAGGAGGAGGAAGGTGGGGGGGG
>NW_020951147.1:2993504-3026725 GCF_900497805.2 Vombatus ursinus
GAAGGGTGGAGGAAAAGGGAGGAGGAGGAGGAGGAAGGTGGGGGGGGAGGAGGGAGAAGGAAGAGGGAAGAGGAGGAAGGCGGGGGGGAGGAGGGAGGAAGAGGGAGAAAGGAGGAGGAAGAGGGAAGAGGAAGGGGGGGAGGAGGAGGAAGGCGGGGAGGAGGAGGAAGGCGGGGGGGGGGGGGACGGGGGGAGGGGGGGGAAGGGGGGGGGAAGGGGGAAGAGGAAGGGAGGAGGGGGGGGGGGGAGAAGAGGCTGTGCCGGGAGGCCGGGGGCGAGGCCCTGGCTTCGGAGCTGGGGGGACGCGGATCCGAATCCGGCCCCCGCGGGCTTCCCAGACACTCACCGGGCGACCCCGGGCCCGACACTTGACCTCTCTGGGCCTCGGCTGCCTCCTCCGTACAACGAGGCCGCCAGGGCTGCCGGCGTCCCGCCACGCCACGCACCCGCTCCTCCCCGCTGCCCCCGCCGCGGGCCCTCCGCCGAGCCGTCCCGGCTGCGCCCCCGTCCCCCGCGGCCCGCCCCGGGAGCCCGGCCTCTGATCACAGCCACGTCTCGAGCCGGCTTTCTTAGATCCGCACGGCCGCACTTCCGGCTGCCCCGCCCACTTCCGGCGCGGCCACTTAGCTTCCGGCGCGCCCCGCGCGGTTCCGGTGACGTCATGCGGCCGAGCGAGCGGCCGAGCGGCGCCGCGGAGTCCCGCCCACCTCGCTTCCGGCGCGGGCCCAGGACCGGGCTGACCGCGGCGGCGGAGGTGGCGGGAGGCTGCCGGCCCCTCGCGGGGGCTCCTCGGGGACAGGATGGGGCGGGCCGGCTCCCCTTCCCTCTGCGGACGTGGCGCCCTGCGGGGCGGGGCGGGGCGGGGCGGGGCGCGCCCTCGACTTCCGGCCTGGGGTGACGTCTTTTCCGGGGCGGGGCGGGGCGGGCCTAGAGCTGGGGCCGAGGCCAAGGCCGAGGCCCGGGGCTGCCTGGCGCCCGTGGCCGGTCGTCCGCGCCCGCCGCGCTCCGAGCCCGCGTCCCCCCCCCCCGCGCCGCCTGCGGCCTGCGGGTGGCGGCGGCCGCTCCCCGCTGGGGCTGCGCCCGGTAAGAGCCGCGCTGATGCCGGGGCCGGTTGCTAGGGGCCGTTGCCAGGGGCGACGGGAGGGAGGTGGTCGCGGGCGGGGGGGCCCCGGGCTGCTCTCGCGAGACTCGGCCAAAGCCTCGCCTCCAAGGCCCGGCGCGAGTGGTGCGCGTGGAGCCGGGGCGGCGTCGCCGGGTGGTCAGCCTCCGTGACTTGACAGCTGGGGAAACTGAGGCCCGAGAGCTGGAAAGGGAAGCCAATCAACCCAGCCCCTCCTTTTACAGATGGGGAGACTGAGGCCCAGAGACGGGAATGATTTACCCAGTTACACCCAGGCGATAGTTGTCAGACAGGATTTGAACCCAGAACCTCGTCACTCCTGATTCGACATTCTGCCCCCTTGGCTGAACTAGCAGAGCTCTGGGGTGTGTTGCCACGTGGGAGGGGCCCAGCCGAGTGAGGGGCAGCCTTTCCCAAAGAGGAGGGGCAAGGGGAGCTCCCTGTGCCCGGGGTGCCCCCCGCTCAGTGCTGGAGGGAGCTTGGGCATCGTCTGGGCCAGACCCTTCGCTGGACGAGGCCTCCCTGAGTTTAGGCAATTGCCGGTGCCCCTCAGGAAGGAAGTAGCAGAAGCAGGATTGGAACCCAGGCCCTGTGGCTCCCAGACCAGGGCTCCTTTCCCAGCATCCCTCTGCTTCTTAAGGGAGCGTGCACAGACCGTGGAAAGGGGGGAACCTGAGGGGTCCAGAGTGAGCAGGGCGCCCAGTCTGTCAAATTAGGAGGAGGCTGGCCAGGGGATGCCCCAGGAGCCCTCCCAGCAGGGAGCCCCAGCGTCCCATTTCACCACAGTCCTACTGAAGCCCCTTGTCTGGCTCTCTCCTTTGCTGCCTCCAGGCTCTCAGAGTCTCCATCTGCCCGAGCCACGTCTTGCTCGGCGCCGTCCCCTCCGAGATCCGCTGTGCAGTCCTCTGCTTTGGCTGTTCAAGCCCTGCCCGACCGGCCCCCATCCTTCCCCTTCCAGCTGCCCCCGCCTGGAGCTCCTGCTCAGCACCAGTCTCCCCCTGTGCAGGAGGCCTTTCCCCATCTCCCCTCCCCATCTGCCTCCCCTCTGTGCCCTTTCCTCGGGGGTTACCTTGTGCCCGCAGTGATGGAGGAGGGCCGCAGCCCTTGGCACAGCACCTTCCCCATTAGAGTGTGAGCTCCTCGAGGGCAGAGGCTGGAAGGCCTCCTCCGTGCTCCATCCAGTTCTGCTTCATCTTTATTGATTGGGGTAAGTGTCCTGGCCTTGCTGCTGGATTTGGAGCTCCGTGGGGCCTACCCTCGGCATTCCCTGTGCCTAGCACAGTGCTTCGCACGAGCGTAGGCATTTAATAAATATGTCCTGAGTTGAATTATCCCCTCTTGCAGAAATAAAACCTCCCAGTAAGGTGATTCGATTCTGGGATAAAAGAAATCTCGCCTGGCCCCTCTTGGCTCCATTTCCCTGTGGACCGCTTGGTCTGGCCCCCACCCGCTTTGTGCCAGTGGGCCTGTCATTCACTCCTGCTGGCCTCCAACTTACTCTCCTTCCAGTCAATTAATCGTTAAACATTTATTAAGCTCCTACTATGTGCCAGGCACTGAATTCAGTACCTGCCTCACAGTCTTCACCCCAACCCCTGCCCTCAGTATGCATGCAGATATCTCCTCCAGTGTCCGAGTTCCTGCCAGAACCTCCATTTGAGGCATGCAGGGGATCCAGGTTGACCACATCTCAGTCCCCTCCAGGCTGTACTCCAGACGCCATCCACCAGGGTTTCCATTTTTGCCCCACCTCAGCTACCCATGTACTGAATGAAATTCCCCTCCTTGGTCACGCAGCCCGCCCTTCAGTCTTTCTCTTTGCCTCAGTTCTCTTAAATCCCTCCGGCATCCTCGATGTGGCCTCCAGTTCCTCCGTCCCTCATTCATTCACCTGCTTTTGCTAAATCACGCCCCTTGTTCAGCCCTCATCTCACCTGACTTCTCTGCATCATCTGCATGCCTGGCCACCCACTCTTCGCTTGGCTCTTGGGAGCTCCTGGTTCTCTGCTACCTGTCGGATCATTCCTTTGAAGTTTCCTTTGCCCCATGTGAATCCTGAGAAGCTCTGTCCTGGGCCCTTTGGTCATCTCCTCCTTTCCCATGGGTTCACAGATCATTGGAAAGAACCTTTGGTAGGGAATATGAAGTATGGTCAGAAGCTCTAGGCAGATGATTTTCTCATCCAGCATGAATTTCTTCTCTCAACTCCAGTCCTCTGGCCTGGCTGTCTTCTGGACAGCTCCTCCTGCATGGCCTATCAGCATCTCAAACTCAGCATACCCAACGTGAGTGATAAAAAAGCACAAAGAGCTTCCTGTGTGCCAAGGGCGGTGCTAAATGCCAGGTGTACAGATAGAAAACTGAGAGCCCCTGTTCTTGAGGTGATCGTGTTAGAGTTGGAGACAGGCTTAGCTGCTGGGCAGGCTGGAAGGCCTGGGGCGGGGGGAGCCGTTCTCTTACTAGAAGCACTACGGTTGGAGACCCCGCTCTTTGAAGTGACTCCAGTGGCCATGTTGGTCGGGGGAAGGGGGTGGAGGGGCCCAAGGATCCGAGTGAAGCAGACTTTGTGGGCTCCCAGCAAGGCTGGGGGGGAGGATATGGGTGGGGAAGGGCTCACTGCGACATGCACAGATCTCCTTCCCTTCCCAGGAGTTAATGGAACTCGGTATCCTCTCTCCCACACAACGTGTCCTTCTAAATGTCCCTTTTTTTGCTGGGAGGCACCGCTATCCCAGTCACCTAGGTTGCCCACCTTGGTGCCCTGTCCTCTTCCCTTGCCTCGAACTCGTATCCAGTTGGATGCTAGGTCTTTTCCATTTAGCCTTCACGAAATGGAGTCCATCCCCTTTTCTCCACACATCTGGCCTGATTCAGGCCCCGTCACTTTGCTCCTAGAGTGTTGTAATCTCCTAATTCACCTCGACTTCAGTCTCTCCTCCTACAATCGGTCCTGCAGACACGGCTAAAGGAATCTTCCTAAGGGATGGATGTGGCTGTGTCACCTCCCTACTTGGAATTACTGGTGACTCCCTACTCCTGCTGGGATGAGGGCTTTTTGTTCCCCACTCCATTTGGGGTGAGCAGGATGCCCAGGCCTGGGCCTGCCTGCCTTTTAGCCATTCGGTGAAAACTAGGGACCCCTTCTTAGAATGATGTTTCCAAATGTATAACGGAGGAGACAAAGGATTACAATGAAAACCAATGATGTTGAAATAATATTCAAATTTTACTAACTGAAGTTCTGGGACCCTTGGATAAGAACCCTTGTATAGGATGAAATATGTATAGCCAGTAGAATCTCAGAATTAGAAGAAAATTTGGAAGTCACCTGGTCCAACCCATAGCCACACTACTCAGTCACGTGTTTTTGTTCAGTCACGTCTGACTCTTCGTGACCCCGTAGTCCATAGTCTCAGTGAAGGGTTTTGCCACTTCCTTCTTCAGAGGATTAAGGCAAATGGAGGTCAAGTGACTTGCCCAGGGTCACAGTGTCTGAGGCTGGATTTGAACTCAGATCTTTTTGACTCCAGGCCCAGCACTCTAGCCACTGAGCCACCTAGCTGTCAGTTATCCAGACACAGCAAGCATTTATTACATACCAGGCAGTGGGGTGCCGGGAAAATGGGGCACAGTCCCTGCCCTCAGGGAGCTTACGTTCTGCTGGGAGTGGAGGAGCGGTTGAGGGGAGAAAAGCACCCGACCAGGGGAGTCGGGAAAGGTTTCCTGTAGAAGGGGGCGGCTGAGCCAGGCCTTGAAGGAAGGTGAGGCCTGGGGGACGCTGCCTGTTGCAGTGGCAGGGCTGTGGGTGGTGGGAGGTGGTTTGGGTGCTTTGGTTTTTATACATTTCTTTTTAAATTCTGAATGTAAACACCAAAATAAGGATCATTTCCCTGTACACAGTAGAACACGAGAAATGTCCCATTTCATACTGGTTGCTTTAAAAAAATTTTGTAAGGAATTCCACATCTTACTGTCAAAACTGCTGCTTCTCTGTGCTTTCTGCTGTTCTATTCTGTGCATTAAAGACATTCTTCAGTGCTTGAAAATGGTTGGGCACAGCACTATTGCTGCCTCCCTCGAAATGCCTTCCCCCAGTTAAAAATCTAGAGAAAAGACAAACTCGTTGTCTGAGAGTAATTAAGACAAATGAGCGGATGCCCTCAAGGACCACGATCGGAAAAGTCTGTCTTGGTCGGCTCTGTCCGGAGGTGGAGGCCTTCAGTGAGCATCGGGCCTCTGGGGACGGGGCTGCTTGTGGCATCAGCAGAGTTCTTCCGTCCTTCAGAGCTGTTTTTCTTTACCATCCTGCTGGTCTGTCAGCTGTTCTCTTGTTTCTGCTCACTTGGTCTATTCCCATTTCCCAAGATTCTCTGAAATTGTCTCATCAGTTCTTCATGCATTAAAATTCCATTATATTCACATACACAGTCTGACCTGCTGCTCCCCAGCTGATGGCACCCCCTCAGAGTCTAGCTCTTTTTCCCTTTAAGGTCCTTTTCAGGCTTGTACGGACTGGTGCTGAGTGAAGTGAGCAGAACCAGGAGAACGTTGTACACAGTGACAGCCACAGTGTGCGATGACTGACTTTGATAGACTTAGCCCTTCTCAGCAATGCAAGGATCTAAGACATCCCCAAAGGCCTCATGATGGAAAGTATTATCCACGTCCAGAGAAAGAACTATGGAGTCTGAATGCAGATGGAAGCAGACTGTTTGCTCTTTTTTTTTTCCTTCTGTTTTGTTTCTTTCTTGTGGTTCCTTCTGTTGGTTCTAATTCTTCCTTACAACATGACTAATGTGAAAATATGTTTAATAGGAATGTATATGTAAAGCCTATTTCAGATTACACGCCTTCTAGGGGAGGGAAGGGAGAGAAAATGTAAAACTCAGAAGCTCATGGAATTGAATATTGAAAACTAAACATAAATTAATAAACAAAAATGTCCCTTTCAGAATCAGGAAGTTTGCTGGCCCTTCTGTCATCTTCCCTTTAGGCCTCATCCCCATCCCTTAACCCAAACATTGGGTTTGATGTTTTTGTTCAGTAAACTGTATTCAATCCCCCTCTGCCCATTTCAGATAAGACTGAGGCTCATCTTGTCCTCTCCTCCTACCCCTTCCTCCATGTTTGTATCTTTTTTTCTCACATGCCCCAATTATGAAGAAATAACAGATTCCTCCCCTTCTTCCTCCTTTTACCCTCCCTTTTCTTTCCTCTCATCAAACTCCCAGGACAGAACCTAGCGGCTCTCAGATCCTATTTCTCTTCTTCAGCCCCTTCAGTATCTTTTGAAAACCTTAAGGTTCTGTAGGGACACTTGGTTTTTCTCCCACCCTTAGAATGTTAGCACCACGTCTTCATACAGACTCTTCCGTTGCTCAGATAAATTGACCTTTTTTAGTTACTTTGGATTATTGTGTTTGTATTTCATAATTCCTGTTCAGGTCTAGGGGCAACTGGGTGGTGCAGTGAGTGGATGGAGTGCCAGGAGTCAGGAAGACTCATCTTCCTGAGTTCCAATCTGGCCGCAGACACTTACTAGCTGTGTGACCCTGGGCAAGTCACTTCACCCCCTTTGCCTCAGTTTCCTCATCTATAAAATGAGCTAGAGAAGGAAATGGCAAACCACTCCAGTATCTCTGCCAAAAAAAGCCCAAATAGAATCAAACATGACTGCAAACAAGTGAATAGCAGTTCAGCTCTGGTCTTTCTAGCTAAAATTCTTGAAAGTTCCATGAAGGTCCACTTTTTTTTCTTTTTCTGTAGGATTGTACTCATCTCTGCAGGGTAGGTTTTCCTGGGTTGTAAGCCTCTATCTTTTGCCTTTTGGAATATTGAGGATCTCTCATTTGGAGTAGAAGGTGCCAGGTCTCATGTGCTCTTGACAGATTCCTTCCTGGATGCATGCAGAGTTTTTTTTTCTTTGACTTTTGGGTGAGCCCTAGATTTTGGCTGTGGCATTCTTGGGCCTTTTCCTTTTAGGGTTTCTTTCAGGAAGCGATAGGTGACTTCACTTTGCCCTCCAGTCCTTAAGCAGATCTGAGCAGTTGTCATTAGGATTTCTTCATATATAGTGTCTAGACTTGTTAAAAATCGGTTTATTTTATATTTCCTTCTCTTCCACCCCCCCCCCATTTGGGTTTTGCCCCTGTTACTCAGGTAAGGGTTAGGGCTTTATCTCCCAAACTATATCTATTGCTCTCTTTCTAGGTACTCATGTAGTTCTTGTGGAAAATCCATTTTTCCTTTGCGACTACTTGCAGGTGTAACAGGCTCTTTATAGGCTTTTTTTAAACATCTCTAGACTTCCAAGCACAATTTTTTACGCTCATCTCTGCCTTCCTTGGTCATGAATCTCTCCAGATTTGGTTCCTGAATTGGAACTTTGTGCCAGGAGAGGCACATTTTTGGGTGGGGTGGTTGGCCCAGCTCATTCTTGTCCTGGGTCACAAGTTCCTGCACTGCCAAGTTAAGGGGATTGCAGATAGGCCAGGTGAGCCAAAAAGCAGAGTGAAGGCAGTGGGTACAGTGGAAAGAACCTTGGCCCGGACAGTAGGGGACGGGGGTTCAGGTCCCCGCGTTGGTGCTTTCTAGCTGTGTGATGTTGAGCGTGGCCCTCCGCCTCTCTGGGCCTCCGTTTCCTCACCTGTATCTGAAGGGGTTGGGCCAGATTGCCTTCCAGTTAGGACCCAGGGAGCTGTGTGGGCCAAGGCAGGCTGCTGGCACACTGAAGTGTTTGAAATGCCGTATTCTATCCCAGAGGCAATGATTGCTCTCTCTGGAAGCTCTGAGGAGGAGAAACCAGCCACCTCTCTGGACAGTCCTTGGCCTTTGGAATAACCTTGATTGTCAGGAGGTTTCCTTCTGGCTGCCTCACCCGTTGCTCCTGTACTGTCCTCTGAGGCTAAGCAGAAGCGCCTTTATTACACCCTGGACAGCCTGCTAAGTGTCTGAGGCAGCCATTCTAACACCCCCAGCTACCTGGTGCTAAAACCTCAAACAAATCCCTCCTCTTTCCCTTTCAGGCGATTCTTCTGGGGGCTGGCGGGCTTTCTTTAGATAAGTCTGGTCCTGTGGCCCTAAGATCTTCGCTGTCTTACTGAGACTTCATAATCCTCTGCCGTTCTTGATCCCTTCTGATAGCACCATTTGTGCCCACGTGAGTCATGAGAAGCGAGGAGCGGTCATCAGCTGTGACCCGTCCTTGGGAGGTTCTCCCTCGTGTCCCAGATACAAGTCTGGAAGTCAGAAGACTGCTCTTCTGTTAATGTCAGGTCTGCAGAGAGTGGCCAGCCCCAACTCTTCCCTCTCCTGCTTCTGACTCTCCCTTTCCCTGCTCTCCACTGCAGGGCCCCGAGGCCGTCTCTTGGATGTCAGACAGTGGCTTATTCCGGAAGCTCCCATCTGCACAGAAAGCCTCTTAGCTCTGTTCCTCTCTGTACATTCAGTGCTTCTACCATTTCTTCTCTGGATTCCGTTCCTGCCCCCTCCACACTCCTGACCCAAGTTGGAACTTCTCTCTGCCTCAGTCTCTTCCATTCTTTTAGAGGAGTGCTTCATTCTCCCTGCTGCCCTGAAGGCTTCAGAGACTTGCCTTTACCTCTTCTCCTAGGAGTGAGAGGCTCCTGGCTCACATAGTGGTTAGGTTGTAGCAGCAGAAAGGTGATTGTTGCACGCTGTGAAAGTCACAGCAGAATTCTTTCCTTCTCCCATACTTGTTTTGAAAGATGTGAATTGGATTTGACCTTTCTTTCCCCAACTCTGGTCTTTTCCTATGATCTGGGTAGCCTCTTAGTGCCCGGGCCAGAGAGACACAAACAGTTGACACAGTGCCCGAAGAGGTGATGGGTGGTGTGTAACACCAGTTTTTCGATTTCCTTCAGAGACCTCCCAGAAGTTCCCTGATTTGGGATCACTGCCCGAAGGCACACCCCAAAGAGGTTGGAGGCAGCCGCTGTGAGTGGCCCCCACTCCACCTTCCGCCCAAACTCGGCCTCCTCCAGCTCAGGCAGCTGCTGCTGATGTGGCAGCTTGAGAAGGATCCCAGGTGCAGCCTCTGTAAGGTGGGCATGGATTTTGCCACCTCGTCTGGTGCTGCCAAACTTCCTGCTTTCAGTACCCAGTTACACCCCTGCTGTTTGCAGCTGCTGCTGCTGCTACTGGGAAACTCCCTTTTTTTTTTGATACTTGTCCTCCCAGTTGGGGAGGAGATGGAGAAAAAGAGATTAGGCTGGATTACAAGGGGGTGGTTGCAGTTCTCTGTCTTAGGAAGGATGCCATAGTTTTTGGTCGGTTTCCTGGCTACAAGCTCCCTGTGACTTTACCCAGTGCAAGCAATCAAAGAAACATTTCCTGAGCACCTACTGTATACAAGGCTTTGTGTATACACAAGAAGACATTCTTTTTAAATGGCATTTCAGAATCTGTAAATACTTCTTACAACCCTCCTTCATTCTGGAATGAGATTTCAGGTTCTTCCCATGTTCTGCCATCACCCACCCTTACCAGGGCTCAAATATCCGAAAGTGCTTCGTGGGCCATCTGCCTTTCCCCTGGCTAGCTCAGCCAGCCAGTAACTCCAGAGATCTTGTTCTCACCCCACAACTTTGCTCTGAGATTGAGCTGGTTAGGTGTGGGGCCTAGGAGCCCGTGCTGAAGGGTGGGCCTGGGGATGGGGGAGTCTACAGACTTGTCAGTAAAGATGTGATAATGTTTGAAGGAAGTAATTGGGCTTGCTGTAGGAGCCAGAAATTGCCAAGGAGTGGAGTGATTAAAATGTGGATGAGGAGGAGCGATGAGTGGGGAGCAGAGCTTTATTCAACGTGTTTATTCGTTCAGTCGACAAATATTGACTGAATGCCTCCTTTGTGCAGAACGTTGTTAGGTGGAGCCAGGGCAGGGAGACAGGCGAAGGAGGGTGGAGGAGAAGGGAATGCCAGGGGTCAGAAAGCACCATTCCATTAGAACGCTGAGCCTGTGGTTCACCTTCTAGGTGCCTTAGCTCGTGCAGATGCTTGTGTGATCCGCCACTTCCCTGTGACCATGGGTGGCGTGAGCAATCGTTGCCATCCCCATTTGGCAGAGAAGGAATTGAGGCACAGAGAGGTGACCAGTTGTACAGGGTCCTGTAGCAAAGGAGTGCTGAGCCCTGACCAAAGTCCGGGCCTCCTGATACCCACGCTCTCTCCACCGCACCCCTAGGACAGGAGAAGTCATTCATGACCGTGGAGATAACTAGTGACATAGGATGGGGGGGAAGGAGCCGGGTTCTCTGCTGGAAATGGAGGTCAGAATAGGGGAAATGAGAAGTCAGAGCTGGAGGCCGCAGTGGGGAGGCCGCTCACGTCCAGTGAAAGTTGACATGTTTGTGGGTAAGTCATCCTGATTCTTCTCCAGTCCCTTCTGGGGTGTGAAGGTGATCTGAGTACCTGAACACTCACTGCAGTGGAAAGGATTTTCCCACAAGCCGGGTGCTGGCTCAGACATCTATTCAGGGACCAACGTGGCCAGCTCAGTGCAGAGGCTTGTCACCAGCTTGGCCCAAGGATGACCCTCGATGACCAGCCAATTGAGGACGCATCTATAGGCAAGCGTGGTCTCAGGCCCTGGACCCTACAAAGAGAAAACCCAAACTGCCTGTCATTAAGAAGCTGACGTTTTATTGGGGCCCTTAATATGTACACACCCAAGTAAATGCAGCGTATACATATGGCCAAGATAGTGTCGGGAACAGGACCTGGGAGTGGCACCTGAGCTATGCTTTGGGGCAAACTGGAGATTCCGTGAGTCAGAGGTGAAAGGGGCATGTGGTGTAGACACTAGGGAGGGCTGCTACGGTGGTTTGGGGGGGTGAGAGTGGGAAGGAATGTCATGTACATGGAACAGCTGATAGGTTAGTGTTCCTGCCACCAAGGGTGTCTGAAAGAGGATCTAATTCAGTAAGACGGGAGTGGGGGCAGCCCTCACGGTGCCAGGCAGAAGGGAGCCACCAAAGGTTTCTGGGTAAGGAGGTGACGTGGTTTTACCTTTTTTTGTTTTTTGAAGCAAATATGGAGAGTGGATTGGAGAGGAGAGAGAATAGAAACAGGAGGACTGTTAACGAGATGGTAAGAGGCTGATTTAAAGGAAAGGCCGTGTTGTGTGAGTGGAGAGAAGAGGGCCCGTACAAGAGATGTGTAGAGATAGCACAGACAGGAATGGGCATCTGATTGGGTTTGGGGGTTGAGGAAGAGGAACGAGTCAAGCCTACCCTAGGGCCGCAGACTTCCATGTCTGGAAGGAGGGTGGAGCCACCCGCAGAAATGGGGGGGATTGGGGGAGGGAGGGATTTTAGGGGAAATAAACTGAGTCTAGTTTGGATGTGCTGAGTCTCTAGTTCCCTTGAGATGTCCAGGTGGAGCTGTCCAGCAGGTAACTGGAAACAGGGGACTGGATTGTTTATTTTTCAGATACTTGATTTTTTTTTCCAATTACCTGTAAAAAATCTTTGCCATTCATTTTTAAAAATTTTGAGTTTCAAATTCCCTCCTTGCTTCTCCTCCCTCCTCATTGGGAAGACAAGGCCGGCCCCTGGAGAGCAGCTCTGGGGCTGGGAGGACCTGTCCAAGGCCAAGCTTGGCACCCTCACAGCACCAGGAAGCAGTGCCTTTGGTGGCTAGTGGAGGAAATGTCGAAAGGTGTCCCTCCGGGTGGCGTCAGCAGCTTCTCTGTGAAGGGCTGAGCACTGGCCCTGTGGACCTCTTAGGGGAGGAAGCCCTTTCTGCCCATGTAGGGCAGCTGCGGGAGCTGCTAGTTAGCATGATCTCTGTTGCGTTAGGTTGTGTTTTTATTTATTTTGTTAAACATCTCCCAATTTTATTTTACTCTGGTCCCAGGCAGCCTGAGTTTGACCCCTCTGACCTAGAGCCCTGAGAGGTTGACCCAACATCGCCCAAGCAGCATGGGTCAGTTTTCAGGCCAGCTCCCTGACCACTATACCACACTGCTGTTGCTCACTATATGTGAAATAAGAAATCTGCCAATCTCAAGTCCCCAGATTCCTCAACATTTGGGAAGTCTGGCAAACTGGAAGTCAGTATGGGAGACTGGCTCCTGTGGCCAGGAGAAGTGGACAAGGCCCAGCCCCGGTGTCCGGGAGGAGCCAAGCTACTTGGTTCCGCTGCGGGGTAAATGTGCCAGGTACAGCTTCATTCAGGCCCCCTTTCCTGTTTTTTGGGGGTTTGGATTTGTTTCTATTTTAAACCCCGTAATGCCATCAGTGAAAGGAGGGGAGGGAGACTGCCATCTCCAGGGAGAAGGGTCTCCACTGGCTGCTGATCGCTCTTGGAAGGTATGGAGGTGATCACTCTGGGTTATACACTCAGGGCAGGAGAGGGAGAAGTGAAAGTTGACTTACCTGCCCAGTATCAGTGACCCTTGAACTCTGGCAAGGTTGATCAAGTCCATAGTCCTCCACCCGGCTCTCTGAGCTCTGCCCATTATGGCCTCAGCCTGCCTCTCTAGCCTTCATTCCCACTGTGCATCGTGGGAGGCGCCTTGTTCTTCCCTCCACCTCAGCCGCCCACAGGGACAAACACACCTGTGATTCTTGCCCACAAGTGCATTCCGCTGGCAAGAATTCTAACCCATGACCCCCTAGTACTTTCTGTCTCTCCCTATGCCTCCTTCTTCCTAAATGTGTTCTTCTCCCTCACCTTGCCTTTCAGGTCATTATGGCCTCCCTTTCTCCCTTCCGTGTGTATGTCTGTGTTTCCCTTGACTAGTCTTTTATCTGTGACGGTAGGAGCCCTGTACTTGCTACTCCTCTCTCATAGCCCTTACAGTGTTTCCCTGGCCCATGACAGGTGATCAATGAATGTTTACTGATTGGATTTGATCCATAAGCATCTGCTGCATGCCAGGGACTGGGCCATGCTGGCCATACAAAGACAGAGATGAATTGGCCGCTTGAAAGCTATGGGGGAGTCCACATGTACACACAGGAGTCCCTCCAGAGTACAGATAGACTCAATACAAGGTGATTTCCAAGGGGAGGCCCCAGCATCTGGCGAATGAGGAAAGGCCTCAGGTCAAAGGTGGCAACGGAGCCGAGCTTGGAAGGGAGCTGGAGCCGCCAACAGGCCGCTGAGTCTTGTGGTCTCACCGGCATCCACCCCCCAATCAGGCAGGAGCCCCAAGAGCCTGTTTCTATGGGGCAAAAGCAAGAGAGTCACCATTTTAAATAGGATACCTTCCCCTCTCCCTCCCCACCATTATCTTCTCAGGTTTCCCTCTTCCTGAGTTGGAAGCACACATTTTATGTGGTGTTTATGTAGCAGGTGGTTAATTAATACCTGTTGATTGTTTCTTTCAAGCTACTTTCCCTCCTGTGCTACATAATGGCCTCCTGATGTGTCAGCTCCAACCATCCATCCATCCATCCATCCATCATTCCATCCTTCCATGCACTCATCTATCCATCCATCCACCCATCATTCCATCCTTCCATCCACTCATCTATCCATCCATCTACCCATCCATCCATCCTTCCATCCATCCATCCATCCTTCCATCCACCCATCCATCCATCATTCCATCATTCCATCCACTCATCTATCCACCCATCCATCCATCATTCCATCCTTCCATCCACTCATCTATCCATCCATCCACCCACCCATCCATCATTCCATCCACTCATCTATCCATCCATCCACCCATCCATCCCTCCATGCATCATTCCATCCTTCCATCCACTCATCTATCCATCTATCCACCCATCCATCCATCCATCCATCCATCCATCCTTCCATCCTTCCTTCCATCCATCCACCCACCCATCCTTCCATCCACCCATCCATCCATCCATCCATCCATTCAGCAGGTATTTGAGGGCAGTGTGGAAGGCACTGTGCTTTGAGGGTTACTGAAGAGAGATGAAGTAGCCCCCCAGCTAACTTCTTGGATGACTTGAGGGTGGGCCCTGAGAATGAGGGCAGGTAGGTGCCGCCATAGTGGCCTCAAGTCAGAGAGACTCATCTTCATGAGTTCAAATCCA
The DNA here is from genome assembly GCF_900497805.2 of Vombatus ursinus. Classification (NCBI taxonomy): domain Eukaryota; kingdom Metazoa; phylum Chordata; class Mammalia; order Diprotodontia; family Vombatidae; genus Vombatus; species Vombatus ursinus. The sequence continues at coordinate 3,007,661 of NW_020951147.1, forward strand.
GCCTCAGATACGTCCTAGCTGCGTGACCCTGGACCAGTCACTTCCCCCTATTTGCTTCAGTTTCCTCATCTGTAAATGAGCTGGAGAAGGAAATGGCAAACCCCTCTGGCATCTCTGCCAAGACAACCCCAGAGGGGGTCAGGAACTGAACAGATAGAAAGACAGAGAAACTACTTCCTACTAGTCTCTGCAGCTGCTGCTGGCTGGCGCTGGTGTCTCGCTTTCGGGTTTGCAAAACGCTTAATGTATGTGATCTCGTTAGATCTTTGCAACAGCCCTTCCCCTTCCCATGTTACAGATGAGAAGATGGAGGCTCAGAGGGCTCCGGCACCTTGTCCAGGGTCACACAGCTGGGCAGCGTCTGAACCAGGAGTTGACCTCGGGTCTTCCTGACTCCGTCCACTGCACACAGCTGCCTCCTGTGACTGCGTGTGTAGAATCCAGGTCTCCTTTTACAAACGCTCTGCAGATCCCCTCGGGGGCATTTTCTCCAACCAGCGCTCCCCCAGTTTGTTGAGCAAACAAAAAGCAGTGAGGTCAATCCTTTGGATTTCTGGCCCAGGGACAGATGCCACCAGCCGTATGCACCTTTCCAAGGAATGTTTTTGGGTTTTTTTTAAGGCAGTTGGGGTTAAGTGACTGGCCCAGAGTCACACAGCTAGTGAGTGTTATGTGTGTGAGATCAGATTTGAACTCAGGTACTCCTGACTTCAGGGCCAGTGCTCTATGCACTGCGCCACCTAGCTGCCCCTCGAGGAATGTCTTCTTAACTAGCATGCCCTCTTGTTTGCAGATGCCTCACGTTTGAGCAGAAGCAAGCGTGTCGGGAGCCAGACCTTCCTCCCAGGGAGCTTGGAGACCATCACGTCGTGCTTGGAGCTCCCCCTCAAGATGTGGGCACCCGTCACCTTCCTTTGGCTTTCTTCTTTGTCCTTGTCCTTGTCACAGAATCGCCTTTCCTCCTTGAAAGAGAGCCAGGCCCAGGTGCTCCAGATACAGAGAGTCCAGAGCCAAGAGCAATGTAGCCAAACGTGCAAAGACCCAGGCATGGCAGGTGAGCAGAGGCCCCTGGCCCGGGGGCACGAGGCGGGGACGTGCCCGTTCCCGGGCAGGCTTTCCTTGCCCTCTCTTTGGCAAAGACTCATGCCGCTTCCGAGCCAAGATCTGAACTAAGGACAGGTCAGCAGCCAGAGGTGACAAAGAGGGAGTCACCCTCTGGCTCTTCCTAGGGATGTGACCTCAGGCAAATTTCTTCCTCTCTCCTTTGTCGTAGTGAAAAGGGAGCTGACTGATTCTGGAGTCAGGGGGTCCAGGTTCCGGTCCCATCTCTGATGCATTCTGTCTCTGTAACTTTGGGCAAGTCCCTGCGCCTCCATGGGCCTGTGAGGAGGAGGCACTAAGGCTAGGGTCTCCTGAGCCTCAGTCTTCTTATCTAGAGAATGGGGCAACATTCTTGTACTGCTTGACATCCAGGGATATTATGAAGACGGGACCTCATTAATCGTTATTGGGATATTTTATTTTTACATCCCCTCCATTTCCCAATCTCTCCCTCTCTGTCACTAGTCAGCAAACATTTGTTAAGCACCTATTAGGCGCCAGGCCCTATACTAAGATACAAATAGGCCCTGCCCTCAAGGAGCTTACAGTCTAACGGAGGAAGGTTAGACACCAGAGGAGGCCGAAAAGGGTGGGAGTGAGGGCCTGGTAAAGGGCCAGTCAGAGACATCCCAAGGTGGTGCAAAGGAGATGTTGGGGCTGAGCTCTCTCCTTCAGTGCAGGTTTGGAGCTCATGGGCCCACAGTGCACATGGCTGATGAGACTTTGCGGGATGAGGGAGGAGCTTCCTGGGAGCTGGGGAAAAGTCACTCTTTCCCTTCCCTCTGCACCCTTGTCTTGGAACAGAGTCAAAAAGTAGTGCCACCAAACCAGCCGGCAGGATTCTGCCAGCGTATGCCATGTTCCATACCTGTAGCCTCCCGCATCTGAAAGGAAAGGCGGCTGGGGCATTTTCTCACATCTTCTCTGGGACCAAGTTTGGTGGTCCTCATGCCACAGGGCTTTCTCTGCTCGGTAAAGCAGCCTGTCCAGAATTGTGAGACCGTGTCCATCTCTGGGTGTGCCAAACGCCTTGTCCCAAATATAAACTGGGGAGGTTCTGTTTGATGTCACGGGCCCTGCCAGAGCAGAAGCACCATGAGGGCAGGCCTCTGTCTGGTTGCAGCCTTTTCCCTCCCATCCTCAACCTCTCTCAAGGCTTCACTCGGCTTAGGTGTGGAGGGACACCCAAAAATGCATCAGGACTCTGGCACACCCTGATTCTTGTTCAAAGGAGTTCTTTCATTTTATTTGGAGATGCAGGGGGGAAGAGCTGGGACTGGGGCATTGGAAACCCTCTCCTAGCTGATGGCTCCAGAGTCCCCCACTCCTGGGGTCTCAGTCCGTGTCCTGAAGCACCAGCAAAGCTTGGTTGGTCCCCAAGGAGACTCAAGGCTGATGTCTGTCCGTCCACCCGTCTGTCCCCCTCCCTTGGGGGTCTTTGTGGCCCTTGCCAGCAGCGACCTTGGGGGCTGGGAGGGAGTCCGCTGGTACTTGTTTTGTGTCGCTCTGGGCTGGAATGGCATTCCCTCAGCCCGGGCCTGGTCTCTGCATTGCTTGTAGGTCACACTTTCTGCAGTTTGTCCACAGAGGAGCCAGGACGTTGTATTGTCCTAGACTGTCCGCAGATGACCGCGTGCCAGGATGCCGGACCTCAGGATATTCAAGAACTAGTCGCAGGTGCCTGGGCGTTTCAGGGCTCTGTGTTGTCTAAGTGATGTCCACTCCAAAGTAAGCTGAGAAAGCGGGTGCTGTGCGGCTGAGCCCAGGGGACTATGGAGTATCGGGGTGGAGCTCGGACCTTATCCATAGGACGGCTCGTGGCACAAAGGAGCCGAGGAGGAGGTGGCGTCCCCACATCCCGCAGTCTCAGGAAGGGACAGTGGGGTCTTGATGGGCCAGGCCAGGCTCTGCAGGGCGTTGTTGGCAGGAAGCCTGCCCTAGCCCTCCTCAGCTTCCGCCTGGCCTGACCTGACCTGGCCTGCAGGGCCTGGCCTTCCGAATGCCCCAGGCCTCAGCTTCTTTGGAAGTGGAATCAGGCTTTAAGTGTGCTGGAAAGAGCACACTCTTCAAAGGGGCCTTGCAGTAAGACTCTTTGTGAAACAAACTCACCCTTCTTCAGTCTATTTGTTTGATCGAGTCAGTGTTTTGAATTTTGAGTCATCTTGAAGGGAGGCACACATTTACATCGCGTTGCACCACTGCTAGGCAGGCCTGGTTTGAGGGGAGCTGGAGATTCCTGGCCCTCCTCCTTGCCCTCTTCCCGAGCTCTCCCCCCGACTCCTCCCTGGCCCGACTCCCTGCTCCTGTGAGATGGATGTTTGGCTTTCAGAGGGCTTCTCTGGTCCGATCCCCAGTCAGTCGGCAAGCGTTTATCTCGTGCCCCCTCTGTGCCAGGCGGCATGCCAGGTGCTAGGGGTCCAGAGACACAAATGGTCCCTGAAGGAGCTTAGAGCTAATAAAGGGAGACAGTGGCCGGGGGGTTCAAGGGTTTTGGGTGTCCCTGCACTCACAGACACTTGGGACATCCTCACTCACTTTCTCAGGGGTTAAGTAAGTGCATGATGATTGGGAGGGGTGGGGAGGAGAGTCCTCAGCAGCAGGGAGGCGGTTCTTAGGAGGGGTCAGTGGAGGAAGGCCATGTGAAGGGGACATTCTTGTGCAATGATGCAGCGTGAGAGGCAGGTTGAGACCAGGTGTGAATCAGAGTTCAGAGTCAGATGCCAGAGATATTGGGTTTGCATTTGGTCCTAGAGGTAATAAGGATTATCTGGGGTGAAGGGCACCTGCTTTTGGCAAATGATGGTCTGGGGCAGAGTGGGTTAAGGCAGGGAGGCCACTAAGGGGCCTGTTGTAAGAATCCAGGTGAGGGGGATGAGGCCTGAGCTTGGGAGTGGAGAGGAGAGGCTGGGTGTCTGAGGGGCCTCCGAGAACCCCCCAGATGACGGCTGATCAGAGGGATGGGGTGAGGGAGAGGAGGAGTCGAGGAGGGCCCTGAAGAGAGTTTGGGGGGAAATAATGAGATGTGTTTGGGGCACATGGAGTGTGAGGCGCCCACAGGAAATAAAACTGGTAACGTCCGACAGGCACTTGGGGGGTGAGGCCGACTAGAGCTGGAGAAAGCCGAGGGCTGGTTGTCCGGATCTGGAGGTCATTAAATTAGAGCCGAACCCCCTGGAACCCCTAAGAGGTGGTGAGGTCACCAAGTGTAGAGAAAGAAGGGAAGGGGACCCGCCCCCCCCGAGGAGTGCTTGGAGAGAAGCAGCCCTAGTCATGGTGTGGGCAGCTGAAGGGGAGGGTGCCACAGTGGAGAGAGCACAGGCCTGGAGGCAGGAAGATTCATGTTCCTGAGTTTCTGGGCAAGTCACTTCATCCTGTTTGCCTCAGTTTCCTCATCTGTAAAATGAGCTGGAGAAGGAAGTGGCAGTCCAGTACCTTTGCCAAAAAAACCCCAAATGGGGTCACCAAGAGTGGGACATGAATGAAAAGTGACTGAACGAAAACAATCTTGATAAAAATCATCATTGATAATGACTAACATTCATAAAGTGCCTTAGGACTAAGGACTCTGCGTATATTTACTTTCTCATTTGAGTCTCACAGCAGGTTTATGAGTTAGGTGCTGTGATTATACCCATTTTACAGATAAGGACGGTGAGGCACAGAATGGTTAGGTGACTTACCGAAGGTCACGCAGCTAGGAAGTGTCTGAAGTCTCCTGATTCCACGTCCATCACTCTATCCACTCAGCCTCCAGAGCGGTATTGTGAAAACTCAGAAGGGAGAGCATATCCAGGACTACTGGACTGTAAGCTCCTCGAGGGCGGGGACTATCTCTGTGCACATAGTAGGGGCTTTATAAATGCTTGCAGAATGTAGCTGTAGAGGCAGATTCACAGTGCTGCAGAGAGGCCAAGAAGGACCAAGGTGGGGAAGGTCATCAAGGGAGAGCTGGCAGGGCCGATGAAGAGTGTGGTCCTTCCGCAGAGCGGGCACTGCCACAGAGGAGGGAGGGTTTGGGAAGCAAGGTTTGCTGCGGCTCATTGAGAACTGATTGGGCTTTTTCCCCAACTTTTTTTTTTTTTTTAAGAATATGCGTTAGAGAAACAGAACAATGTCACCACCACGGAACCTTTGCTCACTCGTGCTCACCCGGGGCCTTCTCCAGCTCCTCCCCCTAACACGATCATCAGAAATACCAGAGAGATAGCCCAGAAGACGCCTCCTGTCTCGGTGAGTGCTGGCAACCACACGGAACTGGGAACCGAGACTCTGAACGGTACCTACGGGAGCATTTCCGCAACCCCGAACACCTCCTCGTCTTTGGGTCCAGCCACGTCGGCTGCGACAGTCGGGTCTTCGGCACTCACCACGCCCCAGGTACAGAGAACCACCGAAAAGACCTCCGTGGCGACGAGGATGATGGCGTCGGCCCCGAGTACGAGAGTGGGCTCTGCTTCCCTGCCGGTGACACGGAATCAAACAGACGACCACGCCGACTCGCCGAGCACCCCGGCAGGAACCACTGCCACCGGGCCAAAAGCAGGCTCTGCCAGCAGCCCCACCGTCCAGGCTCTGCCCACACATTCTGGAATTAGTCCAACATCCAGCTCACTGGTCCCACCAAAAGGCGGGTCTGCGCGTGGGTCATTGAGTCCAGAAATCCCAGTAGCCACCTCATCCCCAGCTCCCTTCAGCTCCAAAGCCTCGGCGGAAGCCTTCACGAGCACCCCCAGCATCGCCACCGGCACCAGGGCGGAGTCCCCCACCAAACCAGAACCAGCGCCATTCACCGCTCGAGCGACAGACCGCAAAGCGACGCCGACCGCCGCGCCAACCACGACTGCCCAGGCCGCAGAGACCTCAGGCACTTCACAGAATACAGAAAGAGCCGTCCCCCAAACCACCCTGAGCCCAGCTGAGAGCTCACCCACAACGCTCGAAACATCGGCACGGACGGTCACGGAGAGCCCGTACATGTGGATTGCTACCGCGCCCTTCACCCAGTATTTGGTCAATAGAAACTTACTCCTGGCCATGCTCTTGGCCGGCACCGTGTTCTTCATCGCCGTCTTGGTCTTGTTGACCACGCAGGCGTACGAGAGCTATAAGAAGAAAGACTACACCCAAGTCGACTACTTAATCAACGGCATGTACGCGGACTCAGAAATGTGAGGGGCGTGGCCGTTCAGAGCTCTGGACCTGCTTCCTCTTTTTCATTTTGCCTATAAGACCAAACCAAGTGCTTCCGAATTAATTTGGTGCAATTTAGGAGAAATGCCAGCCACGTGAAAGGACTTAATTTGTGTCTAATTCCATTATTACTAAAGAACAGCTGCTTCGTTTATCATTATTTTAAAATCATGTCGGCCGAGGGCCGGGCGGGCCGGCAGTCGTCGTCCCAGATCAGGTGGTGCTTCCAGAACCCTGTGGGCTGCCTCGTCTTGCTCGGTCGTTTTCATGTCACGGGCAGAATGCCCGCAGCCAAGGCTGTGGGGTTCCTGATGGACTTTTTTTCTGAGCTTAATTCTATTTATGTAACGCAGTGTGCTGCCAAGCGTCCTTGGGGTCAGATCCTTTCGGAGATGTCTAATGAGTAATATGGTTTATTTTTGTAAACACTCATTTAATAAAACACGAGATCCTGAAGAGGCCGCCGTTGCCTTGGCGCTTGTTTTGACTTTTATCTTCTGACCGCTCACCCCCTTTGGTTGGCAAGGTTGTCCCAAGGACAGCCTGAGCCAAAGGCTCCCTGCTCTCCCCGCCGGCCTCACCCGGGGCATGGTGCATGGGGAGCACTGCGTGAGTGCTGGCTGACGGGAGCCTTAGCGCGCTTCCCCTTCCTCGGGCGTCAGTCCCGAGCGATGGCATGAAGGCAGCCCCTTGGCTCTGCTTTCAGGGGGCGTGCGGATTCCAGATACGGAGCACTGACTCCCGCTGTAGACGTGATTTATTTGGTGGTTTCCTTGTTTCTCCGTTCCCTGCTCGGGTGCCTACGTTCAGCCCTTCTCAGGCCAGGCCTTTCTCTGCCGGCTACTCGAGACGTCTGGTGTCTCGGTTTGGACCAGCCTCTGGTCCATGCTAACTCCTGCAGGATTCGCTCTGATTTCTGTAGGCACCGAGGAAAGGACTTGAGTCTTTTCTGGTTCATTCTCTTGGCCTTCTCCTGGTCCCTCGCTCTCCCCCTAAGGCATCTTCATTTAGTCTGATGCCTCCGACCTGTCTTGACCTCCAAACGTGGAGGGATATCCTGTCCTGAGGGTTTCCCCAACCCCTTCTTCCTCGCCTTCTTGGCTTTTTCCTCCACTCTCTTCTCAGAACCATAGACGATCCAGTGACCTGTACAGCTTATGTGCCTTTAAATGTTTATTGGGTTGAATTACATGGTGGGATTGGAATGAATTAAAAGGGATTTGGAGATCATTTAGTCCAAAGCTAGAATTTGGTAGAGGAAGACACTCCATGCCGGTTGACCAAGACCAAGAAGCAATTTAGTTGTTGTCATTTATCCTTTTATGTTATGAACGAGGATGGTGGCCATGAGTGTGGGGGAGGGGGAGATGGGCGCACGGAATGTTGTGACAAGAAGAACACCAAAGTCTGGCCCCCCGTGTGAACTGCAGGAACCGCGGATGAAGCCAAGGGCTTAAAGCTGGTGAGAGGGAGGACGACAGTGCTGTGGGCAGGCACAGCAAGTGGGGAGAGTAGTGGGAAGGGGCGGGATGACCTCTGTTTTAGACATACCCAAAGACCCACAAGATGTCCACTGACACCAGTGCTCAGGAGAGAGTAAGGCCGGATGGTGACATATAAGCACAGTCACGAAAGCCATGTGAACCAATGAGGTTGTCAAGAGTGAGAGTGTAGCAGAGAGCGAGGAGGAGGAGGGGGCCTGGATCAGACACCCAGGGTCAGGGGAGAGGAGGAGGGGGCCTGGATCGGACACCCAGGGTCAGGGGAGAGGAGGGGGGGGCCGGGATGGGACACCCAGGGTCAGGGGAGAGGAGGAGGGGGCCTGGATGGGACACCCAGGGTCAGGGGAGAGGAGGAGGGGGCCTGGATCGGACACCCAGGGTCGGGAGAAGAGGAGGGGACCTAGATCAGACACCCAGGGTCAGAGGAGTGAAGGACGGGGCCTAGATCAGACACTCAGGGTTAGGGGAAAGGGGAAGAGGGCCTACATCAGACACCCAGGGTTGAGGGGTGGGATATGGACAATGAGCTAACAGACAACAGAAGGGGCAGACAGGTGGGAAGAGAATCAAGAGAGCCAAGGGTCATGAAAACCCCAAGAGGGGAGTGTTGAGGATGGAAACGTGGCCAACAGTGTCGGGAGCTCCGTGGGGCCAAGTACGAGGATAGAGAAAAGGCCATCAGCTTTGGCCACTCTCAGTTGAGTGATGGGGCAGGGGAGGCCAGGAGGGGGGAAGAGTGGTGGGGCAATAGCATGAGGGGAGGGTCTTTGTTCTGTTTTGGGGAGGGGACCAGCAGAAAGGGAGAGATAAAGGGGATCCAAGTTAGTCAGAGAGAAGGGGCGATTGTGTGAGCGTCTCCACTGGGGTCCTGGCTTGGCTGTTTACCGCCTGAGTGACTTTGGGGCAACGCCTCTCTCCTTTCCCATACCTCAGTTTCCTCTTCCATAAAAGGAAGGAATTGGCCTAGATGACCTCTAATGACCCAGGTGTAGATCAGTAGTTCCAAGTCATTTTAAATGTGAGCCCTCGCGGTGCACTGGACCCAGCACAGATAGGTATTGATGAGGATTCAGTCCATATCTGTCCCGTGAAGGGGCAGTACATTGGCCCTGGGTGGGGACTTGGATGAGGAGGGGGTCCTGAAAGAAGACGCAGGAATGCTCAGAGAGGTGGGCAGCACCTCCGTGAACTTTCAGGGGAATTCTCCATCGTGCCCCGAGTCTACAGGCACACCTCAAAGATAGTGCGGACCACCGCAGTGAAACGATTATCATATTATCACAAGAAAGCGAGTCCAGTGAATTTGTTGGTTTCCCAGTACATATAAAAGTTGTGTTTACACTATACTGTAGTCTACTGAGTGTGCAATATTGTATTATGTCTAAAAAACGTATATACCTTAACTGAAAATACTTTATTGCTTAAAAAAAACATGCTAACCATCACCGGACCTTCAGCGAGTTGCCACAGTCTTTGCTGGTGGAGGGTCTCGCCTCAATGTTGATGGCTGCTGACTGATGAGGGTGGTGACTGCTGAAGGCTGGGCTGGCTGTGGCAATCTCTTAAAATAAAACAACAATGAAATCTGCCCCATTGTTCAGCTCTTTCACGAATGATTTCTCTGTAGAATGCGATGTTGTTTGAAGGCATTTCACGCCACATAGAACTCCTTTCAAAATTGGAGTCAATCTTCTCAAACTCCGCTGCTTTATCAACTCAGTTTATGCAATATTCTTCAATATTGTTTGTCTCAGGGAACAGGGAGGCCTGGGGGAGGAAGGGGAAGAGAGATGGGGAATGAGCAGGAACGGTCAGAACACACCGATTTACCCATGTCTTATATGGGCGTGGTTCGTTGCGCCCCAAAACAAGGACAATCGCAGCATCAAAGACCGCTGGTCCCAGATCAGTGCGGCAGAGAGAATAGTAAGGAAAACATTTGAAATATTGTGAGAATGAAATGTGGTGACCCAGATACATGTCGTGAGCACGTGCTGCTGGAAAATGGCGCCGACAGACTTGCTCGGTGTAGGGTTGCCGCAGACCTTCAGTTTGTAAAACAACAACAACAACAAATGCCGTGTATTTAAAATTTAAAGCCCAGTAAAATAAAACGAGATAAGGATGCCTGCTCTCCACGCTGATCCCAGCTCCCCACTTCAGGGCGACCCCTAGTGGAGAAGAAGCAAAACTGATCTAAGTCATTGCTGAGCCCTTTCCTGAGTAGAACAGAGATCTGACCAAGGCCTTTGATACCGTCAGTCGTGAGGACTTATGGAAAATTACGTCAAAATTTGGTTGCCTGGAGAAGTTCGTCAGCATTGTACGTCACTTTCCCTATGGCGTGCTTGCCTGGGTTCTGGATAACGGACAATGCTCTTATGCTTTCCCTGTCACCAATGGAGTGAAACAAGGCTATGTGACCGCACCCATACCGTGATGTTTTCAGCCATGTTGTCAGACACCTTCGATGAGGATGAACACGGCATCAAGGTCAGATACCTCACCGATGGTAAATTCTTCAACCTGAAAAGGCTACAAGCCAAGAACAAAGTGGAGGGAGTGTTGGTGCGTGATTTTCTGTTTGCAGATGATTATCCACTCAATGCAGCCTCTAAAGCTGAGACGCAGCAAAGTATGGATCAATTCTCTTCCGCTTGGGATAATTTTGGCCTAAGAATTAACATCAAGAAAACACACGTGCTCCACTGGCCAGCACCACACCATCCGTATGTGGAACCATCAGTCACAGCAAATGGAGAAGTTCTGAATGCTGTAGATAAGTTCCCTTATTTTGGCAGTATACTTTCCGGGGATGTACACGTTGATGAGGTTGACACACGCACTGCCAGTGTTTGAGAGACTGTGAAGGAAAGTGTGGGAGAGAAGAGGGATTAGACTGCTTACCATTCTGAAGGTCTGCGGAGCCGTTGTGCTGACTTCATTGTTGTACGCCTGTGAAACCCGAACAGTGTACCAGCGCCATGCCAGGAAGCTGAATCACTTCCATGTGGATTGTCCTAGGAAGATTCTGAAGATCACCAGGCAGGATAAGACACCAGACGCTGAGGTCCATTCTCAAACTAAATTGCCAGGCATTCAAATTCTGTTGCAGAGTGTGTAACTCTGATAGGCTGGCTCCATTGTATAATTGCAAAACATGCACTTGCGTAAAAGACATTTTAGAGAATTTACACAGGGCAAGCATTCACATGGTGGTCAGAAGAAGTGATACAAGGACATTCTCAAGGTCTGTGTGAAGATCTTTGGAATTGATTGTGTGACATGGGAAACCTTGGACCAGGACCACTCAGCATGGCATGCCCTCATCAGGGAAGGTGCTATGCTCTATGAGCAAAGCAGAATTAAAATAGTTCAAAGGAAATGTCAGATGCACAATTTTAGCGAATCCACCCCAAATGTTCACCTGGACTATTTGTGCTTGACCTGTGGTAAAGCTTTCCTAGCTCATATCGGTCTAATCAGCTGCAGTCAGAAGCGCTGTAACTTAACTCTAACACTGTGACATCATTTTGGTCCTCTTTGAGAACGAAGGAACAACCCGCCAACCTCCCCCGGTCTCCTTCGGCCTTCCCAGCATGCCTCTGGGGTAGAAGGACCACCAGCCTCGACCCAAGAAGAGTCATGGGGAAGTGCGCCTCCCTCCCTCCCCTTGTTGGAGAGGTAGGAGATACGGGTGCAGAAGGCTGCCTGGTTTTGCTCCAGGTGCATGTCTGGAGATGCTTGGGATGCAAAAACAATGTGTCCGTTGAACTTTAAACGCCTGTTTTAGGTGCAGGGAGGCCCCAGAAAGCTAGACGACCTGACCAGCATGCCACTGCCAGCACCAGCCTAGGCCTGGACTAGCCCAGGCCTCCCTGAGGCCGAGGCTGGACTTCAAGCCTCTGCCACATGAGGCTGCTCCATGAGGAGAGGGAGAGAGGGCCTGTTTCCTTTACTTAGCACTTTACAAATGGCTCATTTGATCCTTTTAATAACAGCGCTGGGAGGTAGGTGCTATCATTATCCCCATTTTATAGATGAGGAAAGAGACAAACGGCGAAAGAGTGACTTGCCCAGTGACACAGCCAGAAGGTATTGGAGGCCAGATTTGAACTCAGGTCTTCCTGACTCCAGTGGTGGTACCCCCTCCCTGCCTCTCAGTAGCTATTATTGTTAATATTAATTAATATTAACTCATATTATTGTATATTAACAATAATAATTCAAATCTGTGACGCTTTACATTTGGCGAAGCACTTCCATGCCCATTCTCTCTCTCTCTCTCTCTTTTTTTGGCTAGGCAATCAGGATTAAGTGACTTGCCCAGGGTCACACAGCTATTAAGTGTCAAGTGTCTGAGGCTGGATTTAAACTCAGGTCCTGCTGACTCCGAGGCCGGAGCTCTATCCGCTGCCCCACCTAGCTGCCCCTTCCATACCCATTCTCACTTGAGCCTCACAAATATCCCTGCACGGTGTGATTATTCTTGTTTTCAGGTGAGGATCCAAGAGGTTAAATTACAGACCATGATCATACAATTAGTATCATAAGCAAGGTTTGAACCCAGTACTTCCCAACTCCAAGTCTAGTGTTCTATCCAAGGCATCTAGATGTGTTATGGACGGACCTCTGGGCTTGGAGCCAGGAGCACCCAAATGTAAATCCTGCCTCAGATGTTTATTAGCTATCGATCCTAGAAAAGTCCTTTTCAGCCTGTTTCCCCATCTGCAAAATGGGGATAATAACAGCACTTACCTGGCAGGGTTGTTGTGAAGCTCAAGCAGGTGCCAAATGTTTTGCAAACCTTAACAATACTCTATGTGCTGGCTGTGGAGGAGCACTGGCCTTGGTTTCAGAGAGACCCAGGTTCAAACCCCATCTCAGACACTGTGTGGCCCGGGGCGAGTCACTTAATTTCCGCATGCCTCAGTTTCCTCCTCTGTGAAAGGAGGGGCCTCTAAGGGCCCTTGGGATCTAACCCTAAGATGGGTCATGTGATAGGCACACCACCTGCCGGCCTCAGAGTTGCTGTGAGTCTCCAATGAGGTCACTGAGGTTCACTTAATCCATATGTGCCCCCCAAAGCCTGGTAACTACGGTCTGCTGATCCCCAGCACACTTCCTTCCCTCCCCAGTGAGTTCAGTGTGGGTCTCAGTCTGCCTGTCCTCCCCCACTCCTGCCCTTGTACTGGGGGACTTCAGCATGCACAGCGAGACCCATGAAACAGCCAACGGAGGATCCGCCTCAGCTACACTCAGGGAGGGTCAGCCCCTAAGGCACGGACTCTGAAATGCCCTCATCCAATCACAACCCGTTGTCATCCCAACTCCCCTCTGCCTTGAAACCACAACCCTGCTCTTCACCGGCCCTGGACCCCCCCTGCCCTGGCCACACTCTCCTGCCTTCCTGTGTGTGACCCTGGGCAAGTTACAACCCCAATTGCCTAAATGGTGACTTTCTCTCTCTCTCTCCCTCCCTCTCTCTCTGTCTCTCTCCCCCTCTCCTCTCTGTCTCTGTCTCTCTGACAGACACACACACACACACTCCCCCGTTTAAGTAATGCCTGTGGCTCTCTATCTCTCTATCACCTCCAGGGTCTGTATGAAATCCTGTTTGGCATTCAAAACCCTTCCCAGCCTGTCCCCTCTGTCTTTCCAGTCTTCTTGTCCTTCACCCCCTTCCTGTGACCCAGCGACCCGGGTTTCCTTGCCATTCCTCAGCTGTGACGCTGCACTGTGGTTCCAAGGGTTCTGCCTGGCTGTCCCCACGCCCAGCGCTCCCTCGCTGCTCAGCTCCACCTCCCAGCTCCCCTCAGGTGTCATCTCAGATCCCACCATCTACAAGGAGCCTTTCCTAGTGGCCCTCAATGCTAGTGCCTTCCTTCTGTCGGCTCTCTCCGATTTATCGTGGACCTGTCTTGTCGGCACACAGTCATTTGCATGTTGTCTCCCCATCGATTGTAAGCTCTGAGAGCCCCCGTTCAGCACAGTGCTTGGCACATGACCTCAGTGAGCCTCACTTGCCCCATCTGCACAATGGGGGCTGGAGATTACCCTTAATGTTCTTTCCAGGTTTAGCTGCACAATCTTTTGGTTACTCTGTTCCTCAAGTCATGAGCTCATTCCGGGAGCAGGAGAATTTGGAGATGACATCCAAAGCAGGGCTTTGGGTCTGCTCATACTAAATCCCCCAAATCACCTAGCACTCTGCTTGGCATAGAGTAGACACTGTAACTGTGCACTGACCTTTTATGTTATTTGCTCAGAAAAGCAGGGCGGGAGGGAGGAAAGCCCGCTGGGGGGAAACCCATTGGAAAATCTGTTTCAATGCCAGAGGGAGAGAAATGCTGTGGGATCCTCTCCCTTCTGGCCCTGTCTCACAACGCTGCCCTTGTACTCTCTGGATGGCGTCAGGAGTGTCTGTCACAAGACCGGAGGGCTACACTCTCATCGGGTCGGCAGTTCAGAAATTTGTTCAGCGCTCCACTTTGCAGATATCCATGGAGCACCAACTGTGGGCAAGGCCCCAAGGCAGGGGGATAAACAAATGGGGGACATTCTCAGGTAAATGAACAGGAACAAGACAGGTAGCTACATCAGAAGTAGAAATATGTATAAGGTGCCCACTTAAGATAATGTGCCTATATCCACATGGGATGTCTATATGCAGAGGCTGAAGGGGAGGCATGGAGAGATACCTCTGAAATCTTGCCCACCCTTCTCGAAGAGAGATGATGATTTCTGCTTAAGAGAAGTAAGAAAGCCATGAGGTAGGTTGCTCTGAGAGGGGTGCTGGACTGGAATGATACATCTCTTGGCCCTCCTAAATACTGCTGGTAAGGGGCGTGATTCTTATGCTTAAGAGCCTCTGGTTTCCCCAGTCACTGTCCCTTACAGGAGAAGAGTACCTCAAGCTTACACTCTTTAACTTGACCTCTTTTCCACTAGATACTAGTTACATAAAAGACCAGGACAAATAGAGGATAAGTAAACTTATTTATTCAGACAAATGGCGAGCAGAAATTGGAGAAGTTATACCAGTTATAATATACCAGAACATATGCAAGTGTGAAGGAGCTATTCAGAGGGGAGTGAGGATGATCTCAGCCCAACCAAGAGAAAGGCTCTGATCTCACCCTCCCCCCGCCCCGCCCCAGGGAAATGCCCCAGGGTGTCTAGGGAGGCACGTTGGGAACCAGGGACATGTGGAGAGCCAGCTCCCCCTCACGTCTGCCTTCCAAACGCTCTCTGCGCCTCCTGTCATCTCTTTCTCTTTAAGTGTGTCTAGCTGGTCTGCCAGCTCAAGTCTGGAAGATGTCTGTCCCCTCAAAAGCTCTCACACTCACTCCATCTCTCACACAGTCATACGGATCTCGTCAGTAATCTCCCCCAAATTAGGCTTCACGCCTAAGCGGCAGGACACAAAATGCCCTAGGCTTGAAACCTGGGTTATATAAGGGAAAAGGCACGTTCCCCAAAGTAAGTGGGACAGAATTTACATTCATACATTTTCTTCCCTTGGAAACAAATCACCAGGTCAGAGCTTTCTGAGGACAAAGACAGAATTTCTGGGCCCGGACGAGTTTAAGAATTGCTCAGGAATCTTCTGTTCCTATGCACATTCCTATCATCCAGTCTCAGGGTTGGAAGGGTCCTCAAAGGCCACTTGGTTCAGCTCAGTCCCATTACTGATGAAAGGTTGTCCAGCCTCGGCTCCGAAGCCTCTGGTGAAAGGGGGCCGGCCAGGTCGTTGGAGATGCAAGAAAGGCGTGCCTTTGCATGGCGTACAGACCTGCCTCTTTGGAAGTTCCGCCCACCCTTCCCAGCTCTTCCCTCTGAGGCAGGGCAGAAGAAATCGCAGTCCCCAGCCCAGCAGAAGCTCAGTCTGGCTTCCATGGTGCCCTAAAACCTGGCCCCAGCCCCATCTCCCTCTGCTCCCTTGAAACCTCCACTTCAGCCACGAGGGCGTCCTTATGAAGCAATCAGTCGATCCATAGACATTTATTAAGTGCCTACTGTGCACCAGACACTGTGCTGAGGATTCCAAAGAGAGTCTCTGCCCTCAAAGAGCTTACAGTCTAACGGGGAAGACAATATGAAAATAAACATATACAGAGCAAGGAGATAAGTAACAGAGAGAAGGTATGGGAATTAAGAGGGGCTGGGGAAGGCTTCTTGTAGAAGAGGGTCAACAATCAGAGTGGGGGAGGGGTAGCCAGAGAGAATGCCCAGAGCTGGGAGGTGAGAAGATGGCTATTCGTGGAATAGCCAGGATTGAAGAGTGTGTGGTGGGGAGCAAGATGGAAGAAGCCTGGAAATGGCTGGGAAAGGCTTTGAATGACAAGCAGAGCATTTTGTATTTGGTCCTGGAGGTGAAAGGGAGCCATAGGAGGTTTTTGAGAGGGGGTGACATAGCCTGACCTGCACCTTAGGAAAAATCCCTTTAATGGCTGAATGGAGGATGGGCTGGAGTGGGGAGAGACTGGAGGCAGGCAGGCAGGCTCACCAGCAGCTATTGCAGTAATCTAGGTGTGAGGTGATGGGGGCCTGCACAGGATGGTGGCTGTGTCAGCGGACACAAGGGGACGCATTTGAAAGATGATGCAGAGGTGAAATCACAGGCCATGGCAACAGCTTGGATGTGGGTGTTGGGAAGGGAGAGATAGTGAGAAGTCCAGGATGACTCTTAGGTTTAAGCCCGAAGGACTAGGAGGAGGATGGTGCCGTCTAGGAGGGGGGAGGATTTAGGGGAAAAGATAATGAATTCTGTTTTTGACTTGTGTTTATCTAGCTCAAGATGTGACGTGAGATGTGAGACTGGAGGTCAACAGAGAGATGGGGGCAGGATGGGTAGATTTCAGAATCATTGGTACAGAGATGATCATTAAATCCATGGGAACTGATGAAGTAGTAGAGAGGGAGAAGAGAAGAGGGCCCAAGCCAGAGCCCTGAGAAACACTCCTGGTTAGAGGGTGGGGTCTGGAAGAGGATCCAGCAAAGGAGACAGAGAAGGAACCATCAGAGAAGGAGGAGGAGAAGGGGGGGGGGTCCTGAAAACCCAGAGAGAAGAGAGGATCAAGGACAAGGGTGATCACCAGGGCCAAAGGCCGCAGAGAGGTCAAGGAGGATGAGGATTGAGAAAAGGCCACTGGACTTGGCCACTAAAAGATGATTAGTAACTTTGGAAAGAGCAGTTTTAGTGGAATAATGTCAGAAGCTAGATTGTAAAGGGTTAAAAAAACAGTGAGAGGAGAGAAAGCAGAGACACACAGTGTAGACTGCCTTTCCTAAGAGTCCAGCCACAAAGGACAGAAAAAATACATGACGATAGTTAGTGGGGATGGAAGGATGGAGTGAGAGGTTTTATCAGGATGTGGAGTCATGGGCATGTTTGCAGGCAGCAGGAAATGAGCCAGTAGGAGGGAGAGATTGAAAATAAGTGAGAGATGGGGAAGACAGAGGGGGCATTCTGTTGGAGGAGGCAGATGGAACGGGGTCACCTGAGCAGGTAGAAGGGCTTGCCTTGTCAGGAGTCAGGCCCTTCATCATGTGACACAGGAGTGAAGGAGGAGAGAGGGGCAAAAGGTGTCTGAGTGATGGGAGGTGAGAGAAGAGGGAGGCGAGGATCTCAGCTGAGAGAGTGGGGAGCAGGGAGCCATGGGAAGTTTGAGGGGGGATGAGAAGGTCTGGAAGGGCAGCAGTGGAGAGTGGGAGAAGGAGGCATCAGAGGACTGCCAGGCAGCAGTGAGGGCCCAGGGGAAGATGTGCAACATGAATCTGTGGTGAACTCGGTCAGAACGGTTGCATGATTTTCTCCATCTTTGTTCAGAAGCACACGAGAAGGAGTGAAGGCAGAGGATGGTGAGAGGGATCCGAGGCTGAGGCTTGGCAGGGCGTAATCAGCAATGTGATGAGGGGTGAGGAACTCAAGATAGGCGCACAGCGTAGAGCTGAACTGGTCCCCGAGGAGTCGAGATGGGGAGAAGAGGAGAGGATGGCTAGAGTGGGGAGATCACCTGGGAGAGGACTGAGGGGTCAGTCGACTGGAGGCCACAGTGTGGATGAAGAATACGGTTATGTAAGGGAAAGCAGAGGGAGAGGTGGAAAGTCAACAGATCTTGATCAAGTAAGGGGATTTTGGAATTCTTGAACACAGATGGTACATTTGTGAGTGATGGCAAAATCAAGGGCATGACTACCAAGGGTATATAGCTAAGGTAGGATGGAGGAGTAGCTCATGGAAAGTGAGTAGGTTGAGGAACTGAGTGATTATGTGTATGCTGAATTCTCCCAGTGAGAAGGTAGAAGTTGAGGAAGAGAGAAAAATTGTGATCAGGTACAGAGCTCATTGAGGAAGGACCTGGGGCTCTGTAGACAATAGCTACCGGGATTTTGATTGGTTGGTAGATATGAATGGCATGAACCTCAAAGGAAGAGAGGCTGCTGAGTGAAGGACGAGGGAGAACATGGAAGTGACAATGGGGAGCAAGGAGTCCCCCAACTCCCCTTGCCCCAAACAATGAGCCGGGGAGGAGGAGTGAAGGTACAGCCAGGACGGAAAAGGGTGGCCAGGGAGGCTGCATCATCAGGGGGAGCCGGGTTTCAGTAAGAGCTACAAGATGGAAGGATTGGGAGAGGAAAAAGATTTAAGAGGAAGGGAAATTTGTTGCCTATGGAACAGGCATTCTGGAGGGCACAGTGGAAGGGCTAGGTGGAGTTCAGACAAAACTTTGGGGTGGGAGGGTTGAGAGGGATGGGAAAGTAGAATCAGGTGGTGGGAATGGAGAACGGGGCTTGGATAAAGACCCAAAGGGGTTCAGAGTCACTGAGCTGTGACAGGTATGACTAGTGGTGAGAATGTTCATCAATAGGTAGAAGGAGCCACTTCTTCCCTCAAGGGCCAGAGGCAGCAGAAGATGGAAAGTCTGAGGTCAAAAGGCAAGTGAAGACAGGGCTGCTCCTCCCCCACTAGCCACCCCCAACCCCCTTTGCACATCGAGTTTAGCCAGTCTGGAGTGTTCGCTGGCTTTGACTCTGCTCCAGACCTCCCTGGTGGCACATAAACACCTCCATAATACATCCTCAGGGGACCTTTCCAGCATGCTACTCATCATTCTCCTTCACGATCTCTGCATTCTGGGCAAACCGGTCTACTCTCCATGTCCTGTGGGGGACGTTCCATCTCTCCTCCAGATGCCTTTGCCCAGGCTGTCCTCCATACTGGGGGGGCTTTCCCTCTGAACCCCCAACTTCCTTCCTCCTACACAAG
>NW_020951147.1:3026735-3037803 GCF_900497805.2 Vombatus ursinus
CCCCCCGTTACTCTGAGTATATTTTGTATGTATTTATCTGTGTTCATATTATTCTCCACCACCACCCTCAGAAGAATATAAACTCCTTGGGAAAATGGATTATTTTGTCTTAGTCTTTGTATTTCTTGTACCCATATTTCACAGTACCCGGTACGTAGTTGCCTTAAACCGTGCCTGTGAATGAATGAATGAATGAATAAATGAAGTCTTCTCTCCCCTCTGTGGAGGCACAACCCCAGCCACCTGCAGCCAGAGCCTGTGCTTTCTCCCTTTTGTTTTAACAAATGTTAAAACCTTAAACCACTCCTGAATGGGGAGGCGACCACATGTAAATAACTAAGTGCACAGGAGATCTGTCCAACATCAATGGAAGACAGTCTGTGAGGAGCAAGGCACTAGCAGCTGGGGCCATCCAACAAGGCTTCCTAATGCCCTCTTTGAGGATGCCCTCAACATCTGCATAAATTATCTCAATAAAAACTTTATATACGACTTTAACATTAATGATCGCACCATAAAAAAATCAGAATTATGTCCCTCTCACAGTTGGGGGTAGAAGAGGTATTCTCAACCAAACAATGGACAGAGGCAATTACAAATGATAAAATAGGTAATTCTGATTACTTGAAACTGAAAAGGTTTTGCACAGACAACATTAATGCATCTAGGTTAAGGTGGGAAATGGTTGAATGGGGAAAAAAATTCTTTCTATCAAATTTCCCTGATAAGAGTTTGGTATCTAAGATATATAAACAATTAATAAATATATACAAGCCATTCCCCAATAAATAAGTCGTCAAAGGTATGAACAAACAGTTCTTAAAAGAACTGTAAGTATTCACAACCACATGAAAAAAATGCTCCAAATTACTAATAATAAGAGAAATGCAAATTGAAACAACCCTGTGCTTTCACCTCACACCCTGCAAACTGGCAAAATATGGGAGTACTCAATGCTGAAGGTATCATGGAATGATAGGCACACTAATACATTGTTGGTGAAGCTGTGAAATGGTACAACCATTTTGGAAAGCAATTTGGAATTATGCAAATAAAGTAACTAAGACATCCATACCCTTTGAACCTGAGACTCTTTTCCTAGGCTTATACCCCAAGGAGGCCAGTGATAAAAAAAAAAAAAAAAAGTCCCTTTATACACCAAAATATTTATAGTAGCACTTTTTGTGATAACAAAGAATTGGAAACAAAGTAGATGTCCATCAATTGGGGAATGGCTAAACAATACATGAATGTAATGAATTATTTCTGTGCTATAAGAAATTACGTATGTGATGAATACAGAGAAGCATGGAAAGTTCTAGATGAACTGATACAGAGTAAAGTCAGCAGAGCCGAGAAAACAATGTACCTAGTGACTACAACGACGGAAATGGCAAAAAAAAAAAACCAAAAGTTAATGTAACAAAATCATAAAGATTAAGCAGGACTCAAATGAACAGGGACAAAAAGACAGCCCCAACCTACTCTTGGTTGAGGTGGGAGGTTCACACATCTTCCACATTGAACATGTTTTCAATTTTTTTTTTTTAATGTATCAATTAGTTGTGCTGATTGTTGTTTTTTTCTCTTAAAAGAATAGTATTTGTTACATGAGATTGCCTTCTAGGAGAGGGAAGGGGAAGGATACTGAGGATAATTACGATGTCTAAAAAACAGAAGACATCAATAAAAACTTTTAAAAAATGTATATAGATGGGAAGGTAAGCATATGGATCGGTAATGAGTGATATTCTCTTGGTCACTTTTTCTTCCTTCCTCCCTCCCTTCCTTCTTTTTCTTCTCCTTCTCCTTCTCCTCCTCTCCGTCTCTCTCTCTCTCTCCCTTTCTTTTCCAATAAGGTTCAACATTTTTTCCAGCCTTTAGTATCTTCTTTTTCTTTATTATTAATTTTTATAAAATATTTTTACTTTTATTTTTATTTCTAAATTCTTTCCCTTTATCTCATTCTTCCCCCACCCATTAAGAAGCCAAGAAATACAATACCCATTATACATATGAAGTCATGCAAAACATTCCCATGGTAGCCATGTTGCAGGGGGGAAAAAGCAAGAAACAAAGAAAGTGTAAGAAAATCTGCTTCAGTCTGCACTCAGTTTGTCGGTTTTCTCTATGGAGGTGGACAGAGAGCAATTTTCATCATGAGTCCTTTGGAATTGTTTTGGTTCATTGTCTTGATCAGAGCAGCCAAGTCTTTCACAGTTGATCATCATACAATATATTAGCTCAATAGTTTGTTTTTTTTTTCAGATACTAGGTTACTATGATCATTTATTACTGCGTCCTGTGTACCTAAGCTATTCCACTGACCCACCACTGTATTTCTTAGCTAGTACCAGATAGCTTAGATGATTACTGCTTTATAATATCGTTTGAGATCTGGTATTGCTAGGCCACCTTCCTTTGTATTTTTTTTCATTAATTCCCTTGATATTCTTGACCTTTTGTTCTTCCAGATGAATTTTGTTGTTATTTTTTCTAGCTCGATAAAATAATTTTTGGTAGTTTGATTGAATAAGTAGATTAACTTAAGTAGAATTGTCATTTTTATTATACTGTCTCAGCCTACCCATGAGCAATTGATATTTTCCCGATTGTTTAGATCTGACTTTATTTGTGTGAGAAGTGTTCTGTAATTATGTACTTTTAGTTCCTGGGTTTGTCTTGGTAGGTAGACTCCCAAGTATTTTATATTGTTTCCGGTTATTTTAAAGGGAATTTCTTTTCTATCTCTTGCTACTGGGCTTTGTTGGTTATATAAAGAAATGCTGATGATTTGTGTGGGTTTATTTTATATCCTGCTTATCATTTTAAGGAATGCTCCCTTTATTCCTATGTTCTCTAGTGTTTTTAATAGGAATGGGAACTGTATTTTGTCAAAAGTTTTTTCAGCATGTATTGAGATAATCATATGATTTCTGTTCATTTTGTTGATAGTTTTCCTAATATTAAACCAGCCCTGTATTCCTGGTATAAATCCCACTTGGTCATAGTGTATAATCCTTATGATATATTGCTATAGTCACGTTGCTAATATTTTGTTCAAAATTTTTGCATTGGTATTAATTAGGTAAATTGGTCTATAATTTTCTTTCTCTGTTTTAGCTCTTTCTGGTTTAGGTATCACTACCATATTTATGTCATAAAAGGAATTTGGTAGGACTTCTTCCTCACCTATTTTTCCAAATAGTTTACATAGTATTGGAATTAATTATCCTTTAAATATTTGGTAGAATTCACTTGTGAACCTATCTGGCCCTGGGGATTTTTTCTTTCTTTCTTTCTTTCTTTTTAAATTATTTATTTATTTATTTTTAGTTTTCAACATTCACTTCCATAAGATTTTGAATTTAAAATTTTCTCCCCCTCCATCTCCTCCTCACTCTCCAAGATGGCATGCAATCTGATAGAGGCTCTACTTCTGCATTCATATTAAGCATATTTTCTCATTAGTCACGATGTAAAGAAGAATTAGAATTTATGGGAGGAACCATGAGAATGAAGCAATAAAACAAAACAACAAAAGAAAAGGAGAGCAAATAGTCTGCTTCCCTCTGCATTCAGGCTCCATAGTTCTTCCTCTGAATGTGGATAACATTTTCCATTACGAGTCCCTTGGAATTGTCTTAGATCTTTGCATTGCTGAGAAGAGCCATGTCTATCCAAGTTAGTCATCACACAATGTGGCTGTTACTATATATGAGGTTTTTTCTTAGGGAGTTCATTAATGGCTTGTTCAATTTCTTTTTCTAAGATAGGGTTATTTAGGCATTCTATTTCCTGATCTGTTAATCCAGGTAACTTATATTTTTGTAAATATTCATTGATTTCATTCAGATTGTCAGATTTATTACATATAATTGGGCAAAACAGTTCCTAATGATTGCTTCAATTTCTTCTTCATTGGTGGTAATTTCGCCCTTTTCATTTTTGATGCTGGATACTTGGTTTTCTTCTGCCTTTTTTTAAATCAGATTAACCAATGGTTTATCTATCTTATTTTTTTTCCATAAATCCAGCTCCTAGTTTAATTTATTAGCTCAATTGTTTTTTTTTTCAAACACTAGGTTATTATGGTCATTTACTACTGTGTCTTGTATACCTAAGCTATTCCACTGATCCACCACTCTATTTCTTAGCCAGTACCAAGTAGTTTTGATGATTGCTGCTGTATAATATAGTTTGAGATATGGTATTGCTAGATCATTGTACAATATTGATGTTACTGTGCACGATATTCTCCTGGTTCTGTTCACTTCACTTTGCATCATTGCATATGTCTTCCCAGGTTTGGTATCCTTTTTTTTTTCTTCAGATATTTTGAGAATGAGTCTTTTAATACCTTCAAAATTGTGTCGCCTTCAGCATGAATTCCCCCTGTATAGAGTTGATCTAGTCTAGTTGTGTTTCCAAAGTTGTTTTCTTCGGTTCCATATTCACTCTCTCTAGAAGCACAACCAAGACTCAGAAATTATAGTTCAAATGTCATGACTTTACTGTTCACGTAGAAGATTTGTTCTGGTGGACTCCTGCATTCAGTGTTTTGTTTCCCTTAGAGCTGGTTTAAGGGGTGAGCACCCACATGGAGCAGATCACCTCTATGAAGGCTGGTCCTGCCCAAGTGAGCTTGCTTATCTAACTAGGTCTGTCTGTCTATCTATCTATCATCTATCTATCTATCTAAAATTTTCTCTCTACTTCCAGACTCTCCTGTTTGCCTAGGGGTATGATATTACTATGCCTTTCTTGCCAGTGGGACTTCCAAATGGCATACTCTTTCCTCCTCCCTCTCCCACATAGAGGAAGGTACCTCAATAGATAGAGTGCTGGGCCTGAAGAAAGGAAGATGAGTTCAAATCTGACCTTGGATGATCCTCAGCAAGTCACTTATCCTCCATCTGCCTCAGTTTCTTCACTTGGAAAATAGGCATAATAATAGCATCTAACTGGTAGGGTTGTTGTGAGGATCAAATGAGATTATATTGTAAAGTGCTTAGCATGTTGTCTGGCACACAATAGGTGCCTAATAAACGTTTTTCACTTTCCTTGTGCCCCATCCACATTGAAGAGGGGCTATCTCTCAACTCTGCAGAGATCAAAATCTCTTCTTAAATCTGTACACCCGCACCAGGATCAATCACACAAAGAGGATTCATGGTATGCACATTTTCATTTGACAAGTAGTACTCCTGCATTGAGGGGACTCCAGAGGCAGAATGAGCTGCTTCTTACTTCAACTCCCGCCCCTCTTCAGAAGAAAGGAGACACAAAACTCTGATGAGTTGGTCAGTTAATTAGTGGGGAAATGCTCCCTCTCCCAGAGTAGAGATGATGGAGACAGGTGTCTGGGCTCATTGCTTGTACTGTCTCACCAACCACTGCTCTTGGTTCTTGGCAATATCTAGGGCACCCCACGTGTTCTATTGCTCTATCTTGCCACATTAGCCTTCAAGAGTCCTAAGGTGCACAAAGGGCCACAGAATAGGGGCAAAGACACTTCATGGTAGGGCTGGCCCTCTAACCCTCCACCTATCCCAACACTTCCGTGAAGCTCTCAAGAAGAAGAACAAAGCCCAGCTTCTCTCTCCCAAAAATACAGTCCCAGAAAGCCAAGTTCAAAGATGTCCCCACATTGGGGAACTCTAGAATATCATCATCTTGAATGTCCTGAATCCACAGCAGTGCTTCCTGGTAGGTGGTGCATATTTTGTCTTTGTTATCCCCCAGTCCACTGGCAGTGGCTTTTCATAAAGTGATTTCTAAATATTCATTAACCACTCCATAAGCAATACTTTAAAACACTTCCCCAGGAATCAAAGCCAAGTTCCTGGCTTAGAGATTATAGTCTTCATTCTCTTCCCCTCCTTCCTTTTTAAATCTAGACGTGTGCTTTCCAATCTTCCGGTACCATCTTAGACATGACAGCCCAGTCACATTGCCAGGACTTTATCCTGTAGTTCATTCGCACCAGGCAAGTGACCTGAAGTCAGTAAAGGTAACCATTTCCTTATCTGGGGCATTCATCATTTTCGTTCTGTCCTTCTGGTCCAAAGGTCATTCTTCTTGGCAGAGAAAACAGAAATCCAAAAAGAGATGAGCAGTTTCTTTCCCTGGTCTCCACCATCCGATATGACTATTCCATCTGCCTGAGCAGCTAGAAAGGTCTGACCTCTTCTCTCATTCTCTTCTTTTCACCAACTGTAATCCTTTTCTCTAAAGGAAGCACACCTCACCCCCTTTTTTTTTGCTCAGTTTTCCTTGACAACCTCAACTTATTCTGTGATGTATCACTCTTGACACTGCATTTACAGAGTCACACTTTTTGTCCATGCTTGGTGACTTGCCCTTGCTTCCCAGATGTCTTTTTAAAACTCTAACCTGAGTTCCCTGCACATCCACATTGGCCTGTTTAGATAATTCCCCAACTTCAGGAGCAGGGTGGCGTGATGTGGTGGAAAGGGCACTTGATTTCGTGTAAGATGACCAGATTCTCCTGTTGGTTCTAATGCTTCTACTACCCTTCTGGCCCAGTCACTTCCCCTTTCTTGTCCTCCTTCTCCCACTTTGTATAACGAGGAAGCTCATAGTAAACAATCTCTAAGGGCACTTGAAGCCCTAACGTTCTCTGGTGGAGAGACAGAGTAGTGAGCATAGTAGAGGGGTGCCCAATGGGGGCTCCAGTCCCTCTGCATCTTAGCCGTGTTGGGGTGTATGGGCTGTTCAGGGGAATAGCACTTCTGGTGAGAGGGCTTGTCAAGCCCTTTTCAGGGCTGCTTTCTACCTCTGGTGTCCCCCACCTGTAGCTCCAAGAAGCTGTAGCATGAACAGCAACCACACCCCAGTAAAACCTTCTCAGCACACAGGCTAAACCAGGCTGAAGATAACTGAGGGGTCTCAAACACATCTGTGAGTTAGAGGGGTGTCTACCCCAAGCATGTGAAGACTTCTCCCAGTAGAATGGACAGATGAGAACAATTTGTTCCAATGGCCATAAAGGCGCAACTTAGAGCTTGGTCAGACATCAAAGACACCAAGGTCATCCGCTGCAACCCGGGTCAGTGGCGGTCATGCTGACTTTTGTCTTGCCACTGTACTTCAGTGACTCAGGAAGACACAGTGAGGCTGACACTTTGTGCAGCTCCACCTCACTTAAATCCAAGTCGCCCAGGAGTCAAGACATCCCCCCATGTCATTGGTCCTCTTCAAAAAAAAAAGAACAGGAGGCAGCTAAGTGGCACAGTGAATACAGGTCTAGCCTTGGAGCCAGGAGGCCCTGAGTCCAAATCCAGCCTCAGACACTTAACACTTACTAGCTGTGTGACCCTGGGCAAGTCACTTAACCCTGATGGCCCACCAAAAAAAAAAACAACAACAGAAAACAAAGGACAGATGGGCAGGTAGGTGGTGCAGTGGATAGGGCTCTGGCCTTGGAGTCAGAAAGACCTGAGTTCAAATCCAGTCTCAGACACATGACACTTACTAGCCGTGTGACCCTCGGCAAGTCACTTAACCCCGACTGCCTCATCAAAAAGCAAAGAACAAACAAACAAACAAACAAACAAAAAATGACAGACAACAATACCTCAGCTGTGTTGCTTACAGCAGATTTGAACTTTGGAGGCGTCCTTGACTTTCCTATTTCTCACCTCCCACATCCAATCAGTTGGTCAAGTCTTGCCCATGCCGACTCCACAGCACCTTTCATGAGTGCCTCTTTTCACCTGCCCCCCCCACTTTGGCATCGCATCACATCTTACTCAGACTACTGGAAGAGTTTCCTGATTGGCCAGCTCTCCCGCCAGTCTCTCCTCCTAGTTGTTTTCAACTCCTTTTGTCTGTAAGTGAATCCACACTCCACAAAGTCCAGGGGACAGCTGAACTGCTGGTTCTCACCTGAATTTAACTCTCCATTCTTCTTCATCAGCAATCACACCTCCGTGACTACAACAAGTTCTGCAATCCTTTGGCACATTCTCCTGCTCCTGGGGAAGCCTCCTGCCCCGCCTCGAGGTTTTCCTCAAACATTTCTTTGTGGGTGTGGTGGGCTTGTCGCTGGCCAGTGGTGACAAGCACTGAAGCTCAGAGAGCCCCTTGCATATAAACACGGAAGGTGAGTGGTGAATTGGAATCAGGGATGATGAGATGAAGGAGGAGTGGTGGCAACTTGGGCCAGACCAGCCTGCTCATCAACTTCACGCCTTTTACCCAGGGAGGGTCTCAGAGCTGGCCACGCTGCCGACTTTCGGAGAAACCTAAGAGACTGTGTTCCAGTACAAAAGGGATAAAGGTAGAGAAGAGACAAAGTCCCCGACCCCAAGTGAGAGAGAGGGGTGGAGATAAGAGCAACAAAAACTGCATTAACTGGCCGGGTCTGCTTTTATCAACACAATCAGACAGATCACCCCATTTGAGAGGGAATCAACTGCATTGACTTGGAGTCAGGATTGAGTTCAGATCTGGCCCTTGTGACCCTTGGTAAGTCGTTTCCTCTCGGCCTCAGTTTCATCAACTGAGGAATATCTTCAAAATGAGGATAATAACAGCACCTACCTCCAAGTTGTGGTAGGAATCAAATGAGATACTATCTGTAAAGAGTTTGGCACCTAGTAGGTGCTTAATAAATGCTTGTTTCCTTCCTTACCTATGTGCTTGGCACTGGGCTGAGTCCTAGGGATATAGAGATAAAATTGAAACATCCCTTGCCCTCTAGAAGTTTACATTATGCTGGGGTTGGGGGCAGGGGATAACGATGTATACACAGTGAAGTAAATAAAAATATTCACAAAGTTAATACAAAGCCATTTCAGGGCTGGAAGAAGGGTGTGGCTCTTGGTAGAAATAGGGATACTGAGGAGGCACGGTGGGTAGAGAAATGGACTCAGGAAGATCTGAGTTCCAATCCTGCCTCACTTTCCTGTCACTTGACCTGTTTCAGCTAGTTTCCTCTGGGGATGAGAGTAATAGCACCGGCCTCACACCGGCCCTGAAGTCAGGAGGACCTGAATTCAAATCTGGCTTCAGACCAAACACTTGACACTTACTAGCTGTGTGACCCTGGGCAAGTCACTTAACCCCAATTACCTAAAAAAAAAAAAAAATAATAATAATAATAGCACCTGCCTCCCAGGGTTGTCATGAGGCTCAAATGACGTAGCATATGACAAGTCATTTTCAAACCTTAAGTGCTACATAAAAGTTATTAAGTTAGGCAAAGAGGTTCAGGGGAAAAGATGAAGAATTCCACCTCAGACAGGCTGAATCCGAAATGCCTACAGAATGTGCAGGTGGGTCCACGTGCAGCACTTAAAATGTTTTTCTTGGTCTTTTAGTTTTTTACATCCCCTACAGTTTTCCCCAATATCCCTCCCCTCCCCCTCCTAGAGAGCCATCCCATATAACAAGCAGCATTTTTTAAGACAAGAAAATGAAGTGCGTAAGTGATCACTCCATCAGAAAAGTCTCAAAACACACACAACAGGCCGCGCGTGTGGACCTTCCTCAGGCAAAGGGTGGGTGGCAGCATCGTCTCTCTAATCGCTCTTCGTCATTCCGCAGCATGACTGTTGCGTTCTCATCGCTTCACGGCCGTTGTCTGTTCTCTTGGTTCTGCTGACTTCCCTCTGCATCAGTTCAACCAGATCTTTCCATTTCTCTATGCATTCATCCCCTCCAGTGCTTTCTGACAGCACAGTGATCACAGATCACAACATCCACGGACCACAACATCTAATCATTTGAACAGCACCTTTAGCAAAACAAAGGATGCCCCTTGCTTGGAGAACCACGTGACGTTCACAGAACACTGCTACGCCGTAAGAAATTACAGATACGAAGAGTGGGGAGCAGCATGGACAGACATAGGAAATAAAGCCGAGTGAAGTAAACAGAGGCAGGACGATAACATACAAAATGACGACGAGAACTTCAGGATAAAGGGCGACGACCACAAAGCAATCAAAATGCTGCGAAATTATAATGACTAAGCTTGGCCCCAGAGAAGACAGATGAGAATCTACCTTTCTCCCTTCTTTGCAGAGGCGGAGAACTAGGAGTGGACACTGCTCGTGATTTAGGAAGACTTACTGTGTTCGTTAAGTTCGACAGGATGAGTTTTTTTCTCTTATTCTTTGTTATAATGCGTGGCTCTCTATATATCGGGTAAAAATAAAACATAAATTTTTTAAAAGGAAAAAGAAACACAAACCAAAACAACTGTGAGATTTCGCTTCACACCCATCAAACTGAAAAAGATGACAAAAGATGGAACTAAAAGAGATCAAAGAAAGAAAAAAAGGGGAAAAATATTGATAGCGGCTTTTTGTGGTGGCAAAGAATTGGAAACTGAGGGGATGCCCATCAATTGGGGAATGGCTAAACAAGCTGTGGTATATGAATACGATGGAATACTGTTGTGCTATAAGAAACGAAGAAGGGGATAGTTTCAGAAGAAGCTGGGAAGACTTGTTCAGACTGATACAAAATTCAGTGAGAAGAATGACTTATACAATGACAACATTGTAAAGATAATCACCTTTGAAAGACTTGGTAACTCGAATCAACAGTGACAGACCACAGTTCCTAAGGACTCATGACGAAACATGCCGTTCACCTCCGGAAAGAGAGCTGAAGGACTCAGAGTGCCGACTGAAACATATTCTCTTCTTTCTTTTCTTCCTCTTTATTTTTTTGGACATGGCTAGTTCAGAAATTTGTTTTGCGTGACCACATATTTGTAATGAGTTTTGTTTTTCTTGTCTTAATGGGTTTGGGAGAGGGAGGAATGAGAGAGAGATTCATTCTCTAATTTTTTTTAAAAAAAAGGAACCAATCGATGTTGGAGGGGCTAAAGGAAGACAAACACATTAACACTCTTTCAGTAGAACTGCGAATTGATTCAACCATTCTGGAAAGCAGTTTGGAACTGTGCTTTTAAAAAAATGATCACTAAAACGTTCTTACTCTTTGAACCAAAGACCCCATTGCTAGACACGTAACTCGTGGAGGGCAAAGGCAGAAAGGCCTCATGCCTCAAAATATTAATAGCAGCACT
>NW_020951147.1:3037813-3069104 GCF_900497805.2 Vombatus ursinus
ACACATATATGTGTATATGTACTATATTTGAATATAACATACATTTAAGAGGTTGGTGTGCCATGTATGTGGGTACTGTTTGTTTCTCAGGTCATGTAGGTTATGTGTCCCCTCATGGGTCTGTCTATATGTGGTTCACATCTCAAGAGACAAGAGACATCTCTGTATCTCCTCCCCCTAACCTTCTCCAAGGAAGACTTTCATTCCTGCCAGGAGGGGAAAAAGGAAGCTGGACCAGAGGCTGCCACTCTGCCCTCCTCAGAGAGAGGGGGCACCCGGCCAGAACAATACCGACTTGCTTCCTTAAATACTGTTAGTCTAGGGAAAGTAATTTTTAGGTTCAAGCTACACTCCTGACTCTCACTCTTTACAGGGCCCTGTACTATATGGCCAAAGCTTGACCCCCTGCCCATCAAATGCCAATTCCACAATGAACATACATAGCAAAGAAATCCATTTATCCAAGTGAACAGCAGAATGGAAATCAGAGAAAGTCTATGTGGGAGGACATATACCAGATAACACAGAGTAAACGAGCTCTCCCATTGGACATGACATGACTTAGGTCAAATGAGAGCGTCTTGCCCAAAGTTCCCAGTGTAGTAAGCTGGGGATAGGGATATGATAGAAGTTGCTAGCTCCTCTATGTGTTGACTTTGCCCCACAGGGGTTGGAATGGTTCATCTTTTCTCTCAAAGCTCAAAGTAATCAATGAGGAGAGTCTGCTGCCATAGGCCTTTTAAGCCAAGGGTTACATCATACACACACACATTACAATAATCTAGATCCATGTAAATGGAAAACAATCTGAAACCAAAAGCTATGTAATTATAATGTCTAAGCTTATCCACAGAGATGAGAAAATTCCCCTTCCTTCCTCATTGGAGAGGGGGGGGACTATGGGCATGGAACACTAAACAACCTGTCAGACTAGACTGGTATGTTTGTTTTGCTAAAGTGCCTTCCCCACCCCCCCATCTCATCCCCATTTCTTTTTTTTTTTTTTTGGTTACAAGGGACGGTTTGTTGGAGAGGTGAGTTGGGAGGGCTATAGTCTGAGATGACTGTGATATAAAAACCAAAGACAGCAACATAA
This sequence comes from Vombatus ursinus, assembly GCF_900497805.2. Classification (NCBI taxonomy): domain Eukaryota; kingdom Metazoa; phylum Chordata; class Mammalia; order Diprotodontia; family Vombatidae; genus Vombatus; species Vombatus ursinus. Next base: position 3,038,910 of record NW_020951147.1, read on the forward strand.
ATGTTCAAAGAGAGTTTGCTGTGACTTTGGAGAGCAGCAGGTTTAGTTAGGAGCTGGGGAGAAGTGTGGCAGAGGGAGAGGCAGAAGGGTTCCAGACTACAGGCTGAGAGTGCAGTTTCAGAGTTATGTATCATGGACACAGAACACTTCGGAGTGATGGCGAAATCAAGGCTCTGATTACTGCTGTGAGCAAACGAGGTGAAGTGATTTGCCCAGGGTCACTTAGCTTGTAAGTTTGTAAGGCCAGATTTGAACTTAGGTCTCCCTGACTCCAGGACCATCTATGTGCTTAGAAGTAGAATGTAAACTCCTTGAGAGCAGGAAGGATTTCAGTTTTTTACTTTGTATTCTCAGTGCCTAACACATAGTAGGTGCTTAATATATTTAAAAACCCTCACTTGACCCTACCATTCCCTCCTATAGTTTCTTCCCTTTCACTATCAGACTCCTTAAAAAGTCGTCTTCATGCTTTGCCTCCGTTTACTGTTCTCTCAGTCACTTCTCAGTCCCTTGTTATATGGATTCTGACCTCATTACTCAGCCAAAATGCCCCCTCCAGAGTTACCAAGATCTCCTCCTCATGGCCATGCTCTCTCCTGGTTCTCCTCCTACCTGGCCGAGTACTCCTTCTCAGGCCCCTCTGCTGGCCTTGTCCTGCTTCCCACCTGGGGGGCGGGGGATCTCCAAGGGTCTGTCCGGGGTCCTCTTTCTTCTTCCACACTTTCTCTGGAGACCCTCAACAGCACACGCGGATCATTACAGTGTCCATTCAGACGACTCCCAGAGGCATTCAGTCCCTCTGCTGGGCTCCAGCCCCACATCGCCCCGGCCTCCTGGACGTTTCCAGATGGAAGCAGACCCTTTCATCTCAACACGGCTTCAAACAGCATACCACCTCTCCTCCAAATTCTCCTTTCTTCCCAATTTGCTCTTTCCCTTAGGGTACCTCCATTCTTCCAGTGCCTAGCTTCATGGCCTGGGAGCCATCTTCAGCCCCTCCCTGCCCCGATCCCCCATCTCCAGCCACCTGTCCCGGTCCAGGTCATTCACCTTCCACACTCTTCCTCACATCCTTCGCCTTCTAGTTCAGACCCTCCTCCCCGACTACCTAGACTACCCCAGTGGCCTCCTGGTCCGTCTCCCTGCGCCCACTCTCTGCTTCCCAAGGTATCCTCCTCACGGCGGTCACACGGATCCTCCTAAAGCAGCATGATGACCTGGTCACCGCAGGGCTGGGGAAGCCCCAGCAGCTCAGCTTGTCTTGTGTCAAATACTTGGCATCTAAAGTTTTTCATGCCCAGCTTTCCAGGCTGTTTCCACATGACTCTCCGGGATCCGCTGTGCAGGACAGGCAAACCATCTCCCTGGCTGTTCCTCATCCTGGACTCTCTATCTTGGACCGCTGCACCTTTGCGTAGGCTGTGCCTCGTGCCTGGAATGCCCTTTCTCACCTCCTCAAGGTTTAACCTCAAGTTCCCCATGGCTTTTTCTGATCTCTCTAAAGGATCAGAGCCCTCCTCTTTCCCCAGTGGCTCTGTATTTCCTTGGTGAATCCTTGGGATTTTCTCCCGTGCAAATGTTGTTCCTCTCGTTCTTGTCTTTGTGTTTCTAGCCTGACCCCTTGCATGCCCTTTCGGGCTTCACTGTCCTCCTCCAAGGACCATCAGGGAGCCCCCGGGCTGTCATCTCACCCACCTCGCGCTGGGTGCAAAGCGTAGACTCCGCGTTCGTTCTGGGAAGCGCCTCTAGCGCGTCGGGTGCGGACCCGAGATTTGCGAAACCCCGGGACCTCCGCCAAGGCGGGTGCGCCCCTTCTAACTCCAGAGGGTGCCTGGGCATCGAGTGGCTGGCGCTCAGGCACTGAATAAACATCTACGAAGGCCCCCTGCCCTCGAGGAGCTCCAGGTCTGATAGGGGAGACGCCACAGACGGGCTCAGTGGGGGGGCGGGAGGCAGACGCCAGCGGGGAGGGCGTCATCTCACTGGGCTGGCTATTGTCCCCATTTTGCAGATGAGGAAATGGAGGCAGGCAGAAGTGACTTATCCAACAGGGGGCAAGTATTAGAGTCCAGTATTCTGTGCCCAGCTCCTTCTGACTACGCTTTCAAGGTCATCGAGTTTAATCCCCTCGTTTTACAAGGTTTTCATCTTCTTAGCATTCCAGGATCAAAGCAGATGATGCACGACCAGCACTCCCTCTCTCTGGAGGATGGACTGGCTCGGGTCTCAGGGCATCCGGAGCGCGAGGGGGCGCTGTGGGGCTCTTCACCCCAGGGCGCCAGGGGGCGCTGTGGCTCCTAGTTCCAACACTCAGCAGATCCCAGTACTGCGCAAATCTCAGGGCAGAGTAGGCCTCAGCACCAGGGGGCACTACGGAGGCGTCCTCCGGTCCGGCGCGCGCTCCCTGGAAGGGGGGCCCCCCCCTGCAGGGGGCGGTGCCGCGGTTCCTCCGCCCGCCATTTAAAGGGCAGCCGTCAAGGCGGAGGGATCCCTCGCTTCCGCACCCCCCCCACCCTCCCTGTGTGGACAACTTCCCCGGGATCCCTCCGCCGCGAGGTCGGCGTGCGGGGACAGAGAGGGCCGGCGCTCGTTTTTTAAAACATAACTTTTCTCCTTCCGCCACGGGCGCCGGTCCGGGTTCCGGGACTCCTTTCCGTGCCCCTCCGCCGCCGCCGCCGCCCCGGGTGGGTCCGGGCCGGGGCTATGAGGTGAGCGGCCGCGCACGGCGAGGCGAGGCGAGGCGCCAGCCCCGGGACGCGGAGCGCCGCCCGGCCCCCCATGCCTCTCCGGCCCTGCGGCCGCTCCAGAGGCGGAGGTGAGCGCGGAGGTGAGCGCGGAGGTGAGCGCGGAGGCCCGGGCCCGAGGGCCGAGGCCGGGCGGGGGCCGGGCGGCGGCCGCGGCCCGGAGGGGGGGGGGGGGGGGGGGGCGGGGGGGCGACGCGCGCGCGACGTCGAGGACCCGGGAGCGCGCGCGCCATCCCTTACGGCCGAGCCCGGGGACGCGCGCGCCGACCCCCACGTCTGAGCCGAGGAGGCGTGTGCCGGGGGCGTGCACGCGCGGGGAGGGTGGTCCGTCGGGAGCGCGCGGAGCTGCGGGGGGGGAGGCGCCGGGAGCGCGCGGGGCGGGCGGAGGGAGGGGGCGGGAGCCGGGCCCGCAGCTGGGACTCCTTTCTCTGCCGGCGGCGGCGGAGGGAGCGGGTGGTGCTGCGGCGACGCCGCCGCCATCTTGGATTTTACTCTCCATTTTTTCTCTGGAATTATTTTTTGGTGATTAATTTTCTTTGGGGGCGGAAAGGGCCGCGGGCAGCGCGTGCCCCGCTCGGAGCCGCGGGGCAGCCGGGCCTCCGACCCCGGTCCCGTCCTCCTCCCGAGGGGGAGCGGGCGGCGCTCAGGCGGTGAGTAACGCCGGGGTGGCAGCCGGGCTGGGAGCCGGGGGGGGGGGGGGGGGGGGGGGGGGGGGGGGACGGCGAGGGGGCCAAACATCTGGGCCCGGCGGCAGGAGGGGCCAGATTTGGGTGGGGGACCCGACATCTGGGCGAGAGGGCGGCGTGCACCACACGGGGGGCGGGGAACGGGCGGCTGGGCGCCCCCCGCAACCTCCGGCCGGCCGGCGGGGGGGAGCCGGGGCCGGGGGAGGCCGGGCCGGGCCGTGTCGTGGGGGCCGGCCGCCGGAAGGGAGCGGTGGGAGCCGGAGCGCGGGGCGTGCGGGGGAGGTGCCCGCGCCGGGTCTCCGTGGATTGGGGGGCCGGGCCCGCCTCTGCTCCAATGGGCAGCGCCGGGCGGCCTGGCCCAATCGGCGGCCTCCGTGGTGCCCAAGCCCCGCCCCCTCGTCGGTTTCCGTGGCCGCCGCCCCCTTGGCTGAGCCGGCCGCTCCGGGCTCTGCGCCTGCGCGAGACCTCCACCTGCCTTCCCCTTCTCCTCCCCCTCCCTCCGTAGCCTTCCTGGTCCTGGGAAGCCGGGCGAGAGGGGAGGGGGAGGGGGAAGGGGAGGGGGAGAGGGAGGGGGCGGAGGGCTTCTGAGAGGCTGCCTGCGCCAGGGCGTCTGGGTCCAAGCCCTAGTCACCCACTGGGCGAGCCCCTGTCTACAGAAGGGGGTGGGGAGGGCTGGACCCCACCTCTCCAGGGCCTTCCAGTTCTAAGCCTGGGCTCCTTTGTTTGGAAACAAAGTGGGGTTCCACGCCACGACGTCCCCAGGATTTCGGAGCTGGAAGGGACCTGAGCGGGGGCCGGCGCCCGGGGCTTTGCCCTAAAAGGAGGTGACCCACAGAGGGGCTCCTGGGGTTTGCTGGGAGACCTTCAGCGAGGGGGCACCCACCCCTCTTCCCTGGAGACAAACTTCTGGCCTTTGTGCAGATTCCCCGGAGTGTTTCTGAGCAGCCCCAGGCTGATCTGGGTTGACAGCCAGTCAGGTCTGGGAAGCCAGATGCCATGTGCACCCTCTCCCCAGCTGTACTTTCTCCGGGCTAGGCTGCACAGCCCATGCTGGCAAGGAGAATGAAATACGTTTTCAATATGCCTGACTTGGCTTTATAAGCCTTTCTGGTTCTTTGGGTGATGTATCTATAATGGAGTGACAGGTGAAATATTAAGAAGGAAACAGGTGGTTGTTTTTTCCCTGTGGATTTTTTTTTTAAGATCTTTTACTGATAAAGATCTGCACCACGAGGAGTTTATGTGACTTAGGGTGAGCAGAGTGGACTCATCGGCAAACTTAAAACAGCTTTCTGACTTTTAGGCCACCTGGTTAATGCCCTGTTCCAGGCTGCCTCTGGATGGAGCAGTTTGGAAAGATACTTGTGATTTTTTTTCAAGAGGCATCATAATATTCACACTCATCTCCCCTGGGTTTCCAGGTTGTAGCTAGTTTTTTTTTGTTTGTTTTTTTTAACGAGACCATAATGTAACTGTAAGTGGCCTTGGACTGTGTTATCACTCTGTACAACCTTCAGAGGAAACCTTGTTTTGAGAATGCACAGGAAGTGTAATTGTTTTTTTTTTTTTCCTATTAGTAACTACACTGTTACCATTCTAAGAAACTAATGGATGAATTTCAAATTTACTTGTTAAAATAAAATACTTAGATCCATCCATGAAGCAGGTTTGCTTAACCTTTTGGGGAGTTTCTTTGGGTATGTGTTGAGAAATGCCTGTTAAAACATTTTTTTAAAAAAGGATGCAAAAATGCTTAACCTTTGTCAGCCTTGGAGAAAGAAGTGACCACTATCACAACCAGAAGTTGATGATAAAGCTGAATGGCTGAATAACAGACATTTCTAATTTACCAAACTATAGCTGAGGATTGTGGACACTTTGATTTTATTTTCATTAAAGCAAATGTGTGATAAGGAGTTTAGTTTTTAAAAAATCAAATCATACCACATCAACAGAGAATCTTAGTTCAAAAATGTTAGAGTTTATCTCCAGGTGCTTATGTTTTTCAGGAGGAAAAAAATATACAGTCCTGGCCAAATCTTCTCTTGCTACCCATCATACACTTATTCATCTAATCCACCTAGCCCCCCAGTATTCTTTCAAATGCAATTTGAGTTTTCAACACCTGCTTACCTATTTGTGATCAATCATTCTCTTTTATCCAACAAACTGGCTGTGCCCTAAACTCTGTTCACCTACAGCCTATAAGTGGGTAACTCCATGTGTTGGAGGAGAAGATGTGTGTGCAGTCTGCATTTGGAAGGAGTAGGCAGGCCTCCTGCTTATGGTAGGAGTAGGTGGGTAGAGGGGTACATTAGGTAGGTGGGGAGGTGGGATGGAAGGGGCCTATGTTTCCAGGGAAAGGGGGAGCTCTGAATTTTTGTGGGAGTGGGGAGCGAGCGAGAGAGAGAGGCTTGTGTGCCTGGGTATAGTTTTCCAAAGCTGTGGAGAGAGCTGAGTTTGATTCGAGGTAAAACTTAGAAACAATTGGAGCTAAAGAGTCAGGGGCTTCCCCAGCTGGTGGTCAGCACCCCCTCCCCGGAGGCCTTGAAACAAAGCACGGCCATTGTTAGGGATTTTGTCAGAGTTCAGATCTTGGTTGGGTGAAATGTTCTCTCGGCTTCCCAGATGGGGTGTCCAGGGATTAGGGGGGCGCCTTTGGGGGGCAGTGACTGGGAGGCCCCAGGGGCCCTTGAGAAAAACCTTGTGACCTTGAATCTATTTAATTCTTTTTGTAGATGTGGAAACCTGTATGGGGTTTTACTAGAAATGTTTCTGTGACCAGGAAGGGCTTGTGTTGGGGAAGGAGTTGTGCTCCGCTGAGTGGAGAAGGGCTTCCCTCCATGCAGCCTGCACCTTCTGCTTCCATCTTTCTGTCCCTTGGATGTGTTACCTCCTTGCCTTATCCTGGGTTACCCACTTTCTGATGAGCACTGCTTCATGGATCTGGTGGCTGGCTGCATGAGGAGTCTTGCAGATTGAGCATTATTTTGATAGAAAGAATTAGGGTTGCATTTTATTGGCCGGCTTAGCCAGCATGTGCCTTTAGAATTTGTAAGGCTCTTTTCTCCCTATATCTGATGAATTAGGTAGGATGAGAATGATGTCCATTTTAGAGATGAAGAGGTTGAGGTAGAGAAGTCAATAAGCAGCTTGACCAAAGTGGCAGCAGCCGATCAGTGGTGGACCGAGTAGGAATCCAGGTTCTGCTTCTCCTATAACTTTGCATTCATGGAGATTTGTCTGAACCAATTGAAACTGACATGCCCCCAGCATTTGTCTTCATGCAAAAATGATTTTAATTAGTTCTGAAAGCAAACACCCCCGCCCATCTAATTAAAAAAAAAACAACAACTATGAATTTGAGATCTGGAAGTATTTGGGAAATGCTGTAAGCTGGTATTTGGGAAATTAATCTTTGCCAACTTTAAAACCTTGTACTTTCTGTTAAGAGATGTGACCGTTTGACATAATGAATTATAGCATATGATCTAGTGACTTGTGTCCTGTTAAATGTAATGACCCGAACTCAAGGAGGACCCTGGGGTTATCTTTGTTTAAGATGGACATCTTGTTGGGGGAGAAATTTGATAAGTCTTTCTTTAAAAAAAAAAATCACTCTCTATCTACATAGAACCAGGTGTTCTGATAGGGATGGAATTGCTAAGTGCATGGATTGGTCTGTGCTGGCCCTGGCCTTCCTGATGTCTCCTACAGGAGCATTTGACTCCTTTGACCACTGGAGCCCGCACCTGTTTTAGGTCCCTTTCCTTCCTTTTCTCTTTTGCTGGCTCCTGGTCCTTCTCCTGTCCTTTATATATTGGTGTACCCCAAGACTCTGCACCCCGTCTTGGGGAGTGCATGGTACAATAGAGTGGACCTGGACAGGATCGTAGAGATCGTTTTGTCAGACCCCTCAGGGTGCAGGGGAACACGATGTGCCTGCAGATCCAGCAGGGGCAGCGTCATCTGGAGGAATGCCCCCACATTTTGTCTGCCCCACCCCTTTGCATATCATTCCCAGAGGCTGCCAGGGTGGATGGCCCCTCAGCCCCTCAGCAGCCACCACACCAGGGTCCCCACTCCATGTACTTGTGCCTGACCGGTTTCTTTGCTTGCATACCTCTCCCTGCTTCCCAAGGCAGCCCTTTCATGTCTGGAAAGTCCTTCCCTCATCGAACCCAAATGGGGCACTTCTCCATTTGACTGCTGTCCCAGTATCTGAAAACAGGCGGGCGCCTTCTGTTCCAGTTGTCTAAAAACCAGTTGTTTTTGTTTTTCCTCCCAACACCCCCCCTCCTGGATGCTTAAAACTTTGGTGTCCCTTTGGACTTGGCGCCTTTTGTCCCCTCTCTGACCCCTGCGGGAGTCCCGTCTCTGTCCCTCCGGGATAGCCTTCCCATTGATTATTGATATGGCGCTCACTCCTTTGGGAGCCCTTGTGACCTCCTGCTTGGACTCTGGGAATAACCCCCCAACCTGTCTGGGGCCTCCCTTTGCTGCCCCCTTCCTTGTGCCGGAACCTTGAGGGGCTTGTCAGAGTGTGTGCATGTCTGTGTGGTCAGTGCCCCAGGCCAGAGACTGGGCTGAACTCTTAGGTAGAGACGTGCATGCAACCTGTGACTGTTTCCGCTGGAGTCCTTGCTTAATAAACATTTGTTGAATTGAATTGAAAGACTTTTAGTTTTTGTTTGAGAATCTGTGTGTATTATAGGCCATCTTACAGAACATAGAGTGAAGTGACCCGGGAGTATTGAAAATGCTTTTCTGGAGTCCTGTGATGTGACTCTGATGACATCTTCCCCTCCCCCATCCTGCATTGAGCCCAGTGCCCCAGCTCTGTGTGCACATTCCCTGCAGCACAAACCCCTCCCATCCAGTGCCCTCCAGGGGCCGCCCTGGCTCTCTGAGGGAGGGTTTCCTCCCTCCCACTCACCATCTAGGCAGCTGGGGTGTTCCACGGAGTGCAGAGCGTGGAGGCCAGAGTCCCGAGTTCAGATGCTTTCTAGCTATGTGACCTTGGGCAAGTCTTGTATACTTTGCCTCAGTTTCCTTACGTGTTAAATGGGGATAATGACAGCAGTGCTTCAGGGTTGTTGTGAGGGTCAAATGAGTGAACATTTTTAAAGTGCTTTAGCACATAGTTAGTCCTCCCTCCATCACCATCACCGAGTGTTCTCACCTCTGGTCTCAGCTTTTTTCACTGCCCTTTGCTGTTTTTCTCATGCTTCCGATATCCATTTTGGGTCCTGCAGGTTTCCTAATAAAGAATCATTCAACAGGCATTTATTAAGGACCTATTCTGAGTCAAACAAAATGAAACAGTCCCTCCTCTCACGAAGCTTGTGTTCTCTAAGTAGAAGATTGGATACCCAGTTTTGCTTTAAAAGCAAAACTCTTGGAAACTCATTTCATGGAAAATAGAAATGTATGCACATGTCCTGTTCCATCCAGTGGTCCACTACATGGAAATTTCTCATAGTAGATCAGGGACGTTGCCCTCAAATCCTGTGACCCCAGTGACGGTCCTCGAGCCAGAGTGGCACGAGGCTGAGGTGGAAGATGGTTGGAATTTTGCTTCCCACAAATTTGGATCAGTGGAATTCTTCCAGGGTGTTACCCATTTTTCCTGCCTGTGCTCCTTGGTGGGTCTAGGAGATGAGGACGCTTCCTGGTGTCTGCCCTTCTGGAGCCGCAGGATGGGCCACGTCCTTTGGGCTCCTGTTTCGGGCGTCTTGATTGGCTGCATTGGCAGCAAGGAGTTCAGAGAGGACACGCTCTAATCTGGTAGAGTAGCAAAATTAGGCAGAAACGAGCCGCCTAGCAGCCGTCCATGATTAAAAACAAAGGCAAGCCGAAAACTCGCCTTTCCATCTTCCCCGAGGGAGAAAGCACAAGTTACAGAGAGGTTCACGATCCCATCCACATAAAATCCATAGATTGAAGTGATGGCGTGATGAAATGTCCTTATGATGTGTTGCTGGAAATCACCTTCTTCACCTGAGGAACTAAAGAGTAGACCTAAGTTATCAAATCACAGGATCCCATATCTCCAGCTGGAAGGGACCTCACAGTCATCTAGTAGCCAGCCTCCCCTCCCCCATTGTGCAGGTGAAGAAACTGAGGCCCAAGAGGATGAAGAGGAAGTTGACTTGTCTAACAACACACAGGAAATCAGTATCTGAGGTGGATCCTCGGGCCCCCTGCTTCTCTGAGGTTATAATTGAAGAATGTCTTGAATATCCCGCCCACGTGTTCTACTACTACCGCCCTTTTCTTCTCAGATTGCTGAATTTTGAAGGGATAGTGAGGTTAGGGGTTGCTGAGAAATTACTTCCTGATGACAAGATAAATCTGATGGTTAGATTCATGGGGCTCAGCCCTCATACCCTCCCCCACCCTTAGTGTTTAGACAGAACCCGTTGGGTACTTGCGCGCCTCAGAAAGCAGGATCACTGCTAGGTATCGGAGAGCCTATGGTGTTACCCTCCCGGTGATGTTATCACAAATCAAAGTACTGACTCTGGGTTTTCAAGGGAAGACAAAATAAAACCTTCCGCTGGGCAAGCAGTGAAACCTGAGGAGGGTGAGGCAGAAGGTGGAGACTCCTGCTCTTGGCTGTAATGGAGCACTGCCCCTTCCCCAGCTTTATTGTGCAGCCATCTCCCTTGGCTCCGGGTTTGGGGCCGAGAAATGAGGAAATCCACTGTTGTCCCCTTAACAGAAACTTCCCTGAGAGTAGATCCAGGAGTTCATTAGCCTTTTCCTGGAGGGGAGTTCCAAGTCACCACCTTATTTGATCTGCCCTTATTTGTAAAGGGGGGGAGCATTGTAATGGGCTGTAGCTTATTAGCTAGTAGTGGGGCCGTAAACAAAGGACTTCATAACAGTTACTGGTTTTAATCAACAAGCATTTACTAAGTACCTATTGTGTGCTGGCTATTGTGCTAGGGGTAGGAGAGACAAACAGAAAATGAGACAGTCTCTGCCCTCAAAGTGCTTACTGTGTGGCCAGGAGCTACAACGATATTCACAGAGAAGGAAATATAGGACGGTTTGGAAAACTGTGTTGGACTGGTTGGGACAGCGCTGTTGATTTCAGAGGGATCAGGAAATTCCAGGCCTTGGAAGAAGGCAGAGATTAGCAGGGAGGTCGAGCTTGAAGACGTGGAAGATGGTGGCTAAGAATTGGAAATCCAAAGGATGCCCATCAATTGGGGAATGGCTGAGCAAGTTGTGATATATGATTGTAATGGAATACTACTGTGCTATAAGAAATGACAAGCAGGATGATCTCAGAAAAACCTGTAAAAGACCTATATGAACCGATACACAGTGAAGTGAACAGAACCAGGAGAATGTTGTACACAGTAACAATGATCAGCTAGGAGTGACTTAGCTCTTCTCAGTAATACAATGATCCACGACCATCCCAAAAGACTGGTGATGAAGCCGACTTCAGCTCCCAGAGAAAGAACTGCTATGGAGTGAATACAGACTGAAGCAGGCAATTTTTCTCTTTCTTTCATTGCTTACCTTTTGTCTTCTTGTAGGGGGCCCCTACAGCTAGGGGGCACCACAGTTGATAGGGTGCTGGGCCTGGAGTCAAGAAGATTCATCTTCCTGAGTTCAAATTCTGTCTCAGACACTTCCTAACTGTGTGACCCTGGGTAAATCACTTCACCTTGTTTGCCTCAGTTTCCTCATCTGTAAAATGAGTTGGAGAAGGGAAAAGCAAACCACTTCAGTATCTCTGCCAAGAAAACCCCAAATGGGGTCACAAAGAGTCAGACACGACTAAAAAATGACTAAATAACACAATTTTTTTAAAAATTTTGTTTATTTTTTGTTTTTGTCTTTTTTTTTGGTGAGGCAATCGGGTTAAGTGACTTGCCCAGGGTTACACATCTAGTAAGTGTCAAGTGTCTGAAACTGGATTTGAACTCAGGTCCTTCTGACTCTGAGGCCAGAGTTTTTATCTACTGTGCCATCTAGCTGCTCCTAAACAACACAATTTGAACTAGGGGTCCCCTTGTGGGGACGCGTCAGCCTCCACACATGCCCGCAAGGAGAGTCACTGGAAGGAAGCAGCAGCTGTTGGCCAGGGGCATTGTCTGTAACCCCAGTGAAAGGGGAGACTGGGACTGATAAATTGCTTGTAGTCAGGAGTTGAAGCTGCCATAGGGCTAATGCACTGCCACAATGCAGTAAGGTGCACGGAGGCCTAAGGAAGGCCAGTGCTTCCCAGCCTGATCCAGGCTTAACCAAACCCTGGAAGGCATCCCGGTGTGGGCACGAGGCTTGGGGGCAGCTCTTGGCCCTGGTACCTACCAGATGTGTAACTGTGGGCAAATGATTTAACCCTCATCTGTAAAATGGGAATAACCATCCTTGCCCTGGCTACCTCACAGTATTGTTGTGAGGATCGCTTAAGATAATAATGTCTGGGAAATACTTTGTGAGCCTTAAGTGTTAACTAAATAACTATCGTGGATTCCAACAACAGCAGCCAGATGGGTAAGACAGCTTCTAGTACTCTTGTTTAAGCCGAGTCTGTTCTTTAACATAAATTAAAAACCGTTTTTGAAAGGCACTAGTAAAACATTTTTCAGATACTCAGATTTCAAAGGCTCTAATTTATGTCATTCAAAAGATAGTTCAGAATTGCATTTTTATTAATGGGTCATTTGGTATATAATTCATTGAAAATCTTGAGGGATAATTTGTATTATACTTTGATCTTAAAGAATAATTTGCTCAGTGTCTCAGTGCCAATTTTTCCACCTTATAGAATGCCAAGTCTCTGGCCACTTCTCTGATCCGTGTGCTTTTATCCTTTGGAATTTCATTATTCTTTAGCACACAAAAGTGGGAAAGAAAATTAAAATAATTGAATTTGTGTATTTTTATAATCTTTTAAATGAAGGAGAGAGGGGGAACTAATGGCCAAAATGAGTTTGGAAACAATCTGTATTTCATTTATTTCTGTTTATTTTCCATTTCTTAATATAGGTGGCTTATACTTTGGGCATTTTATCCAGAGCCAGTTAGTTAGTTAGTATGCAAAAGATGCGGGAAAGGGAAATGGGAAGCCAGCCTTAACTTTCCTGGGACAGACCCTTTAGTAACAGATTGAATGCAGAATATTATTAACTGTATCTTTTTTTTAATGCATTTGAATGAACTAATTTCATTCTTTTAATGTTCTTTGTTTAAAATTTGGTCAGAACTATTTTGAAATTTGTTTTGAGTATCTAAAATGGCTTTTTATTGGGGTTTATCTGGGTCAGATGAGAAGTTACATGCTCCCAGAAGCCAGGGGCTATGCACATGCCTTGGCACCCATTGGCCATCTTCTCCTCTTACTTGCTTTTTTCTCTTCCTGCAGTCAGAAGTAACGTTGAGCCCATAGGTAAAGTGTGAAGTGCACAGGTCCTGCCAGGGGGTGGTGGGGACCCTGAGCTTTGCCATCCATCCACCCCTGTGGGTAGGGACCAGAGAGCAGATGAGTGGGGTGCTGCAGCAGCAGCATTTGTGCTCCATGGTCCCTGATTCTAGTCTTGGCTTCTGTTGGGATGTGGGACAACGTGGGGGCTTGGGAAAACTGGGATTGTATTGGGCCAGAGGCAAAGATGTGTTTGGACCACCCCACCCTTGCCATTAGGAGGTTGGCAGTGCTGCAAGTAATTATCATTTGAATACACTGCTTGGCACAGAGCCTGGCACCATCATTGGTCCTTAATTAATGCTTGTTGTTGTACTGTGACCCTATATCCATGGTAGCAAAATTATTTGTCTTTTATATTGCTCAATAAGGTCATATACATAGACCCCCTAGATGGCTCCTCCAGTTCCATCACAGGCGTCCCACTTTTCATAGTGCAGAAGGCCCTCCAGCTTCAGCCACTGCTGGTGAGTCCAGCCTCCAAGCCACATAGGTCTCAAATCGTGAATGCGTGGGCCAGTGTTGGGCTGGGGTCAGGGATCTGGGCTTCTCTAATGATGGCACTCCTGTGGTTGCTCACCTAAGTATCTCCAAAGCTTTCTGGGTAAGACTGGGAGTCATGCATAGTTAGGAGACTAAGATATTTTGATTGCTTGTGGTCAGGGTCATTAATAGACTTTGGAACTTCTTGGCACCCAGTATTCAGGCACTATGCTAGGCACTGGGGATACAACACAGGCCCTACCTTTGAGGAGCTTCTGTAGGGGGTGGGGCCATTGAAAACCTCCACGAAGAAGCTTCCCCCCAGTCGTATCATACCTTCCTCATTCCAGTGATTATGAAAGCCAGGGTGGCATCATTTCAGTCCTGTTCTTGGCTTTATTTCGATCTCCTTCCATTCAGCAACCCTTTCCTGATGACTCTGCAGCCAGCCGCCCCCAGCCCTGCGCCTGTTGTGTAGACAAAGGCTTTGCTTTCGTCTGGAGTCTTCTGCTTTCCCACCCCTCTCATTCTCTGACTCGCTGCTGGTGACACAGCCTCCCTTTCCATCATCAGCTGTACTTTCACTTCTTCGCTCTGGACTCGCTGGTCTGAGTAGGGGGATTGGAACACCCTTAGCTCCCCATGACCACTTCAGGCTTTCCCACCGGCACTGCCTTTCCTCTTTGAGGTCCACACAGTCCACTTCTGCCACCCAAATCCTGGCAACTGTTGTCTCCTAACCTTCAGGACCCTCCCGTTCCTTCTTCAGTGAGTTAGGTGCCTGCCTCAAAGGTTTTCTTTCTCTTCTACTCTTGCCTTCATACTGGGGGACTTTCAAACAGTCTCCCCTCCCAATTCCTCAACCTAGTCGCTTCCCATGACCCGGTCCTCCAGTCCACCTCAGTCATCTTCCACTAATTCACCACTTCCACCCTCTGCCTTGGACCCCTAAACCTTGTTCTTTGTCCGTACTGTGGCCTCCCATCCTTCAGCTCCTTCTCCCCCTCTCTGTTCTTTCCCAGGCCATCACCCATTAAATGACTATATTCTCCTTTCTTCCCCATCTTCATTCTTTGGGGAATCAGGTCAGCTCTACACACGTTCCCCCCCAAAATGTATATCATTCTGAGCCCTGAATCTCATCCCTCTATCAGGAAGTGGGTAGTATGTATCATCACTGGTCCTCTGGAATCATGGGTGTTACTCTGAGAACAATATACACAACACCATTGTAAAGGCAAGGAACTTTGAAAGATGTAAGAACTCTGATCAGCACATTAAGACCCAGAGGAGGGAAGTGGTAAATTATATGGCTGAGGTGGAGTGCAGGAGTAGGTCATGGGAAGTGAGTTTCTCAGCACTAGAGGTTGGTTCTGCTTTCACTTGGAGGACGTTTTATTTGGGGGGGACTGTGGGGGGGTGTCCTGGAGTGCTGAGCCAAGGGACAGGAGAGAAGAGATCACAAACACAGAACTATGCAGCAAAGCTAACATAGTGGTGTTTTGAAATGCAGGTTTCTTTCAGAATTCTTTATGTAAAGTCAAATTTACATAATGTGAATTTACAGAAATTGAGAACTGTCTGTATATCCCTTCCTTTTGCCCTGATTGGCAATTCATCTCTTGTAACAAGAAGACTAAAAAGGAACACATCAGCTGAGTCTCATAGTGAATGTTGTGTCCCACACTTGTAGTCTTACAGCTTTGCAAGGAAGGGAGGGACTTGTTGACTTTCAGAGCTTGACAAATCTTTTTCTCTTTTGAGAGTAGACATTACTTGTGCTATTTTACAAATGTAAAGAGGAGGGGGCGGGTAGAGCCAAGATGGCAGAGTAGAAGCAGCAACCCAGCTGAACTCCCCTAACATTCCCCCCACCCCACACCACTTTAAGATAATGCATCAGATTGAATTCTGTTGTGCCATAGCCAACAAAAGGTAGGGCTGAGACATTTCCAGCCCAAGACAACCTAGGAGGTTTGAAAGAGAGGTCTGTGACAGCAGGATGGGAGCCAGTCTGGAATGCACATGGCTGCAGCATCGTTGGTGGATCTTGGAGCTGGCTGCAACAGCTGGAGCATCTGCTTCTGAAACTCTCAGCCCAGAAACGTTCCAGGACAAAGAGAAGCATTAGCATTTCTGGCTGCATGGGATCGGGTCTGGACACAGTTCAAGGGCCAAGAGGATGACTCACGCTTGCAGCTACAGGGGCCCTTCCTGGGTAAAGACCAGAGCAAAGACAAGGAGAGCAGTGACCACACCTCTTCTAGGATCAAACCACCTTGGAAGCACCCAAAAATTTGTAAACCTCCAAAACTAGCTCTGAGAACAGCAGTGTGGGAAAGACCCAAAACTTGGGACAGTGTCTCCCAACCCTTAGGTGAGCAGAGGCCAAATTTAACATAAAGTTCAAAGTCAGGAAATAGGCTGGGGAAATGTGCAAACAACATAAAAAACTATTATAGTTATGGGGAAGAGCTAAGACACAAACTCAAAAGATGACAACAAAGTGAACACAGCTACAAGCAAAGCCTCAGAGAAAAATGCAAATTGGACACAAGCCCATCAAGAATTCCTGAAAGTGCTAAGAAAGAGTTTACAGTAGTAGAGGAAAAATTAGGAAAAGAAATGAGAGTGATGCAAGAAAATTCCGAAAAACAAATTAACAACTTGGTAAAAAGAGGCACACAAAAATTCATGAAAGAAAATAACTCCTTAAAAGAAGAATTAGGTAAGTGGAAAAGGAGGCTACAAGAGTTCACTGAAGAATATAATTCCTTAAAAATTAGAATTAGTCAAGTGGAAGCTAATGACTCCCCACGAGTCAAGAAATAATTAAATGGAGTCAAAAGAATGAGGAAAAAAAATAGAAGAAATTTTGAAATAACTCATTGGAAAAACAGCTGACTTGAAAAATAGATCAAAGAGAGATAATTTAAGAATTATTGGACTTTCTGAAATCCATGATCAAGAAAAGAGCCTAGACATCATATTTGAAGAAATTATAAAGGAAAACTGCCACGATATCTTAGAACCAGAGAGAGGGAAATATAGAAATGGAAAGAATCTGCCAATCACCTCTTGAAAGAGATCCCCAAATGAAAACTCCCAGGAATATTATAACCAAATTCCAGAGCTCCCAGATCAAAGAGAAAATACTTCAAGCTGCCAGAAAGAAACCATTCAAATACCATGGAGCCACAGGCAAGATCACGCAAGATTTAGCAGCTTCCATGTTAAAAGAGTGTAGGGTTTGGAATGTGATATTCCAGAAAGCAAAAGAACTAGGATTGCAACCAGGAATAACCTACCCAGCAAAACTGGTTTAATCCTTCTGGGGGGAAAATTAAACTTGTAATGAAATAGAGGGCTTTCAAGCATTCCTGATGAAAAGACCAGAGTTGAATAGAACTTCTGATATTCAGACAGACTCAAGAAAAGCATTGAGAGGTAAACATGAAAGAAAAATCTTAAGAAACTTAATATGGTTAAATTGTTCATATTCCTATATGGGGAGGTGTTACTTGTAACTCTTAAGAACTTTGTCGTTATTAGGGCAGGTAAAAGGAGTCTGCGTAGACAGAAGGCACAAGAATGAGTTGATTCTGTTGAGATGATCTTAGGAAAAATGGGTGGGTGAGAAAGAGGGATGCACTGGGAGAACGGGAAGGGAGAGACAGAATGGGGAAAATTTTCTCACGTAAAAAGGTATACAAGCAAAAGCTTCTATAGTTGAGGGGAAAATAGGGGTGGTGGCAGGTAATGCTTACACCTCACTTTCATTAGAATTGGTTCAAAGAGGGAAGACTATATCTATAGTTAGGTATAGAAATCTGTCTTATCCAACAGGGAGGTAAGAAGGGAAGGGGATGAGAGAAAGGGGGAGAGTGATAAAAGGGAGGTAGTAGTCAGAAGCAAAATAGACTTTTGAGGAAGGAAAGGGTAAAAAGAGAGAGATGAATAAACAGAAGAAAGCAGGAAGGAAGGAAATACACAGTAATCATAACTATGAATGTAAATGGAATGCAGTCTCCCATAAAATAGAAATGAATAGCAGAATGGATTAGAAACCAAAATTCAACAGTATGTTGATTGCTGAGGAATACAGTTGAAACAGAAAGACGCATACCAGAGTTAAAATAAAGGATTGGAGTAGAATCTGTTATGCTTTAACTGAGGTTAAAAAAAAAAGGCAGGGGTAGCAATCATGATCCTGGACAAAGCAAAAACCAAAATGGACCTAAATAAAAGAAATAATCAAAGAATTTTGCCAAAAAGTACAGTAGACAAGTGATATCACCACTAAACACGTATCCAAATTCTTTAAGACACAAAACAAAACAAATTCAGCAAAATTAGAAGGAAAGCAGGAAACGGGATTTTTACAGCAAATTTCTCTGGTAAAGGCTTCATTTCTCAGGGAACTAAGCCAAATTTATAAAAATTAGAAGCTATTCCCTGATTGATAAATGGTCAGAGCATATGAACAGGCAGTTTTTGGAAGAAATAAAATTGTAGTCATATGAAAAAGTGCTCTAGAAATGCAAATTAAAACAACTCTAAGGTATTACCTCACACCTATCAGATTGGCTAACGTGACAGAAAAGGAAAATGACAAATGCTGGAAAAATAGGGATACTAATGCATTGTTGGTAGAGCTATGAACTCATCCTAACCATTCTAGAGAATAATTTGGAACTACACCCAAAGGGCTATAAAACTATGTATACATTTTGATCAAGCAATACAACCACTACTAGATCTGTGTCCCAAAGAGATCAAAGCAAAAAGAAAAGGACCCATCTGTATAAAAAGATTGATAGCAGCTCTTTTTGTAGTGGCAAAGAAATGGAATCCGAGGGAATGCCCAGCAGTTGGGGAATGGCTGAAAAAGTTGTGGTATTTGACTGTGACGGAATACTATTGTGCAGTAAGAAGTGATAAGGGGGATAGTTTCAGAAAAACCTGGGAGGACTTAGATGAACTGATGCAAAGTGAAGTGAGCAGAACCAGGAGAACACTGTACACAGTAGCAGCAGCAGTGCAGCAACGATTAACCCGGGAAGACTTGGCTACACTAAGCAAGACAATTCCAAAGAACTCAGGATGAAAAATGCTCACCTTAAAGGGTTGGGGAAGGGCTGGACAAGAGAGAATTTGGAACTCAAAATTTTTTTAAGTGAATGTTAAAAGTGAATAAATAACATTTTTTAAAATTGAAAAAATGCAAAGGGGATAATAGTGTCATGTAGTAAAGAGAAGAAAAACTGCAGGAAAGAAGTTGGTAAAGTTTTGGAGTCCAGGATAGGTTAAAGAGAGCCAGCGACTGATGAACATCATTAGGTGTAACAGTTACTGACTTTGAGAGTGTTTGAGGAAGAGGAAACCGTGGTTTGGTTTTTACAAACTGGCATTTGCTGTAGTAGGTTGTTAGAACGGTGTGTCGGCTCTCCTCTGCCTTCTGTTGTAAGTCTAAAGAGGCAGGGGCCCAGTGGGGTCCATTTCTCAGGATTGGAATTGTGTGCCCTTGTCGGTCTGCAGGAAGGTCGTCGTGATGTCACTTTATTCCTCTCTAGAAGGACTGAAATTGAGCTCTCAAGTGACCCCTTCGAAGGCCTCGGTCGCCTTCGTCTGCTTCCCTGCCGTTGTTAATGACTCCTTTCTTGGATCATCTGCATTTTTTCTTTGAAATGTGGAGACCAAATCTAGGTGTATGGTCCGGACTTGGCCTAAGAAAAATGTTGTTCTTCCTTAGACCTTTTTCCTTCTGTCTCAGTCTTTTTCTTGTCCATCTCTCAGATGAACTTAGTGATGTGCCATCCTCTTCCCCATACAGAGTAAAGGAATATAACTTGAAGGTGTAGTGGTGGCTGTTAGGGGATGGGTTTGCTGATTTCTCAAAACAAATGTTTTCTTCCTCCCCGCCTATGTCTCTCCACACCCCCAACTGGGGAGGAAACCAGCAAACCTGCCCACAGACAGTGGGAGTCCTGTGGGAGGTGGGCACTTCCTAAAGATGTTGGAGGACGTAAGACAAGGAGCTTTCTTCACTTGCCTCCAGAAAACTCAGAGCAGTGGCTACTTTTTGGCTACTTTTGAAGCTTGAGTTGATGGAAACATGAACATTTCGAAAAGTAGATTGTGATCTGCCAGCTGATTTTAATCTTATCCCTGGTTCTTGGTTAGCCTGAATGGCCCTCTCGTCGTCCCCAAGTAACTTAATAAGCATCCTTAGCATTGTTGCTCGCAGAATTGAACAAGGTGCTGGGCACAGGAAGTAGGAAGCCTAGTGAATACTGGTTGGTTGGATCACATCGAACCTCTTTCTTCTCATAAATTTGAGTTTCTGTTACTTATTTTAAATTGAAGACCCCATCAGCAATTTTTAGTATCACAGGGTACGAGTAAAATGGTTCATATCTTTTGCTGTGTTTCTCTATTAGTGTCTTTCCATGAATCTTGGTGCACTTTTCCTGTCTCTTGGGTATCTCTATTTTTGCTGTATTGAAGAAAGATCCAAGCTTTAGAAACTTACCTTGGGGTTTACTTTATTTGCCTATAGCTCAAAGGGGAAGAGATTTGAAACAATAAAAACTCTAAATAATTGTCATTGTGTTATGGGGACTCTAAACTTGGGGTACAGTTAGTGAATATGGTTGAAAATGTTGCTTTTTTCTGTGTAAAAATCGCCCGAAGTCCCCTACCTGGCTTCAAGTCTTTAGGACCTCTCTTTTCTCCCCAGAGCCATTTGTGCTTATTTCACCGCTGCTGGGTAAAGTATCCCAGGAGAAGCCGTTGGCCTTCCAGCGTAAGATGTGAACTCTGTCAGAAGGGCCTTGGCCCACCCAGCAGTGCTCTAGACAGAATAGGTCTGCACAGTAACAGCTAATACTAATTGGTATAACTGGATAATCCAGAAAGTGGACATATCTGTCTAAAGGAAGTGCTTATTTCTCTACAAGTAGAATTTTCTTTGAAGAACCCTGACTTCTGTTTTTTGATATTGTCACCATCGGGATGCTCCTAGGGTTGTATAGTGAACAACTTGAAATCCCTTCTTCAAACCATGTTTAGCTCCCACTCCTAATTTGAAGCAGCCCCCGAAAGTCTTTTGTGGACTGCATCTTGCTTCCTTTTATTTATGTTTGATAGTAGAAATAAGAATCACCCATTTCTTTCCTCCTATATTGGTTCTTCGACCTTAATCTTAGCCCCTGCCTCAGGTCGTCTTCTGTTTGCATGTTGTCTCTCCCTAGACCGGGAACTCCTTGAGAGCAGGGACTGTCTTTTTTGGGGGGGAGGGGGAGTGACTTTCTTTGTATACCCAGCACTTAGCACAATGCTGGGTATGCAGTAGGTACTTCATAAGCACTTGTTGACTTGACTTGGAAACCTGGAGGGTGGAAGCCTGTCCTGAAGGATGGGTATACAGCCCCAGGTTGGAGCGGTCTGGTCGTCATCCAAACCAGAGGGGTTGAGGAGCTCTCCTGCAGTGCTTCCAAATGAGTCCAGACCAGATTAAAATGAAGTTGGGAAATAGTTCACGAAACAAATGAAAAGCCAATGAAGCCAGGATAATATCCCGTTTTAAAATTAAGTCAGTCTGTGCTGCTGAGATCCTTATTGCGGACTGCGGCCCCCTCTTCTGTGAGTTTGAGGAGAATCCAAGAAACAGGTGCCCAGGAGATGGGCGCCTGCCCAACCTTCTCATTGTATAGAGGAGGAAACTGAGGCCCCAGGTCACTCCAGAAGGGAGTGGGGGGCGGGGTGGAGAGGCAGCTTCAAGATTGTGACTGATCTAACCTCCCGGACCACCTCCCCGCCCACCTGCAGTGCCTCTTTTCAGAATCTTAAAACTTGTTCTTTTCCTCCCAGGAAATGATTGGCCAGTAACTCCTTAGAACTTGAACTTCCTTTGTCCAAACATTGCCACTCATGCCTCCATCTTTTCTGCCTCTGCTTGCGGAACCCTCTCCAGTTGTCCTTGTGAAGCTGACTTTGAGGTGTGGAGCTCCTTTCTGAAAAAGTCGCCCGAGAATCAGTGGTGCTGTCATCCATGGACTTGGACCCCTTTAAACAAAGTGTTTTCTTCACTGTCTCTTTTCCCCTGAGAAACCAGGGCAGGAAAGGACATGTAGCCAAGGCGTAGTAACAGCTTCCCTGCCTTTTTTATCCACTTTGGAGTTAGAGTGAAAGAGTATGTACCTAAAAGTGGATTCTGTGGCTGTTGGGTCATTGGGGATGAAATCACAGCTCATCTGCTTCAGGCGGTGACCACAAGCAAGGCTTTCCCTTCCCTTGGGGCAGCAGTTCGACTGTGAAAATGATAGATTGAATGAAGAATATGCTGTCAAAGGTTCCTAAAAATGATTCTGTGGGAATGGTGATGATCATGGGTGCGCTTCCTAGGTGACTTGTTAACTGGGTCACCTCAGAGAGACTGTACCCTCTCTCTGTTAGAAGGGAAAGATCTAGGCACAGAGATCCCAGCATTGGCCCCTGCGATAAGATGCTGCTTTCCCATAGTGCTTCTCTTTGGCTGCCTGCCATGGGACCTTTGCTGTCTTTTGGAACGTCCTTGATGTCATCATCCATGTTTATTTATTGTAGGATGTTTGGTGACCAGCATTCCCTCCAGAAATTTGCCAGCTAAGTAATCAGAGATGAATTTGGGCAGATTTAACACTCAGAAAACAAAAACCATATACTGAACATACCTGTCCATTTGAGCTCAAATCCCCAAACCACCTGGCACCTATTGGTAAGTGCATTTGCGTTCTTCTTGAAGGTCTTTCTTAAATGGGAATCACTTGTTGGCCTGAGGAAGGCTTTTTGCCTGGTCAGAGGCATGCTGTGAATAAGCTTAAGTTAGGAGCTGCAGTAATTCTAATTCTAGTGTCTTGTCTTGCCCACTTATTTCCTCTGTCCTGTATGTAGCTTGTGTGCACATGTTTGTGGGTATGTCATTTCCCTCACCAGACTATAAACTCCTTGAGGGCAGGGATTATCTTTTTCATTTCTTTGTATTCCCAGGCTTGGGACAGTGCTTGGCACACAGTAGGTGCTTAATAAATATTTGTTGACTAACTCTAGCAAAAGAAGCATGCCTGCCTCTCAGGGAGCTCTGAAGCCTGGCCATGTTGTTTTCCTTTCCATGATTGTGGTCATGGCAGAAGTTGCTTTCCTGGTTCAGCCCATACCACACTGCCTAAATTTTCCCCAGTAATAAGTAGGCTTGCCTGCTAGGGTTCGCTCAGATCTTCCCAGCTTCCTTTGAATTCATAGTTGTCATTTTTTATGGAACCACCGTATTCTATAAGAACGAATGAGCCACATTCAACCATATTCCAACCAACGGACACCCATGTTCCCTCCAGTTCTTAACTTTTGTACTTTTGGGACCTTCCTCTCTGTCCCTGAACTCTCTGGATTTGTATATATGCCTAGAAGTGGTATTTCTGAGTCAAAAGCTATACGTGGTTTAGTGACTTTTTAGTATAATTTCCAATTGTTCTTCAGAACAGTTGGGTTAATGTACAGTTCCACCAAGAGTGTGTTAGTGTGCCTGTTTTCCCATAGCTCCTTTCTTGTCATCTTTTTTAATTTGATAAGTGTGACATCAGAATTTCAATTTGTTTGCTTTTTATTAGTGTTTTGGAATGGTTTTTTCAGGTGGTTTGTTGATCAGCTTGCATTTCTTATAAAATCTACCTGAATATCATTTAGGATCTCCCCCCGCCCATAATGGGTTGGGTTTTTTTCATACTGCTAGCTGCATTGGTTTTGTCATGTAAAAACTGTTTTATGTTATGTGATCAAAATCGTTCATTTTTGTCATCTGTGGCCACCTCTATTCCTGTTTAATTAACACATTTCCTCACTATAGTTGTACAAAGCACCTCTTTCCCTTTTCCTCTAATTTTTGGAACCTTTTGTATTTAATTCATATATTCATTTGGAGTTTATCTTGGGATATGGTGTAAAGTGTTGGGCTCCCTCTAATTTCTGCCACACTGCTTTCCAGTTTTCCCAGAAATTCTCTTCAAAGGAGTTTCTAACCCAGTAGTTGGTGTCTTTGGATTTATCAAACAGTAACCTACTCTGTTCGCTTGCTTATGGGATCTGTATGGACACATTTTATACCAGCTTGTTTTCGTAGGGGATGTGCTCTTTAAAAAGTGATGAAATTGTGCGCGTCAGCAGTGTGACTTAGAAATAATTGCCTGAAATTTCTTGTGCTTCAAGCCCGTAAATCAGCTAATGTTTCTCTGTCATCAGCAAGGAGATTATGCCATTTATTCTCAGCTCTATTTAATTGTTTTTGCTCTGAGGCCTTTGTGTATGAGAAAACACTCTTGTTTTCCCCCTGGTTCTGTTGACGACCTCCTGCTGTACCTAGTTAACACTTCAAGTTTAGAACTCAGGGTTGGTCGTCTTTTAAGATGAAAGGTGGTAGTCAGGTTTAAACTGTGTAAGCTGGTGATCACGCTCACTTCCAGCTTGCCATTCCATTGTTACTTTCCCTCTCCATTTCTTCTTCCTACCTCGTGGACAAAAAATGTTGCAAGATAGACTTTCCGGAGCCCCGCTGACGCCATCTTTGTCGTGGATCCTTCGGTAATGCCTTAGAGAGGCGTTGGGAGGCCTGGGTCACAGTCCCACGGGCAGCTCTTGGTCCCTGGCCCCTCCATGGCCCCCACACTCTTCCCCACATCTCTCATTTGTAATAAAGAACGGATTGGAGGGATTAACCAGAGGGTACAAGGAGAGTGGGCAGGAGACAGCTGCTGCACTGTTGCCGCTCGACGCATGCTGCCATCAGCATGATCTGGTTTTGTGGCTCTGGACACTGTGGTCACTCACAGTACTGCTTGTGACTCTTGGTCTTGAAGAAGAGAGTCACTTATAAATCACAGGCTGTTAAGCAAGTGGTCTCTTGTCTTTTCTTGAATTAACAAGTTGTCATCTGTTCAGTAAGGAAAATCCAGATTATATAGCACCTCCTGAGCATTCTAAATCTTCCTGAATTAAATGGGTTGTATTGTTATGATTTCAAGTTAAATCTTCGTCACTCATTTCCATATTAACCCTAGTAAAAGAGGCATTGCATTACGTTTGGTAAGAAAGTTGAATAAATGAAAAATCATTGTATATACTGCGGTGACTTTGAAATTACTCTCTCTTGTGCTCTCCTTTGCTGGAAGGCACTGAGCATGGCTCTGGGCTTTAGTCATGATTTAGAAACAACTGGAAAACAGGCAGAGTAAGAGGTTTCAGTTTGACAGCTCAGTTTACCTGGGAGAAGAACCAGTGTAACAAGGAAGAGATGTGTTAAGACAGTCACTGGCCAGGATCGGGATCCGACACTGTTGACGCCTTTGCTTGAGCCTGCCGCTGCTGGGACTTGAAGCTTTGGGGCTGTGTGTTGGAGCATTATGAAGGGAAGGAGGAGAAAGGGATTTCTGAGAGCAGCTGTAGGAAATGGCTCTCTGGTTTTCTTTGCACAATGAAAAGTGGAGAAGATTGGCTTCTCCAGAGAGCAGAAAGAGCCCTGAGCTGACTCTGAAAACCTGAGTTCTGGTTGTAACATTGACACTGACTGTCCACCCTGGAGGAGTGGGACTTCGCTTTCCTGGGTCTCAGTGTCCTCTTCCGTAAAACAGGAAGGTAAAGCTAGGTGTCTGTGCGATCTCTGCCAGCCAGGGGTTTCACAGCCAACTCCCAGGAAAAAATGGCTTCTCAGCCCCTGCCAGTTCGACTTCCAGCCTCCCCACTCAACTGAAACTGCTCTCTCCAGGCCTACCAGCAATTTATTAATTGCCAAATCCATGAGCCTCTTCTTAGCCTTCGACTTCTTGACTTTTTGGAGCATTTGACCTGCTGATATCCTCTCCTCCCTGGGCTTGGAGCTCTGTGTTCACTTTTTGACTCCATCCCCCACCACGCCACAAAAGGAGTTCTCTCTGGTCACAAGGATCTCTTTATTTCTAAGTCCAGTGGCCTTTCTCAGGCCTCATCCTTTTTCATTTTTTCACAGCATTTGACACCACTGACCACCCATCCCTTCCTCTTGGACGTGTTTTCCTTATGATAACTGATCTTTGCAGTTCTCTCAATGTGCATATGTTTCTCTCTCTCTCTCTCTCTCTCTCTCTCTCTCTCTCTCTTTTCTCTCTCTTTCTCTCTCCCTCTCCCCCTTTCTCTCGCTCCCTCTACCTTTCCTTCTCCCTGCCCCCTCTTTATCTCTTTCTCTCTCCCTCCCTGTCTCTCTGTCTCCCTCTCTCTCCCCATCTGTCTCCCTCCCCAAAAAAGCCCCCCCCCCCCCCCACCCCATGGATTTAGCTCTATGTAGATTACCCAAAAAGCTATAGATGCAGCCTTCTACATCTCCATTTCAGCCTGGGTGTCCTGTAAGCATTTCAGATTTAACATGCTAAAAAGGAAGTTATTATCTTTCTTCCTCCTCTTATCTCCCTGCATTGGTCAGGACAACACCAGCCTTCCAACTGCCTTGATTTGCAGCCTTAGCACAAATCCCCTACTCTTCCCTTCACTCAGCATGTCCTCCCTCCCACCATGTACCTCTTAGTTCTTATCAGTCCCACCTCCTCAGTATCTCTGGCAGCTTGGACCTTAATTGGCCTAGACTATCCAAATTACTTCTTGGCTGGTTTCCTTTTGTCCTGTCTCTCCCCTCCAATCCGTCTTTCACATTACGAAACACGCAAAGTGAAGGTGTCCCTTTTCCCATCTTATCCCCTTGCATCCTAGCTTCTAATAATAATTAATCATCATAATAGATGGTGATAGGTTCCATTTAGATATTGTCCTACGATTGTAGAGTACTTGGCCTACTTTGACATTGAGTAGAGAGAACATGGGACTTAGGAGGTGGCAAATTGTTTGTAGACTGCCTGTTAGTTAACAGAACAAGCCACATGATAGAGGGATAGAATAATGTTGGGCTTGGAGTCAGAAAGATGTGGGTTCAGATCTTATTTCAAATATGAGCTGGGCAATTGTAGGCAAAGCACTTCACCTTTTCCAGCCTTGGTTTCCTTATCCATAAAATGGGGATAATACCCATAGTAATTATCTTCTAAGGGTTGTGGGGAAGACCAGATGAAAGCATGCATGTCAAGGGCTTCGAGAACCTTAAAGTCCTATGTAATTGTCAGTCTATTAACAGATAATTTAGCTGAGTAATGGTAGCTGTGAGGATTTGTACCTCAGATGTCATTGTAACAAGTAATTAAGTAAAGTAGGTACCACTTACTAACCATAAAGGCTTTGGGCATCCCTTCAGGAGTCTGGGGTGGCCCAGCTTTCAGGGCTACATTCCCAGGCGTGAGATTATAGGGGGATTCAAGAAGCACCAGGAGTGCCCCAAATAGCAGAGATGACCATTCTGTTACTGTTAATGCGGATGAGTGCCATTCTCCAGTGTCTGTTTAGCGTAATGGTCTTACTTGTATTTACCTCCCCAGTTATTTTTTTTTCCATATTTTGTTTCCGTTAGGAGAGAAAATTGAAATTATTCTCTAAGCTATTTGAAGAGAGTGACTAAATGCCACTGGGTCGGGCTGTCTGTGGGTATGAAGTGGTTGGGAGACTCCAAGAACATGGTGGTGAATGGCAGGAGAAATGGAGGCAAGTTGTCTAATGAACACCAGCCAAGTCCGTCCAAATTTCAGCACACGGGAAAGGACACCCTGAAGGCTGGCCGCAATGCAGTTGAGAGAAGGTCGAGCAGATGTAGGTACACACTTAACCTCTGGGGTGTTTTCATTGTTGTGGGGGTCACTTGTGTTCTTTCTCTGGTAATATGTTTTATTTTGTTATTGTCTTTGACAATTTTCATCCTGAGCATATTAAAGGAATCATTTGTTCCTACTTTAAAACTGATGAGTGGATAACAACACCCGCTGGACGCCTGACGCAGAAATCCGACTCACGTGGTTGGGTCTGCGGCTTGCAGCTGCCCCCTCCTGTTCTCAAGACTTTGTACCTGAAGGCTAGGTTTCTTCTGTGAAAGCAGGAGAGCGCAGCTACTCAGCCACCTCGGGTAAATGTGAACATCTGGTTTAGAGAACCTGTCCATAGAGAGTTTTAAAGATAGTGATGAGGAGCAGAAGCAGTTCTCCATCTTCGTGTTTATTGAATGCAATAGGGCTGGGGCCTAGATGATAAGCAGGGGGCGGGGAACGCAACTGACTGCTTCCCAGACAGCAGGGCACTATTTTACCTGTGCCACCCAGGCGGAATAATAGGTCCCCTTGGGATGTCTTAAATAAGGCATAATGAAACAATTATTTAATTTTCTGTTTGTTTCTTAGTTGGAAGAGAACCATTTTTTTCCAATTCTTAACATTTTTAAAGTTTTGAGTTCTAAATTCTATCCTTCCCTCTTCCCCACCCCACCCCCAATTTTTATTTCAAGAAATTGCGGGCTTACTCTTCCTCTTGGTGGCCATTTCAAGGGTAATGGGCAGAAGGGCGGAGCACCTGGAGCTGGCCCTGGAGCCAGGAAGACCAGAGCTCCCGTCCGGGCTGGGTGACCCTGGGCAGATCACTTCCTTTCTCCGGGCTCTCTCCGAGACTCAGCTGCAGAGCAGGTGCCAGCCTGCCCTGCCCTGCCCTCCCAGAGAGCGTCTCTACCAGCCCTGCTTCAGAGACCTGCACTGACTCAGGATAAATAGAGAGCTGTTCCAAGGGTCCAGGAGGGCTGTCGAGCTTCCTTGGCTTCCAAGGCTGTCGACGGTTGAAACTTAGTTAGGTTTGGGTTGAGATCGGGTGCCTTCGGGCCGAGCCCCAGCCTTTCCTGTTCTAAGCAGACTCTCAGTCCAGCCCTCTGGGTGTATGGCCCAAGCCAGGCTGGGTGACCAGTCCGTGTTCCGTAGAATTCCCCAAACTCTCCTGAGATCAGAGTGTGGAGTACCAAGGATTGGCCTGGTCTGCCCTGGACCCTGGAGACTAGAAATAGCCTAAGGCTTGTTGGGGCCTCCTCTCTCCCCCGAAACAAAACATCCATCCAGTACCACAAACTTTTAAGACTTGTCAGAATTGCTCCCGGTTCCCGAGTGCAGGCACGGGTCCCCCTAGAACCTAAAAAGAGCAGGGCCATCGGAGGTGGGAGAAGGAACAAGGTGGAAAGAGCTCTGGACCGCAAAGGCGGGGACAGAGCCACTGTTCCTTGTGACATGATACGCTGGCCTGTAGTAAGGAATGTGTAGACGGCCATCACTCTGTCTCTGCCTGCTTCTCCCAGTCCTAAAGACCCAGTTGCAGCCGGCTGCACCCATCCCCGTCCCGGGGCTTGGCCTTTGTCTTTGGTCTGCCTCTGTTGCTTCTGTTCTTTGCTGTGTCCACACCTGTTCTGCCAGACCAGCATTCAGTTCATTCTCTCATTTCTGTCCAGACCCTGAAATTCTTGGGGCTGAGCCGTCAGACAGTCCGGGCCAGGTCCTTCCTCATACCCCTTACTAGCTGTGGGGGGGGGCTGTAGGCAGGGGCACTCCACTGATTACTCACCTCAGGCACAGCAGGGAACAAGGCCAGCCTTTCTCCTGCAGCCCCTCTTGGAGCCAAGATCCAGACTCTCTGTCTCTGCTTGCTGAAAGCTGTTTGTGCCCCCTGACCACCTGTTAACCTCTATCTCTTCTCCCCCATGATCTCCTTTGCTGACTGTATTAAAGCCATGGGATTGTAACCAGGTTCCCACCTGTGCAGTGAAGGAGATGAAAGCAGCTGAGCAGAAGTCCCCAGGACCGCCTGCCTGGGCCCCTGGGTTGGGGAGGGACGTGTTCCTCAGGCCCCGGCAAACCAAAATGCCAGTGCCCAGGGAGTGGAGGGAGCTGGGCCCCAGATAACCAGGAGGGCCATCTGTCTGACTGACTGTTCACTCATTGATTGGGACAAGGAATTGCTGGTTTGATTAATTGGAGAACTCAGGAGACGAACACAGCGAGTGACCTGTGTGCTTCTTGCTTTTTCCAGGTAGCGGGGCTTCGGGGTTTGAAGGACAGAGCCGCTATGTACCTTCTTCTGGGATGTCTGCCAAGGAGCTGTGTGAAAATGACGACCTAGCCACCAGTCTGGTGCTTGACCCCTACCTAGGCTTTCAGACTCACAAAATGAACACTAGGTAATTTTCTTGTCTTTATCCTGAGGGGAACACGAAACTGTTGATTTTCAGAAAACCAAAAGGTAAACTTGGAGCTGTCTTTGTGGCAGCTTTGGAACTTGGAGGAAGGGCAGTCGGAAGCTTAGAACTGGTTGAGCGCCAGGATCATGCTTTCCCCTGACTCCCGCCCTGCGTCCAGCCCCAGGGAAGGTCGGCATGCTGGTCCTCGTGTGGGGCGGGAGCCTGGGCCCCTCCCTAGGGAAGCTGAACAGAGACTGAGGGGGAAAGCGGAGTCTGCATGCTTGACTTGCTGCTCATCTGGCTGCTGATGGTGCTGATGGCCCTTTAGTGAGGATCCCCCCGGGAGGTCGCTGGGTATGCTCGAGAGCTCTTCCGAAAGATCAGATGAGGGTGGGGGTTTCCTTTAGGCCAGCAGTGGCTAGCTGACTTGGGCCAGCAGTTGATCCGCTGGACCTGTAGCTCAGTCCACGTGCTGGTGCTGGCGGGGCAGCCGCCATGAATCTCTGTGTCAACCGAGTGCTTCTAAAGGCTGTGCGCACGGAAGGAGGCCCAGCAGACCGAGGGAAGCGGCAAGTGTGCCAAGTGTGAGCTGAGCATAACGCGTGTGGTCACAATGCTCTTGACAGGTAGGGCAGCCACGACAGGGAGAGATGATGAATTCGATGGTAGATCTGTTGGATTGGGCGGGGCAGATTT
>NW_020951147.1:3069114-3106289 GCF_900497805.2 Vombatus ursinus
GAACAAGATCTCTAGGGCAAAGCCTTGGGGTGAGTCATTCCCAGGGAGCGTGGAAGGAGGCTGGAGGAAAACCAGGGTAGGACGGTGTCTGGAGAGTTTTTCCAGAAGGGAGATATAGGCAGCAGCAGCCGGCTACACAGGGGAAGGAGGCCACAGGTGCTGGAGAGCTGCGAGTGCCACAGGCCAGAAACGCAGGTGGCAGATGTAGAGAAGCCATTTGAGAAGTTTGTCAGTGAGAGGAAGGGAGGCAACTTGGTGGTCATTTTGGGGCCTGGTCCGGGTGTGGAGGTAGAGGAAGATGGACAGTCCCTGTGTGTCCTGTAGAACTCGTTGGGACGATTAGAGAAGCCTGCTCTGGACTGTAGTCCTGTGGGTGCTCCCTGGACCCCAGCCCCGTCGGTGACAGATATCGGCTTCAGGACATCATGGCCTCCTCCTGACTCCGGCTGGCGAAGTGAGGAAGGGAGTGTTCCCAGATCCCCTAAAGGAGTCGTCAGAAGAGCCTGGCTGAATAAAAGGAGGAATGAGAGTGAGGTCCCAGGTTGTCTCTGATGGTCCACAGGAGGAGGAGAGGATCAGCATATGTACACGTTTGGGCACGCTTCCCACCTAGCGGGGTGCACAGAGCCGTGGAGCTTCCGGCTGCCCTGGGCTGTAGTCACTAGGGTTTGGCACTGGGCACCGGACGCCCTCACTTCCGTCAGCAGTGACAGCCTGTGTCCTTCGCCTCCTGAGTGGCATCAAAGTAGGCCGCGCAGTCTTCAAAGTGCAGAGGATATAACCACTTAACAATAGATGTCTGAAGTTGGGCAGCTAGATGGCGCCATAGTGCACAGAGCACTGGGCCTAGTGTCGGGAAGATTCATCTTCCTGAGTTCAAATTCAGCCCCAGACACTCACTAGCTATACAAGTCTGGGCAAGTCACTTCACCCTGTTGGCCTCAGTTTCCTCATCTGTAAAATGAGCTGGAGAAGGAAATGGCAAACCGCTCCAGGACCTTTGCCAAGAAAACCCCCAGTGGGGTGACAAAGTTGGACACAACTGAAACAACTCGGCAGCCACAAATGTCTGACACACCCTGTTTGATCACCAAATGTAGCAGCTCAGCTTCTGCAGTATTTCGTCATCCTCTGCCCCACTTTGACAGAAGAGTAATGCAGGGATCCTTTCCATTTCTGAAGAGGATGCTGCTGAAAGCCCTGACACCTCGTGACGTCGGGTAGGCCAGTGGGAAGGTGGCGTTCCTACAGCAAGCAGCATTGGCTCAGCGAGCACCTGCCTCCCCTGGCCAAGCTCTCGGGGCACGCGTGGTTTTCTTTGTGGACGTGTTCATCTTCAGGGCTTGCCGAGTCGCCTCGTGATCCCAAACCATTTGGCTGAATCAGCAGATTTAAAGCTTAAAGGAAGCTGGAGTGACTAGTGGTTGACAGCACTAGGGTCGTTTTACAGATGGCTCTCAGGTCCAGAGATGTCCGTCAGGCTTTGACCTTGGGCCCAGTGGCTTTTTCTGCTGCAGTATCCTGGGAGGAGGTCACAGGCAGTTAGCGAAGGTCTGAAAAGCATCTTTGAGACGGAGTACAGATGGTGGATCGGAAGCCGGCAGGGACCCCAGAAGTCACTCGGGCCCATGCCTGCATTTACACACAAGGCGAAGTGGAGACGTGAGGGGGCTCACGCTCCCAAGGGCGTGAGGAGGAGCGAGCCACTGCACCCCCCAGTAGGAATGCCATCACATGAGACATTGAGAAACTGCTTTGGCTTTTAGCAGGTGACATCAACACCTTCATCCAGGCATTGTTCATTCTAAGTCTAGGAGGTGGGGGTGGGGGTCGTAATCTGCATTGGGAGAGGAAGAGCGAGAGAAAGGTCACCGAGGGCCACGGGCCCCCATCCAGGAGGGTGTGCATCCCAGTCACCCACAGAAGCCGGTGTCCGGGGCTGAGCTCAGGAGCATGCCTGATTGGGCACTGAGATGAGATGACTGAGGCATACCAATCGATGGCCAGCCACCGAGACCCGATCAGATCCCGAGAACCTAGAACTCTTGGGGAGGGCCCGGGCAGCATGGTGTGTAATGGAGAGGGCACTGACCTTGGAGGCAGGATTTGAACTCGGGTCATCCTCCCTCCAATATTTGTTGTTTGACTTTGGGCAAGTCACTAGTAACCTCTCTGCCTCGTTGTGCCTTGTCATCTATAAGATGGGGGGCTTGGACAGGGAAACCAGGGTCCCTTCCAGCTCTCAGTCAGTTATCTCTGAAATTGGGTGTTATCTGAGATGACTTGTCTGGGCCCATAGGAGTGAAGAGACTAGCGCAGGCCCTGCATAGCAGGGGCCAGGCTGGAGGCAGCCAAAGCTTGGTTCTGGCTTTCCAGTAAAGACATGGAATCCTTACTGTGGTCGAAATTAATTGGGAGAGGCGGGTAATCTTGTACTCTACTGGGAGTAGGCTGTGAGGCCGCCAGCAGGGCTGAGGGGGGCAGCTCCCTGTGGAGCGGGGGTGGAAGAAGGGAGAGTTAAGCCAGAGTGACTTCTCTCTGCACCATTTTTGGGATGGGTGGGGGGCCATCCCTGTGCCTGGATTTCTTCCCCTAGACCATTTTTTAGTGGCTGGGTAAGTCAGATGCTGGGATGGCACTTGCTATAGTTAGAAATTAGGTCGAGAAAGGGGGTTCAGAAGGCTGACAGGGAAAGACCCTGAGGGCCTGGGTCGAAGTGGGCTGAGGCCCACTGCCCAGACCCTTGACCAGCCTGGTCTTCTTAGGGCTCTCTCACCACTAATCTCAGCCTCTAACATTGTTGTTTGTTTTTGCATCTCTAGCGCCTTTCCTTGGAGGAGTTCCAGGCATTTTACCAAATCTGACAGTTGCCCTCACACGCACCAGGTGAGGTAGGTAGAACATGGTACCCTTCCCTGACATAACGGTGCACCCCACCCCTTCTTCTGAACAGCGTACTGCCCTTTTAAGATGCCCTGGATCCAGTAAGTCCTGGCTAGATTGCACTCTGAAATGGGGCATTTCTAAGAGAGCCAGATGCGAGGCCTCAGCGGATTGCATGCCTCAGCCAGGTACGTCCAGACTTGAAGAAATCGCTCTCGCTCTCGCTCAAGTCCTGCCCAGCGACCCGCGAGCCCCTCCGTTAGCAGTTACAGAGGTTGCTCGGTGACCTTCCTTTGGACCGCCTCCCTCTGAATGTTCTTCCGCCCTTTCTGAGCTCCTCATCGCCTTTGGCCACTTCCAGTCACCCCTCAGTCTTTCATGCCAGTACAGGGGGAGCTTTAGTCGACAGCTTTGCCTTACTGCCTCTAGGCCCTCTTGATCAAACGGCAAGAGAGCCGGGAAGGCTGTCTGGAGAGAGCGTAAGGGACAGACATGCATGCGTGTATGTGTGTGTGTGCGCATGCCCATTTTGAGAACCACCTTGTGTATAGTTGCTGGTCATAGCAGACACATACCAGGTGTGGAAAGCTGAAGCAGTCTACCATTTAAAGGAGAGGAGGACTCAGTGGTCTTAGATTCTGCTTTGTCCCCTGTCCCCTCTCCTCGTCACCAGTACTTGAATATCTTGCTGTGGAGCATCCTTCTTCCATCGTGCTTTCACTCTTTGGTTAATCCTGTTGTCCTTCTGACAGCTTCCTTGGCTGTGAGAAGGGCTTCTGTTTTAGTGGCTTAGTTAAGGTCTTGGCCTTGAGGCGTAGTTTGTAGGGGCCTGCGATGAAGCCGCTTAGAGCTCAGGTCTGTTATTTGTGTCGAAGCCGAGGTCTGACTTTCACGTAGACGCGGGACGCCACCAGCATCTGCAGCTCCCTGACTTGATTTGGGTTGACGTTCTTTTGACAGGACCAGCCTACTAAAGAACATTCTTGATCTGGACAGCATTTTCTTTTTTTCTTTTCTTTTTTTTTTTTATAATTAATTTGTTTATTTTTAGTTTTCATCATTAACTTCCATAAGATTTTGAGTTTTGAATATTCTCCCCTACTCTCTCCTCCCTCCTCCCCAAAACGGCGTGCAATCTTCTGTAAGCTCTACTTATACATTCATATTAAGCATATATTCACATTAGTCATGATATAAAGAAGAATTAAAACTAATGGGAGGAACCACAAGGAAGAAGAAACAACAAAAGGAGAGCAGATATTATGCTTCCATCTGCATTCAGACCATAGGAGTTCTTTCTCTGGATGTGGAGAGCGTTTTCCCTCATGAGTCCCTTGGAATTCTCTTA
Organism: Vombatus ursinus; assembly: GCF_900497805.2. Lineage (NCBI taxonomy): Eukaryota > Metazoa > Chordata > Mammalia > Diprotodontia > Vombatidae > Vombatus > Vombatus ursinus. The sequence continues at coordinate 3,073,346 of NW_020951147.1, forward strand.
GATCCTCGCATTGCCAAGGAGAGCTAAGTCTATCGAAGTCAGTCATTGAACAATGTGGCTGTTACTGTGTACGGTATTCTCCTGGTTCTGCTCACTTCACTCAGCCATCAGACCATACAAGTCTTTCCAGGTTTTTCTGAAGTCCACCTGTTCATCATTTCTTATAGCGATATAGTATTCCATCATATTCATATACCACAACTTGTTCAACCGTTCTCCAATTGATGGACATCCCCTCAATTTCCAGTTCTTTGCCACCACAAAAAGAGCTGCTATGAATATTTTTGTACGTGTGGGTCTTTTTCCCATTTCTACAGACTTAGAAGTAGTATTACTGGGTCAAAGGGTGTGCACAATTTTATAACCCTTTGAGCATAGTTTCAAATTGCTCTGCAGAATGGTCGAATCAGTTCACAACTCCACCAACAGTGCATTAGTATTCCAGTTTTCCCACAACTTCTCCAACTGGAGAGCATTTTCATGGTATGGCTTGGTATGTGACCATGATGGTCATCTCTGGATTGGCCAAGCCAAGTTGGTCAGAAATAGAAATTAATCTGACCATGTGTTGTCTGGGTTTGGTGAGATAGACCCATTAGTTTAGGTCACTGAATGAAACCATGTAGAGGCCTGGGAAGTGATGACTGTACTATGGAGATCCTCGCCATAGGCACCATGTTATACCTCAGCTCTGGGTCCCATTACTTCACTTTCTTCTACGGCTTCTTAGTTCTTCCCCACTGGCTCCTTCCCTCACATTCTGACGCTCTCTCAAAGTTGCATCTGGCTTGCTCAAAGAGCAAACCTTTGCCTTTTACAGGCCTTCATGGTTAAATTTCTTCAGTGGTCAGTGCTCTGGTTCTTTACCACTGTTGAGCCCTCGGCCACATGCAAGTGCTGTGTAGGACACAGGAATATGTTGACAGCCATTGAAGGCATAGGCCTAGGAGAGATGGCACCTGGCTAGTTGCCAGGAGAATAATACAGATAAAGTCAGGGTGGCCCGAGAGTGGCACTCACATCCCATCTGCTCTTCTGAATGTTATGATTACCTTGTCTTTCTGGAAATAAAAACGGTAGCTAACTCATATCACATTTTCAGTGTTGTGCGGCTGGTGAAATCTGAAATAACTAGGGAAACAAAGGTTTAAGCTTCTGGCCATATTGCTTTATTAAGTAACGCGTGCAAGTTGCATAACAGATCAGGCCGAGGCCTCTTCAACTTGCCACTGGACCCTGAAGACAGGGGAAGATAGATTTCTATGCATTAAAAGAAAATTAACAGCACATAAACCAAGACACAAGGTTAGGTAATTGGAAGAAAGATTAGAGACTTTCTGAGTTGGGAGGGGGATGAATGAGTTTCAAGAGTTGGGAACGGGGAGAGCGAGCAGTTGAACTTTTGCAGATTTCACATCTGTGATGGGATGTCACAGTTAACACGTAGGTGGAATTTACAGGAAAAAGAAACTTCGGGTCCCAAAATGGAGTCAGCTTTACAGAGTGGAGTCAGTTTGGTTCACATAATTTCCCACAATTCTCTCAATTCCCCACTTTGGTGCGTAGTGGAGGAGCCAGCCCACTCCTGCCATGGACCACTTACTGTCAGCTAAATCTGTAAGGCTGTTTAATGTGCTCATGCTCACTATCAACATTGTGGGTCAAGAAAAGACCGTCCTCTTGCACAGCTTACATAGCTTAGTACAGTAGCTGACAGAGTCTAAGAAAAATAGGGATAATATACAAATCTTGTATGTAGACTCTATAGGTAAACTAAGGCAGGCTACAGATCAGACTACTTAGAGGGCTCACAATGGACTAATTTTGAAAGGGGAGATTTACACATATACACCATAAAACGAAAGGCCAGTGCAATACAGTGATGATCATCAACATTAAACAACATCAGATCTCCTTGTGTCTTAGTAACCCACTCCCAATGTCCATTTAATCATCATATTTTTGTCTTGAGTCCCAGATGTCCTGTGATTGTCTAGCCCTTGGACGTTCTGGAATAGGCCTCGTTCTCAGGGCAGCTCTGAAGAGGGCTTTGCTTCTCCAGTTCCCAGTCACTTGCAGAAATTCCTAGGTAACCAGATGGCACAGTGGATAGAATGCTGGGCTTAGAGTCAGCAAGACTGCAGACTGCCTCAGATACCTGCTAGCTGTGTGACCCCGGGCAAGTCACTTCACCCTGCTTGCCTCAGTTTCCTTATCTGTAGAATGAGCTGGAGAAGGAAATGACAAACCCAGTATCTCTGCCAAGAAAACCCCCAATGAAGTCAGGGAGAGTCAGACATGACTGAAATGACTGAACAGCCTATTCCAGTTGTTTTTCCAATGACTAGTTCATATAGTGAAAACCAGTGCAAGCTTTATGAAGCTAATCCTGTTAGAGCTATAAGAACATCAGGTTAGGAACCCATAACTCACCTGGGACTCTAGAGAATTTCAGTTTTTATATATCACTTGCTATTTTTATCTTCACCTAAACCCTATACTTGATATAAGAATTAAAAAAAAAAAAATTCATGAGGATCTAACTTGTAAAATGAACGCTTCTGTTTTAAAAATTATCAGATACTTTAAAATGGGAAAATAATTTTACTTTCTTTATGATTGTCAATGCAATTTTATATGCTAAATCCTTAATCCAATTTTGAGAACTTGTTACTAAAACATACTCAAAACTTGAATTTTCCATTAGAAACATTTGGAAGCCAATCATATGCATATGTGTATAACCTGGAAAACAGACTAATCCTGTTGCTTTATCAGGATTTACTATTCTGTTCAATTAGAAAAGTTTTACATCACTAATTCTCCTCCTTAGGAAGACATCCTATATTATATATATTATCCTATATTATCCTATATCCTATATTATATATATTATCATATATATCAAATATCACCTTGGAGTCAGGCACCATGGATGCCATCCATGGACCATCCCTCATGTGACAGGGGAGCACACGTCCACTCAGCTGGAGGAGGACCGGGGGATGGCCACGTGTTGAATCTGGGGGTTCCTCCCCTCTCCTTGGCTCTGGAGCCCCGACACTCCTCTGATGGGGGGTGGAGGCAGACGTGACCAGAGAGGGAAAGCCGCAGCTGGCCCCAGATGCCGTTATCAAAGAGGCAGCAAAGGGGGCTCCCTGGGTCAGGGAGAGAGAAACAGATTAAAATTGCAGGACTTTTCATACTTGCCCTATTATAGTAACTCAGAAATGTTCTGGTATGTGTCTATTAGTTAATAGGTTTAGTATCATGCTTACAAAACTTCTACTGCTCATCTGCTCTGATTATAGAAATTTACTATGAATGGAAAAGGAGAAATGTAGTTATAACAATGTCAAGAGTCATCCTCTCTAGGCCACAGATGAACTTGGCATATACCATTACAGGGGAAAAACTCCCTTAGCTCTGTTTGATTCCAGGCACGAGTCATATCTGATAGCCAGTCATGTAGTAAAGCTCCACATTATTCACAGGGTATCAAAAACCAGACTCAGGATTAACCAGTTGGGGAAATTTCCTGTTCAGAAAATAAATAGCACCATGGGGAAACTGAGTCAAGAGGCTCCTGTGTTGGACCACATCAAGACCCCCTCAACTTTTCCCAGGTACAGACATCCACCTGTAGCAGTTCTTAGACCATAGCACATGCCATTTTCTCCTTGACTGGTAGGGTATTGGCTTAATAACACTTCAGCAACCAAACCTGAAATCATACTCAAAACAATTTCATAGTCCCAAGAGTTTTTACCTCAAATAGCAAGATTTCACTAACCATGACTTAGGGCTTGAATATTATTAGTTTTCTCTTGTTTCCCTAACAGATGTCATTTATATAGCAAATACCTGATAGTTAATTCGTATTAATTTTTTGAAGTTACATCTTTAAACCACCCTATACAGTTTCATAATTTTTATAAGTGATAGCCAAAAGTTTTCAAATGAAATTCATCCTTTATTATAGTAAACTAATAAATCCCCCGCCCCCCTCCTGTGACACGGGGTGGGAGAGAGGCTTCTGTTAGTTCTCAGTTCTAGGTTCTCCGGCTTCAGTACTTTAGATTCTACAACATACGGTCAGTAGAATAAGAAGCCCTCATGACCCTGCCTGAATGAAAACTCTCAAGGGACCTCGCAGTAAGGATCTTCAAGGGTCTGTGCAACTTTTCCCCCAAGCAGAAAATTATTATGTTTCAAAGCAAAATATACCACATCAAATAATTTTGTGTGACCCCATTTAGAGTTTTCATGGCAAAGATACTGGAGTGGTTGGCCGTTTCCTTCTCCAGCTCATTTTACAGATAAGGAAACTGAGGCAAACAGGGTGAAGTGATTTGCCCAGAGTCACACATCAGAGGCCAGATTTAAACTGGGGTCAACCTCACTCCAGGCCTTGATGCTGTATCCACTGAGTTTTCAAATATCTATTTTTTAAAATCACGTTATTTTAACAGCTCAGTTTGTAATCTAACAGCATCTAGATTTTTAAGACAAAGTTGTTTTTCCAACAGCATTTCTAATACAATGATTTCTCAAATTTCACGATATGAGAATTTAGAAACATAGTAACATACACAAAGTCGTTTTAGAACGTGAGACAAACGTTATTACCAGATGACATCGGTTCGGCTTAAAGCATTTCCAAATTATCTTACGTAAATCCCAATACAGAATAATTTAGCGTGGGGCAACCCCTTTTAATTAAAGAAATGCAGTTGCTCCGTACCGGACCGCTGCACCTGGTATAGAGTCATCACGTTACCCAGTCAGAATGTGCTGTTCTGACTTCGAGGCTATGGCCCCTCCTCTGAGCCCAGACTCCCCTCGATGGACTTCTCCCTCAGGCTGTCTTGGGGAGTTAGACCAGCAGGGCTCTGGGGCTGTCAGCATGTCCCGAGAATCACCCCCGCCACGTCTAGTTGCTCTTGCACTTCAGAGATGGTGGCCTCTGGCTCATTTGGAGCACGGACATCACCTGCGGATGGGCTTCCAGGGCAGAGGTGCACGGGGAGGGGGTCTAAATCCATGTAATTCCCCGTCCCGTGTCATCAACACGTATTTATGGTTTGTACTTTTGATGCAACACTTTTTTTTTTATAGGTTTGGAGGCAGTGTGGTGTCTGCTGCCTGAGAATCAGGAGAGGAAGTTTCTAGCCCCAACTCTGCCATTCCCACTCGTCCCTTCTGGGCCTCAGTTTGCTTTTATGCTAAAATGAGGGTAGACCTATATAATAGGATCAGAGGCTCCAAGAGTTTGAGCTGAAGGGGCCTGCAGAGGCCCCCTGGCCCCACTCTTCCATTTGCTAGAACACGTGGGCATCTGAGGTACAGGTGGATTCCCGGTCCTCTGAGCGGAGTGTTGGCTTGTGTCACCGCTGGAAGGCGAGCCAGGCTTCTGAGGCTGTCCGGAAGCTGTTCCTCACTCCCCTGTGTGTCCTCACCCCTCTGATGCCCCTGCCTAAAATGTCCTCCCTTGTCTAAGTGAACCCTTCCAGGCTCAGTCCCGGTTCCTCCCCTCAGTGTGGCCGCCTCTCGTTAAATTCACGTATTTTCATTCTCCTTGCGTTTTAATTTGGACCTTGGCTGCCACGGATGGGGGTGCTCGGGCCACGCCATTCTCATCCACGGCCTGCCAGAGGAGGCCAGCCTCCTAATCTTGATGGGGAGTGGGCACCCACCATCCCTCCCGTTGTTCCCCACCCACAAACCCCACGAGTCAACTTCTCGCTCCACAGCTCTCCCCTCTGTCTCCTCTTCTGTCCCCCCAAGGCTCCCACTCTGGCACAAGCCTCCTCATTGGCCTCCCTGACTTAAGGTTCTCCACGCCCTGCCCCTTTCTTTCCACAGCTCCATCCCTCCCTATCCTTTCCCTCTTCCAGCAGGTCTGCTGGTTTTGTCTTTATCCTCTGTTTTAAATTTGTTTTGTATTTTATGACATCCATAATTACTATACAAATTTATAAGTAAATACACACATCCACAGCACACCCTCAAGGACTTTTTATTAATTTTTGTTGCACAAAAACTTGGGGCATTTGAGTGACAAATAATAACAGCTCACATTTATATAGTACCTACTGTGTGCCAGGCACTATGCTTAGTGCTTTAGGATCATAATCTTATTTGATCCTCACAACCACCCTGGGAGGGAGGCACTATTATTATCCCCATTTTACAAATAAGGAAACTGAGGCAAACAGGGTGTCTGAGGCAGGATTGGAATTCCGGTCTTCCTGACTCCAGGCCTGGAGTTCTGTCCACTGCACCACCAGCTGCTGACCACTGATGAGGTCTGCTCTAGCACCTTTAGTGGGAGCCTGCCTGTTTCTTTCCCAAATCTTATTCAGACATGCTTTTCTTTAACATGTGTAGATTGTAGAAATAAGAAAGGAAACATTTGACTAGGGAATTCACGTTATTTTCATGGTCATCTTTTGGGGGTTGAAATAAGGCCTGGAATTTTTTCCAAACCATTTCAGGTAGTCAGTCGAGCAGACATTTATTAACTCCCTACTATGTACCAGATACTGCATAGAGACAAAAGGAAACCATCCTGGTCCTTGAAGAGCTTACTGACACTCTCCTGGAGTGCCCTGTGCCGTGTGGCCCCTCACAGCCTCAAGAGGGCATTTCCTTGGGCCAGCTCCTCGCTCAGCCCCCAGGGGGGCCGTAAGGGGACCGTGGGAGGCAGCGTCGGATGCACACCAGTCTTACAAGTTCTGACTCTAGGACACCCCTTCCCCACCCAGATGTTCTTAGCACTTGGCTTGGGCTGCAGAAGTCGGGGAGGCAAAGACCTCCCCCCACCTTGGTCATGTCCCAGGGGTGGAGCATCCCTGCCCTTGGCGCTGCAGGTGCTTACCCGCCCCCGGGAGGAGAGGCCCCTGCATGGGCCGGGATCATGTGGAAGCAGGCGGTCTGTGCCAAAGCCCGATCCCCAGAAGAAGGCGCTCGCTGGCTCTCAGCCTGTCCAGACTCTTTGCAGGCTGCCCTGTTTGGCCACTAGAGGGCGGGCTCCTCCCTCCGCTGCCCTGGCCTTTTCACAGACCTCGTGGACTCAGGTGGACCCCATGTCGGTCAGCCTCTGTCCGCAGGGTCTCCATCACCACCAATGGTGGTGCTTCTTCATCCGGAGCTTTGTTTCTCTGGAGGCCACATCTCAGCCCGGTGACTTTCCAGGTCAGCCAGGCTTCCTAGAGCATGGTTCACCCTGTGGAGGACATAGAGAGACAGCTCCTTCTGCCAGCCGAGGCTTTTTCCCCGGGACACTTTGGTGTTGTCTTGGGGATGTAAGGTTATGTATAATTGATATCATATTGCTTGCCTTTTCAAGGGGTTGGAGAGAGAAAGGATGGGGAGAATTTGGAGGACACAGATTTCTTAAAGTGAATTTATAAAATATTTTACATGTAATTGTAATGTTTAACAAAATAAATAAAAGGAAATTTAGAGAGAGAAAAAGGAAATGCAGCGACAAGGAACCCAAGTGAATAAATACTAAGATAGCCAAGCAGCTCATCGGGGGAGAAGTCGTTTGAAGGTCCAAGGCCCTTTCCTGTTCTCATTTCATCTGCCTGCCTCAGCGTTGGATCTGTGACTTGGGTCGTCAGGGATGACCCGTGGTGGTTCAGGTATAGCACATGCTTGAAGCCTTTGTGTTTTCTTTCAGATTTCGTCCTATTAAAGGGAGGCAAGAAGAGCTGAAGGAGGTGATTGAACGCTTTAAAAAAGATGAGCACTTGGAGAAGGCCTTCAAATGTCTGACCTCGGGCGAGTGGGCACGGCACTATTTTCTTAACAAGAATAAAACGCAAGAGCGGTTGTTCAAAGAACACGTAGGTGTCTGCAGTGACGGGCGAGTCTCACTTCTGTTCAATAGAACTCAGTGCCGACGGGAGTCGGAGGGCTCCCTGGGGCTCCCTGGCTCTCAGGCTTAGGGCGGTGTTTCTTCCCCTCATTGTGGGAGAGAGAGCTGTCACCCTCCTTGTCTGGGAAAGGGCCATGAGGTCACAGATTCAGGGCCTGGGAGCTGTTGTGGCCCATGCTGTCCTTGGAGTTAAGGGGTATTTGTTCGAGGTCACACAGGTGCTAAGGGGCAGAATCAGGACTCAGAGGCAGGGTCCTCAGAAGCTGGGCTGCTCACAGGTCCTTCATTGACCTCACTGTGGAGGTGAGGAGGGTCGTGGTCCCCATGGTTGGAAGGAATGTCTACAAGGAAGAAGTCCATGGATTTTTGGACACATCTTAGTAAGGGACTGCCTGTTGTTAGCACTTAGATGTGTTTAAAGTTCACTGGTTAATGAGAGAATAATAACGAATATGTATCATGACTTTAGTTGCTGACTTTCCTGATGGAGATAAAATATGGGGTGGGAGGTGACTGAAAGGATGTCCAAAAAGAAACCTCAGAGTTCGTGGGAGTGTTTAGAAGGGATCTGAATAGCCATCCAGATTACGGCCTAATGACCTCCTCCATTGGACGCGTTTACTACAAACTCACACCAAAACTTTTACCTCCGTTTTAGGTATTTATTTATTTGCGAATGTTTGCAACTGACAGCGGATTTGAAATCCTACCTTGCAATCGGTATTCGTCAGAACAGAATGGAGCCAAAATCGTTGCAACAAAAGAGTGGTAACTATGAGACCTAGACGCCCCCGGGAGGGGTGAGCGTGAACCCCTGAAGCCCAGGGCGCAAGGGGGCCGCAGGCGTGGGGGCCTTCTCCAGGCCGGCGCTCTTCGGAGCTGCCAAGGTAGATGTGCAGGAAAACGTGAGAGCCCTGATGTGGACGGAAGGACGACGCCAGGCTGGCCCACAGCGGCCGGCCCCCCTTTCGCCCAGGGAGACCTTGGCCATTCCCTGCATCTGCTGCACTGGCTGGCTGAATTTATCAAGAGCAAAGTCTTGATCACTGTTCTTTTCATATGTTTTCAATAGGAAACGGAATGACAAGATAGAATTGCTGGTGGGTTGTATTGCTGAACTTTCAGAAATAGAAGAGAACATGCTACTTAGACATGGAGAAAATGATTTCAGTGTCATGTATTCCACCAGGAAAAATTGTGCTCAGCTCTGGCTCGGTCCCGCTGCCTTTATAAACCATGGTAAGACGGATGGGGACGGTGTTCAGCCCTCTGCTGTCTGGGAATGCGTCCTGAAGTTAGACACGCCTTCTCAGGCTAGTGAGGACCAGCCCAGCCCCAGATGTTAGCCTGTCCCTTGTGAAGGGACAGAAGCCCAGCTCCTGGGGGGCTCCCTTCAGCCCCCGAGTCCCCAAATAGAAACCTCCCCCGTTCCCCCAATCGAATGTGGCCGTCGCTGCCTCACTTGGCGCAAGCTTCAGCACGGCTTTGAAAGCTTATTTCAGGCTTCTGTAATTATTCGTGTTTCAGATCTTATCAGCACTTAATTGACTTTATCTTTTGGACATTTTTCAGATTGCAGACCTAACTGTAAGGTAGGTATTATTTTAAAAAAAAAAAATCGGTGTCTGAATTCTGGGCCCTCTTCAAATTAGACCCTTTATTTAATGCATTCCTTGTTACGTTGCAGTTTGTTTCAACTGGTCGGGACACAGCATGTGTAAAAGCCCTGAGAGATATCGAGCCTGGAGAAGAAATATCTTGTTATTACGGAGACGGGTTTTTTGGAGAAAACAATGAGTATTGCGAGTGTTACACGTGTGAAAGGTACGTTCTTGGTCTGAAGAACTTGGTGAACTGGTTCAGCCAGGTTCTTCGTTCTGTCTCTCCCTGGGTCTCCACTCTCTGTGTCCCTGTGGCTGTGTCTCTCTTTTTCCCCTCTTTCTCAGTCTCCCTGTGTCTGTCTGTGTCTCTCCTCTCTATCTCTCCACTTTTTCTGTCTCTCTGTCTGTCTGTGTCTCTCCTCTCTATCTCTCCACTTTCTCTGTCTCTCTGTCTGTGTCTCTCCTCTCTATCTCTCCACTTTCTCTGTCTCTCTGTCTGTGTCTCTCCTCTATCTCTCCACTTTCTCTGTCTGTCTGTGTCTCTCCTCTCTATCTCTCCACTTTCTCTGTCTCTCTGTCTGCTGTGTCTCTCCTCTCTATCTCTCCACTTTCTCTGTCTCCCAGTCTCTCCTCAGTCTCTCTCTCGGACCTTTCTCCTTCTCTCCACTCTCTTTTTACTCTCTCCCTCTCTCCTCTCCTCTCTCTCTCCCCTCTCTCTTTCTCTCTCTCTCTCCCTCCCTCTCCCCCCCCTTTTTCTTTACCTCCCTGATCAGAGTATGTTGAGACCTCAGAGGCCAGCCCACTGACAGCAATCCCCCGCCACGTCCCTGATGAGGTCATCTAGGCTTTGCTCCCCAAGTCCCATTCATTGCATTTTTAGGAAACTCTGTTAGGAAGTTTTTTTCTTATGGTCAAGCCTCAGTTTGCTTCTTGGAGATTTCCACTCAGCCGTGGGATGAGCCCTGCTGAGGACCCCCCACCCCACCCCATGCCAGGGGTGAGGATCTGTGTGTCTTTTAAGGAACCACACGCGGCCCAAGCGTCTCTGCCACGGGAGGAGTGACTGCTCGTAGTGTTTGCTCTGTTTACGTCTGAACCAGGCTGGAGTCAAAGGCCAGAAAGAGAGAGTTGGGGATCCCATTAGTAGCATAATGTGCTTGCGCTTCAGCTGTTCAACTGAATGGTCAAGACCAGGGCACCGTGGCACCTCCAAATCCTGCCCCAGCTTCTTACTGGCTGTGTGACCCTGGGCAAGTCCCTTACCTCTGACTCCCTCGGTTTCCTCATCTGTGGAATGGGGGTGATAACAGCCCCTGCTCCCGGGGGATGGTGAGGCACGCTTTCCAATCTTGAATGCTTGCTATCCTTTTCCACTTGTCTTTTTTTTTCTCATGCTGGAGGTAGGATTATCATTGATCATTCAGTGATACAGCAGGCCTTTTAAGTGTCCATGATCTGAAAGTGTGCGTGTGATACCTAGCAGGGGAAAGTAAGAGATGAAGACCCACCCGTCGAGAAGGTTTGCCCAGTAAGATCATTTGGAATATTTGAGAACAACCCCTTTATGTGCCCTCTCTATTATTTTTAAAGTATGTATCAATACACAGACGGTTGAAATGCTGGTTGCGGGCAATATATCGTCCAGAAAGCAAGTCTCCTAAGGCACTCAGGCCACAGTTAAGTGATTTCTAATCACCACAGACTCTAGGCATAAAAATGTGTCATCTTCCAGTAGTCACAGTTCACACAGACGAGATGTCCAGATGCAGCTGGATAACTGGGGCGTAAATAGAACTCAAGGGAAGAGTGATGGGAGTCTGAAGACTTCTCCTGGCGTGTTCACTCAGCATTCGATGGCACACAGTCAGATTCAGGCTGGGTTGGACAGACTAGCCAAAGTGTTAGGACCGGAGTCCCTCGGTCTTCCTCACTCCCCTTTCCTGAGCTAACTGAATGAGTGGCTTTCCTGTGTGCCAAGCACTGTGCTAAACCAGGGATGACGAATACATAAGCAAAGGTAGCCCTGCCCTCCAGGAGCTTCCATTCCAACGGGAGAGACTGAACAGAGGGTGTACTGGCCGAAGAGTAGCCCTTGGGTCTGGGAGGCTTGGTGGGGGGGCCAGACGGGCTCAGACAAGCCTCCTCCAGGACCCATCAGCAGAGTTTGGCCAGGTGGAGCGGGGTGGGGCTGGGGGTGGCAAAGGCAAGAGAGCAGGGAGTTAAGTGACGAAGCTTTTCGTGTGCTAGGTAGTGTTAAAAGTTTGTTGCACCATCTCTCGAATGCACCCCCTTTTCTCTGGCGCTGTGTCTCACACACACACGCCCTCACCACCCCACACCTGGGCTGTTGCAGTGACTGCTGGGGGTCGGTCTGCCCCAGGTGTCTCCCCACTCCACTCCATCCCCCGTTCAGTCACCAAAACACGTCTGACTGTCATTCCCAGGGGCTTCCTGCAGCCTTTGGCACTCAGGGCCCTTCCTCCCCTGCCCCCTCCTCCCTTTCCAGTCCTACTCCACCTCCCTGCCCACCACGTCCTCTGTGGCAGTGACCCACAGGATGCCCCGTCTCTTGGCGCTGGCCGTTCTCTAGTGCTCAGAATTCCCCCCTCCTCGCCTCTGCTTCAGTTCCTTGCTAAAATCTGTGCACTGTAATGCTGGTGCCTTTGTCTCTGACATCCCTAGCTGTTGGCAGGGTGTCCGGAGCTCCGCCAGGGCGAGGGCTGTCTTTGGACTTTCTTTGTATCCCCAGATCTTAGTACAGTGCACGGCACACAGTAGGTGCTTTTTTTTTTTTTTTTTTTTTTTTTTAAGGCAATTGGGGTTAAGTGACTTGCCCAGGGTCACACAGCTAGTAAGTGTCAAGTGTTTGGTATGAGGCTGGATTTTGAACTCAGGTCCTCCTGATTTCAGGACCGGTGCTCTATCTACTGCGCCACCTAGCTGCCCCCTACAGTAGGTGCTTAATAGGTGCTTGTCGACTTAACTCATGTGGTTGAAAGTCATCTCTGGGTTACCTTCATTAGGGGAGAGAATCAGCAGCCTCAGCAGAGGGGTCCAGATAACCCCTGCCTTCCATTGGGCAGACTTCCCTCTCAATGAGTCCTTTCCGTGTCCTGAATGCTCGTAGCAGCGTGACACAAAGTTCTTGGTCAGACAGGGCTTCCTCCCCAGGTCTGTGCCCCCGACCCCCGGGCAGTCACTCTGCTGGAGAACGTGGACCCTTCTCAGAATCACATTTTCAAACATGTACAATAAAAAATACATGGGGTCACAAGGGAAACCATTCATGCTGAGCACAGTGATCAGAATAGTGAAAAACAAGTTTACGCACCTCCACCGGCCTCCGCTTCGGCACATCGAGGGTGTGGGGGAGGGGAGAGTAAGGACCGCGGGGCCCCTAAGAGGGCATGCATCCCAGGCATCCGCGGGAGCCCGGCCTGACTGGGCATTTAGGCACGCTGCCTGATGGCCTGTTGGCCCCTCGAGTCCCTGTTGTAAGGAAAAGGCCCAAGTCCCACAGACCCCAAGAACCCAGAAGTCAGGGCATATAGGGAAGAGGGCGCTGACCTTGGAGGCGGGATTTGAACCCATCCTGCCTCTGACAGTGTTGTTTGACCTTAGGCAAGTCACAAGTGACCTCTGTGGGTCTCATCACACAATGTTGACTGTCAGATGAGAAACCGGTTTTAGTCTTTTCTATCCAGTTTGTCTTGTCAGAACTGCCCTCCACCAAAGACCAGCAATAACTCAGGGCCCAGCCTCTAGGATAAAATACCAAACTCTTACCTTGGCATGCCAAGCCTTCTCCATCTGGCCTCCATCTCTGTTTCTAGCCATAGTTTGCTTTTCTGTTAGCCACTTCCCTGGCCTTTGTCCAGGCTGTGGCCTATACCTGGCGTACCCTCTCCTCTTCAGAGCCTGCCTCGGCTGCCGCCTCCTGTCTGTGGCCTTACCTGGTGCTCCCCCTTTGGTAGCCTTTGATCCTTTTGAAACCTTGTGGTTTCTTTGTGTGTCTTTTTGTTTGCTCCTGTGTGTACATCTAAGCTTCTCTAGGCCTCAGTTTCCTCACTTTTAAAATGGGGCGAGGAGGTTGCCCTGTTCTGCCTCCCTGGGTCCTAGGATGCCATGCTGTGTCCTCTCTGAACTTTGGGGCTTTGAGTCTGTGGTCCCCAGCTCCAGGCACAGGGCCTGCTGCTTGTGGGCACTTAAGAATGGCTGGTGAATTGGATCGTCAAATTGAATTTTTTTTAAATCATGGGTTTTTTCTTAAAATAGCCAGTCTTATCCATTGTGTTCAGTACTGTGGAGCCTTGGAGTTGGGGGCTTCTCCAGCATGGGAGGGTGGGGCCTGGTCAGAAGGTGCCTTTCTTGGTGAGAGCCCTGGGAGAGCCTGGGCGCCGCTGCCACGAGTTCTCTCCTTTCTTCCAGACGGGGAACTGGTGCTTTTAAATCGAGGGTGGGACTGCCCACGCCTGCTCCCGTCATCAACAGTAAATACGGGCTGAGAGAGACCGACAAGCGCTTAAATAGGCTGAAAAAGCTGGGTGACAGCAGCAAGAATTCAGACAGCCAGTCCGTCAGCTCCAACACGGACGCAGACACCACTCAGGAAAAAAACGATGCAAGTAAGTAAGGGCCGGCCCTGTGTGCCGGGTGTCCTCACACCGGGACCTCCTTTACTGGGGAACCGTCCCTCCGGCCAGGCCAGGGGGCTCGGACCGAACCGGCCAGGCCGGCTTGACCGGCCGGAGGGCTCGGACCAGACTGGATTGGCCAGGTCGGAGGGCTCAGGCCATCTCGCCCAGGCCGGAGGCCTCAGACCGAACTGGCCGGGCCGGAGGGCTTGAGCTCCGGAGGGCTCAGGGCAGCTTGGCCGGGCTGGCTTGGCTGGGCTGGAGGGTTCAGACTGGACTGGACTGGCCAGGCCGGAGGGCTCAGGCCAGCTTGGCCGGGCCAGAGGCCTCAGACCAGACCAGCAGCTCGGCATCTGCTGTGCGGCTTCTTGGAAGCGCCTCGTCGTGTTGAACTTTTAGAAAAGTCATGCCATAGTTTGTTTCCCAGATGAAATGTGGTGGCTCTTGTAAGTAGCTAAAGCTCACAGACGAAATGGCTTGAGAATATTGTTCATCTCAGCAGTTCCACAAGTAAAAAGGTGACGTGGGAGACAGGAGGGCCCAGTCCTTCAGAGACTGGCTTCGAAGGGAAGGGATTGAACCGTCGACAAGCTTGAGCCCCAAGTCCTTCTCCCTCGGGCAGCATTTAGGAGGGAGTGGAGGCAGAGCCCTTAGATCTCCACTAGTGAGGGTTTTCTCCTCTGCTTCCTAATCAGTCAGTTATTTCAGAATTTAATCTTTTTTCTACCTTTTCCTTCAACAGGTGATGCTTGGGTGCTAGATTCCTAGTTTTGCATTGGGGGGGGGAAGGGTGAACCTGTATGCCCGTGCTAAATAGCACAAAGTTCGCCTGTTGGGAGCCCCGCCAGAAAAGGAGATCTTGTTGGTAGGGGTTGGTTTGGACTCCTCTGAGCGCCGTGGGTCTGAGAGAAGCCCGGCCAGGCCCCCTTCTGGTCCAGGGATGGGAGTGGTCTTCAGGCCGGCACTGCCTCCGTCTGATGGTACGACTGCCAGTGAGTTCACAGACCTCCAAACTAATAACTCTGTTATTGAGAGCATCCCCTGAACAGAAGATGCCGTTAGCACAGTAGCATTTGACGACTGGCTCCCGCGATGCAGCTGAGTTTGGTGAGTGTGAGGAATTGAAAGAAACGCGCCACCGTCTCTAAGACAAAATGCAAAGCCCCCAAAAAGCCAGACCTCCAGGAGGGAGAACGTGGTCACGAGCAACGTCTCAAGGGGAGCAGTGACCAAGAATCCTGGTGGAGAAGCTCCCTCCCAGTAGCCGGGCACGTGGATTTGGAGGTAAAGAGTGCCACAGCCCTCTGTCATCCCTCACAAACCACTGAGTGTGAGGATGGACGGACTGTGCGTCCCCGTCTCTGGTGTTGGCATCCCTACCTGCAGCAGTGGGGCAGGTTCAGAGAGGACACAGGCAGGAAAAATCTGCAAGACTGACCAAGACCTCGGGGCAGGAGTCTGCAGAGAGCCGGGGGTCCTCGGTCGCTGCGATGCCTGCCCGTCCCTGGTCCTCGTCTCGAGTGCTCTCCCGATGTGGATTCCCGGCCTGCCCCAGCTCGGGTGTCCTCCACTCCCTCCCTGTTTCTAGTTCTCAGCCACCTCTAGTGTCTGCAGGTGCCTTGCGTTTTGTCTGTGGCTTCCTGGGGGCATCTGCCTGGCAGTAGGATCTCTGGGGCAGGGGGATGAGCAGCGTCATCCCAAATGCTGATTTTCCATTTCCAAGACTCATTGGCACCTCTCATAAGCCCAGAGGTCTTCACAGCTGGAAATATGTTGGATTAGATTCCTGCATCTGGACTCCTGGCATGAAGGATCAGACATTCACCATTGACCCATGTGTGTAAACTGACGTGAGAGTCCATGCTCGTCCATGCTTGGCTGGCTTTAAAGGAATCTTGGTGATTCTGAGTTCGAGGCCCTGGGACAGCCCCTGATGGGCTTCCTGAACGTGCACAGACTTGGAGAGCTGGCACGCAGTTGGGAACCACCTGGCGGCCTGGGCCTGATCTCTCCAGGGTCCTTCCAGGCCAGCCAGCCCTCCAGGGCTTTTCAGTGCCTCTAAGTGGTTTTCCAAACCACTGTCCCACCGCTGTTTGGATCAGAAGGCTTACTTGCAAATGAACAGGTTTCTGCATTTGGGTTGTATCATATACACTGGAGCATTTCATTAGAGTGGCAAAGCTTTGGGTCTGGAATTGGAATCAGTTACCAGGCGGTTTGTTGAGTGCCAAGCCCCGGGGTGACAAAAACAAACGTGACAGCCAACTCCTGCTTGGGAAGATACATCCACAGAGAAAATGGACGAGGGAATTGGAGGATAAAGCCCTCGCACCAGGGAGGCTGGACCTAAGGAAAGGCATCGTTCATCTAGAAGGTCCTGCTTGTTTGAGCCACGAAGGAAACCAGGGCTTCTGAGCAGAGGTGAGGAGAGAGTGCGTTCCAGGCATGGCGAAGGACTGTACCAAGGCACGGAGATGGGGGACAGAGTGCCAGCCAGACTGGGAAGAGTGGGCTGAGACAGGCCTTCAGGAAGGAGAGCAGAACTGATGTTTGATCTTACAGGGCTAGGGAGACGTTGGAGTGTCCTGAAGAGGGCAGAGACATGGTCATGCCTGCCCTTGAGGAGTATTGCCCTGGCAGCTGTGTGGAGGATGGAAACATAACTTAAACGTGTGGCATTCTAATTCTAAGAAATATCTCTATGCTTCCGTAATGGAAAAGTGAGTCTGAGTTGTCGGTAGGCTAATTGTTTTTTTCCTTCTGTTTTTGCCAGAGTAATTGTTTAAGACTGTCAGGTGGGCAGAGCGCATTGTAGAGGAGCATTGGGGTTTCCCAAATCATTCCTTAAACATCCGTATCTTAGACCACCCTAAGAGTTCACTTGCACTCTTTTTATTTTTAAAATGAATTTTATTAATATCTTAACGGTTTGTTACATCACCAGAATTTTTCCCAGCATACTTTCTCCCCTCCCCTCCCAAAGATTCATCCTATATATCAAGTAATACTTTTTTAAAGGAAAAAAAGAGAAAAAAATCAAAACTTGACTGCTACGTTGAAAAAAGAAAACATGCACGACGTCCTCTCACTGTGGGTCTCGTGCCTCTGGGAAGCAGCGGGCAGGGCGCATCTCCCCCTGCGTCTGCTGGGGGGGCCACGTGTGCCCTATGTAGCGTGGCCACGCTCCCTCCTGTGCGTTTGGTGGCGCCGGCGTCACTGTTTGCCCTGGGTTCCCGTTGGTTCCTGTCACTCGCGCTGCGCTTCTCGGTGATGTCATGTGCTCTTCCCCAGGTGATTCTTCAGGCCACAGAAAGGGCTGCTCTCGGCCTTTGTGTGTGGCAGGGACTGTCTTCTCTCAGTGACCTACTTGGGACATGGAGCTGCTTTATCTGCATGATAGCGGATGGCTCCCCCACAGTGCACCAGGGTTCCCGCCAGCCCCGAGCTTAATAGAGTTTTGTCTTCTCCTCTTACCCTTGGCGCGTCTGCTTTGTTTGCGCAGGAGCTTCTCGGTTTCACGTAGTCAGAGTTATCTGTTTTGTCTTTCGCAGTTGGCCCTCTTTCTTGTTTGGCTAATTATCGGTCTCCCTATATCTTTGAAAGAGTATGTGCTTTGGGTCTTCTGATTTTTTATGGTGTGGGCAGCGAGGCGGCACAGTGGATAAAGCACGAGCCTAGAGTCAGGAAGACTTATCTTCCCGAGTTCAAATCTGGCCTTGGACGCTTACTAGCTATGTGACCTTGGGCAAGTCACTTCACCCTGTTTGCCTCAGTTTCCTCATCTGTAAAATGAGGATAATATTAGCACCTCCCTCCTGGGGTGATGGTGAGGATCAAATGACTATGTGCTTAGCGCTGGGCCTGGTACATAGTAGGTGCTATACAGATGTTAACAGCTGTTGTTGTTAAGGTATCTTTAACATGAAGACTCAATGTCCCTTTTGAATTCGTTGTGAAATGGGGCATAAGATGTTGCCCTGCACCTGATTTCTGCCAAGCTGCTTTTTAGTTTGCCCAGCAGATTTTGTCCCGTAAGGTGTTCTTTCCTGAGTAATTGATGTTTGTTTCTGATTCTCCTCAGCTAGCTTGTGCCGTTGTTCTGAGCGCACCGCACCAGGCGGCATGGGTGTCAGCTGCGTTCTGTCATGTTTTCTTCTACATTTTACTTCTTCCTGTGAGTGACCGCGTGTGTGTGTGAGAGAGGGATTTCAGTGTCTGAACCTGGTGGCGCAGAGCCTCCCCCAAAGGGAGTGGCCATCGAAGCACTTCCTCTCGCTCGCCACACTCAGGCCTGTGAAAGTCGCCAGGGGAGCTGTGGCCTTATGTTGCTTCCCTTTCTGCAGCCCGAGAGGGGGCCGGGGCAGAGTGGAGAGTCCACTCCCATGGCTCCGCTGTGGTCAGAGTTGGGCTTCTCAGTCTTCTCTCTCCACCACCGCCTTGGTGACGAGTGCGATGTGCAAACACCCCAGGCTGCGGAGGCGGGGCCACGTTCAGACGGGGCCCCCGGTGCCAGCTGGATGAGGACTCAGACTTACCTTGTCTTAACTCCGGGTCTGCCGAGCCTTGACAAGAGGCATGTCACGGTGGACACCAGCCTGGCTAGAGTGGGAGGACACCCTCGAGGAAACGGGAGGCAGCATGAATTGGGCGTGTCAAACCCCTACCACCCTGACCTTCATCTCCCTTCTGACCCTGATGACCCTGATAAAGACAGCCCAGGGCCTGAGCCCTTCCGAGGCCGGGCCTCCAGCCAGAGCCCCTGTCCTGGGGTTATCCTGGGAAGCGGCCCCTGGGGACCTGCTCCTGCAAGGGCTGCAGCCACGGCGACTGGAGACCTGGAAGGGAAAGTCGTGGCCCCCACAGTCCTGGGCCCCGTCAGTGGTTCAGCATCAGGAGCTGGGCTGATTTTATCTGTGGAAATGACTCCAGAGGAGCGGCCTGACGCCGGCTTGGCTTCTGCTGCCTGAGAGCCATGGGACTTTTCCACCTGACTGGCAGCTGAGACCTTCCCCATATGTGATCTCCCGCATTGGAATGGGAGCCCCTCGAGGGCAGGGACTCGCTGCATTCCCAGTGCTTAACATAGGACTTTGAACATAATGTGCATTTAATAAATGCATTCATTCATTCATACGGTTCATGCAAAATGGGGGGGGGGTGGCATGCAGTCTTGAACCTCCAGCCACTAAGGAAAGTGGACTGCCTGGTAACTACCTGACACCAGGGCCAGATTGCAGCAACCTCTTTTCACAGCCCCTCCTCAGGGCTCCTCTGTCCTGTGAGACACTCCAGGATCCTGAGTGCTTCTCAGTGTGTGTTGGAGTGGCTGTCAGGATTCTCATTGGCATCCACTCTCCTAGGCCTGCCAGCACCTCTTTTCCTCGGAGCGTTAGCTTCCTTTAGGTTGCTCATTGTCCCATTGGATTCACAGGTCACTGTTGTTAAGAGTGTATTATGGGTCCCCCAGGGAACAGAACGGACCATTACATAAAGAGAGGTATAGAGGGCGACTCGGTGGCACAGTGGATAGAGCTCTGGCCTTGGAGTTAGGAGGGCCTGAGTTCAGACGCAGCCTCAGACACTTGACACTTAATAGCTGTATGACCCTGGGCAAGTCACTTGACCCTGATTCCCTCACCAAAAAAAAAATAAGAGAGGTGTAGTCAGCACGCTCCAGCCCACTTTGACAAGGTCCATCCCCTCTGTTTAGATACGGCAGTGGTAGGGAAATGTGTGATAGAACAGTCTTTTCTAGACTCAGTCATAACATAATCATTGCGCTTATCGCATCAATCGGGGTCCACGCTGTCTTCTGAGGTCGTTGAGCTGGACGCAGCGGATAGGAAAGGGTAGCTTAGGGAACCCGCCTGTCGTCCGGGCACCCGCTGAGCTCAGGCTTCAGGGTGATCTCAGAGGAGGTGCAGGACCAGGGTGGGGGGCGATTGGACGTCGGGCTCAGCAGCGGGATCGAGCGCAGAGGGCCCAGAAAGAGGGACGCACTTATGTCTGATGTGTTCTGAGTGGACGGCCCCGGTGCCATCCCTGTTCTCAGGGGACACGTCTTTGTGCCCGTGGGTCTCAGTTCTCCTGTCTTACACCTACTGAGACGGCACTTGCAGGTTGACCGCCTGCCCTGCATCTCCTGGGGTCTGCATCTGAGTTGGGGGGATAGTCCACGTCATAGCGATGGCCATTACTTGGGCGATTCATTCAAACTCGTTACTGCTTGCTTCCCGCTGAATAAGATTTGGGGAGGAAATGTAAATTGTACCCATTTTCTCTTGATCTCTCCTTTTTGAGAATGTTCTGAGATGTGGGAAAATAGAGGGCAAGAATTACCCAGGCTCACGTGAGATCTGAATTCCTAGTGATGAGAGCTGCTTAACCCCGAAATCGTTTCCCTCAGAAAGCAGTAGATGTTCCGTAAATGGTAGTGTTTGAAAATGAATTCACGGGAAGAAAACCCGCTGCGTCGGGCCCTCCCTAATCTTCTGTCGGTTCTTTTCTTGCAGCCGCGAACAGGAAACCGTCTGTCGGCGTGAAGAAGAGCGGCAAGGACCGGTCGCTAACGCCGTCGTCGTCGGCGCCGCGGATCCCCGCCTCCTCCAACTCTACCTCATCGAGACTCGCGCCTCTCCACAATCCCAGGGTACCAAAGAAGTTGAAAAGGCCCGTCGTCAAGCCTTTGCTTTCCAAGATAAAGCTCAGAAACCAGTGCCGGAGGCCAGAGCCAAAGAGCGCCTCGAGGAAGCTCGAAGTGGGGAGCCTGGTCCTCAAGGAGCCCAAAGTGGTTCTGTACAAAAACCTGCCCATCAGAAAGGACAAGGCAGCCGAGGGACCAGCGAGCGCCGCCGCGGCCGGCGGGTGCCTGACCCGCCACGCCGCGCGAGAGCACGGGCGGGGGCCCGCCGGCGGGGCTCCCGAGCAGGACGGGGGGTCGCCCTGCGCCTACATCACTCGGAGGTCAGTGAGGACGAGAACGAATTGGAAGGAGACCTCCGAGCCTGCCCTTGAGCCCGGCAGCCTGTCGGGAAGCTCTCCCGGCGCCTGGGCGGGCACGGGCCCTGGCACAGACACGGACGGCGTGGAGCCGCCTGCCGCTCCCCGTGCGGCGCGGGACCGGGAAAAGGCTCCCGAAGCCGCGTCCCCATGCGGGGAGGGGAGGTCTCCAAAGGAGGACGTGAGCGCGGCCAGAAAGAAATCACGGCAAGGGAAGCTGTTGAAACAGTTTGCCAAAGCGGAGGAGCCCGTTCCGGTCCTGGATGCCCCCAAGAGCGAGGAAGCGGTGCCCGACCTCATCAGCTCTCACTCGGACCACGCGGAGCCCAGGGACAGAGCGGACGGGCCCGCGGGCCGCCAGGACTGCGTGCCTGCCGTGGCGGGCGGGGCTTCCGTCGGGACGCCCGACCACTTCAAAGCAAAAGACAGCTTTAGAACTGCGAAAAGCAAAAAAAAACGGCGCATCACAAGGTATGATGCGCAGCTGATCCTGGAGAACAGCTCTGGGATCCCCAAATTGACTCTTCGGAGGCGCCACGACAGCAGCAGTAAGGCCGCCGACCAAGACGGTGACGGAATGAGCTCCTCCAAAATCAGCATCAAGTTGAGCAAAGACCACGACAAAGACAACAGTCTCTACGTCGCCAAGCTCAATAACGGGTTTAGCTCAGGGTCCGGCGGCGGCAGCTCCACCAAGCTGAAGATTCAGCTCAAGCGGGAGGACGAGAGCCGAGGCCCCTATGTGGAGGAGCTGCGCGAGAACGGCCTCTGCTGCCCGGAGACCCTCTCGCTGCTGGAGTCGAGGATGGACGTGGACGAGTACAGCCAGTACGAGGAGGAGAGCGCCGAGGAGCCGTCCTCGTCGGAGGAGGACGAGGACGACGACGAGGACGAGGAAGACTACGGGGACGACTTCGAGGACGACTTCATCCCGCTCCCGCCGGCCAAGCGGCTGCGGCTCATCGTGGGCAAGGACTCCATCGACATCGACATCTCCTCCCGGCGGCGGGAGGACCAGTCCTTGAGGCTCAACGCCTGAGCCGCCCGGGTCCCGTCCGGGAGGAGTCCGCGTGCGACAGCCGGCGGGCGCGGGCGCGGGCAGCAGCGCCGGGCGGGCGGGCACGCCTTTTTATCGGACTTTTTAAATAGCCTTCTTACGTGCAATTCTGAGGTCGAGGGGATGCCCTGCTGTGAAATAAAGGCCGGAAGGACATTGTACAGAGATCCGCTTTCCCTGCAGGACGCGGCAACGATGACGTGGCTCCACAATGATTTTTAACCCCAGAGAGCGTCCCCGCTCTTGGACATCTGACTAAACCGTAATCTCCAAATCACCGTAGCAGCATAGTAACGTCCCCAGTACGTGTTACTATCACCAGCAATGGCCTGTGGCTCTATGATTTTCTTGGTAGGTGTCTTGTCCGTTTTACACTGTCTGCTGTCCCGGATGGACTCTTGGTGGCCTGGGTCCTGTAGCAAACTGTTGGTGGGAAGTCGGATGGATTTCTTTTTTTTAAAAAGAGTACGGTGACAAAGGTGTTGACAGTTTGCTAACTTTTTAGTACATTATATGTACGAGGGTAGCAGTGTGCAGAACGGAAGTTTGGGTATGGTGTATTTATTGCTTGTTATGTAAATTAAACACCTTGTATTTAACACTTTTCAATACTTTTAGATAAAATTGTTCTTTGCAAGAATGATTGGTGCTTATTTTTTCAAAAATTTGCTGTGAAACAATGTGGTGACACCAGGCAGCATTGACCCCATGACCCACAGCTCGTCATTCGGTTCTTCATCGTTTTCTGTTGCACTTGTAAAATGCTACAAGGAATATAAAGAAATCTATTCACTTTAACTTATACGAGTTTATGAAATAAAAACAGGAGTCACAGCTTTTGTTCTGTGGTGCCCTATACAAATGTTTGTCTTGGAGATTCAATGGAAAGGACTGAAAACACTGTACATGTTGTAAATATTTGTGTGTTGTGAGAAACTTTTGTCATGAGACATTAAAAGAACTTACCAGGAAGGTTTCTCTACGTTCATGCCAATGCCCCAGGCCGCTGTGCGCAGCCCCGCGTCAGCGGGCCCTCCTGGCTCCCAGCCAGCGGGAGAGCTGCAGTAAGCACTTTGAGGAGAGGGAAGAGGAATTCCTAATCATTTAATGAACAAAGCAACTTTGATTCCGGTTTGGTGTTGGTGCCAGACTCTCGTACGATTTTTGTGGATTATCTTATAAATCACTGAACACGGAGCTTGAAAGGCTGCCGTGTGACAGGGGGTGGTCACGAGTCCTGTGGCTGCCTGCTAGCCACGTCTGGAGAATCGAGCCTAAGAGGGGAGGGGCTGGGCCGAGGAGGAGCCGTCGCTGTCTGCCCCCCTCGACAGACAGACCTTGTCCGGCTCCCCCTTGCTGCTGAAGTGCTGGGGGGTGACCAGAGAGAAGGGCCTTCCCACCCTCCAGGTCTGGTTTTTTGTTTTCTTTTTTTAAATCCTCCTTGTCATTCTCCCAGGAGAAAGTTCTCTAGTCTGGCCCTCTCTGTTGCCTGTACGGTTTAGCCCCCCACGCGTTCCTTGGGGAGTCTCCAGTTGGTGGGTGCAGATGTCTTAGGCTGCCAGATAATAGTCGCTCTCTGAGCATGGCGATCTGTCCGTGAGGGGCTCGAGTCCCTCTGGACATTACCTAACCCTTACAGCGCCCTCGGTGAGAAATGGGATACCCAGGGAGGCTGGGTAATGTCCCGGAGAGGGAGGACTAGTCTCCAGGGCTCAAAAATCACGTCTTGTCCTTCAAATCAGCACTTCCTCACGTTGGGGACTGTGGCGTTGGGGACCTGAGTTGGGGAGGGTAGAGGAATGTCCTGGGCTGGTTCTTTGCATACTTGGGGCCACCCTTCCATGGGTTCTAGTTTTCGTTGTAAAGTAATAAAAGATCTTTAATTACATTTCTCATTCTTCTTGCTTTTTAAGTTGAGGTTTATTTTTTCCTTATTTATTTTGTGTCAGTCTCTTTTGAGATTTCTGTCCCATGGGTCTCCTGCCATCAACACCCTGATGGAAGACTCAGTGCCGTAGCTTGCTGCCTCTCAGGGGTTGGTTTGCACAAGCATCCGGAAGCCACTGGCGATGCCATCTCGAGAGCCTGACCTTCCTCATAAGACAGGAGGTTCAGAGCTGCTGTGGGCCTGGAGATGGGGGGTGGGGGCCAGCTTGGGACCGAGTGCAGGAGGTCAAAACTCTTGACTTGAGCTTATGCAATGATGGGCAAAGATTCAGACATTGTGAGAGCTTAGGAGATAATCATAGAAATCTATGTAAAGATCCCATTTTAAATCATTTTTCAAATGACTGTTTAAATTGTTTGACTGAGTTGTAATACTTTTGAGATACTCTGTATTCCTTGTACTGAAAGAATGAATGCCAAAAGGCCTTTTTCAGCGTTTGAGGTAAGTTCTTTACAATTCATTAAAAAAACAAACAAACATTTTTTTACAAGAATTTTGTACATGGACTTGCAGTATTGAGGTTAATCATTTTAATAAATTCAAAAATGAAAATCGTTCTGGCCAGTGTATAGTGTATATAAATAGAACAAGATGAAGACGCTAAAACTTGCAGATTTGGAGGGAGAGGGCCTGGGTTCGAATGCCCTGTATGGAGTGCCTGTGGGCCCTTGTCCAGGTCACTTTCACTTCTGAGAAATGAGGGGGGTTACGCTAGCTGACCTCCGCAGCCCTCTCTAGGCTAGCTTTTGAGGATTCCGAGATTGGCCGAGAGTGGGCCTTCTGGGTAAAGGAGGCCATGGGGTGAGATGGGCTGAAGTGAGGCTGACCTGGGAAGCAGGAGGAACCCGAAACATCTCTCAGTGCTTGGCATGGGCCAGGCAGCGGACGAGCAGGCTCGCTCTCGGGTGGTCTCCGCACCCTGATGACAGCGCACCCCCGTCCGTTGTCACCAGCCACTTAGATGGGCACTTGCTCTTGGTTTGTGTTCGTTCATCGGCCAGCCACATGAGGCGGGACGAGCCCTGGGCTTAGGAGTTTGGGGTCTCAGATCTGCGGTTTGCTGGGAGACCTTGGGTAAGTCCTTTTCCCTTCCCTGGGCATCATCCTGTGATGGTGTCAGGAAAGGCAGCGGCCTCACGTTCCCTCACTTGCCGTGCTAAAGCAGTGGTAATTGGTTGTTTTTTGTTGTTTTTTTTTCAGCCAGGTGCTACCTGTTTTCTGAAAACTGCCGAGGCCATGGCCGGGTTTGATGTTGACCCTTGCCGGCTTGTCTGCTTGCCTCTGCCCACCTTGCATTGTCCCTTGCCCCATACGTCCAGTCTTCTTTGGTCAACCTGGGGAACGCGTGCCCTTCTCCCATTTGGTGCTGGGAATGGTAGACCAGTCGGCTGCCATCCCTGAGGTGTCCCAGGCTGGAGGCTTTTAATCCTGGTCTGTGTCCTGCCCCCGCCCCGCACTGGTGGTGCCCGCTGCAGGGACATGGGAAGAATCAGGAAGGGGGCGGCGAAGGGGCACCTGCAAGATGGACCCCTGAGTCCTGTGGCGAGAGCCGGAAACCTCGTCTGCTCCTGCCTCCGCCTCTGCCTCTGCCTCATCCCGCACTTAGCTTTCAGATTCTGCCTTTGACGTGAGCTGTGCTGTACCAGGGGTAAACTATCACTTCTCTGAGCGGGTATGAGATGGGGCTCATGGCTGTGCAGCTCACTTCACACCAGGTGTCGAGCTTACTTTGACAAACTTGGAGGGGCTCCTTGCCAGACCCCTTGAGGGTCCCTGTGGGGGTGGTGTCCCCCCACATAACTCTGCCTTCTGTTTGCAGTGGGGCAGCTGGGCTGGAGCACTGCCATGACCCTGGCCGTGCCTTGCGGCCCTTTCCGTTGAGAATTCGTGCTCCCGGGCAGGGCATCTGTGTTTATCGCCATCCTCTCCCCTAAAGACCGTGTCAGGACCGGCCCATCTGCCCTGCTTCCTTTCATCAGACCACTCTTGATTCTTCAGGCCGTCCCTGCAGCAGGTGGGGGCAGGACAGAGCCCCACCTCCTCCACCCTGTTAGGTAATTCATGGATGTCTTCCTGAAAAGGCCAGGGCCAATCAGATTTCAATCGCACGTACTATCTTCTCGTAGGGTTTAGGGTTGGAAGAGGCTTCAGATCATCTAGCCCAACCCCTCATCTTACAGTTAAGGTCCAGAGAGGGGAAGGGACTCCTAGCCACCCTAGCTAGTAAGGGGGTGGAGGGTTTGAACCCAGGTCGCCTGCCTCCAAAGCTGGTCCTCGATGTTCCTCCATGCTGCATCGTGGAGCCTCTTCCCAGCTTCTGCCATTAGCCTGAAGATGCCAGGGTTTCATTGACGTGGGTTTGTACTGCGCTGAGGCCCCAAGGAAGAGACTCCAGAACGTTTGGTAGCTGAGCGCCACCCCTTCTGTTCTCTTCCCGGGCTGGTCCCTTCTGACGTGAGGACCTGTGCTGGGATCAAGCTTTTCTTACTGCAGGGCAGCCCTGTGGCTTCAATCAGACTCTTCAGGAATCTTGTGGGGCAGGGGATTGTCCTCGGCTTTCTACCCTCCCCGTCCCCCCGTGCTGACTGACTTCAGCTCGATTGTTTCTTTTTCCATTTAGTCTTGGAATAACGTGGATATTCACACTGACCAGGCATCCCCAGAGGGCACAGGTGCCCCCTTAGATGTGATCCCACATTGAAGCTGTGGCTTGGGGGCAGGGGATGGGGCCACAGTGTGCTAAGCTGTGGGAGTAGGAGTCGGGTTGAGTGGCATGAATACCCCTAGGAGTCTCCTCTCGCTGTAGGGAGCCCGCTTCTGATAACCCTGGACTGAGAGCGATGGGACGTCAAGGGCTTCACTTGATCAAATGCCCGTTTGGGAAGTTCCACTTTCTAGATCCTTAGAAAGGGGAGGGCCACCATCAGCCAGAGCCTGTGACCTTTGGTGGGTCTCAGCAGGCTGCAAAAGCTTCCAGATGGTCTGTGTGTGTGCCAGGCTTGGAGAAGCCTCTCCCCAGGCTGTCTGGGGACCAGGAAGCCTCCTGCATGTGCACCCGGGGCCAGTGTGGAGGAGGGAAGGGGCCAGGGAGAAGTGCTACGCTCTTAAAGCTTTCTGATCCCTTAGATTTCCTCTGGACTCTGGTGGGCTTGGAAAGGCTGTGAGCTGTCTGCAAAGAATAGACTTTTGAGGGTCCTCCCTGGCACAGCCTGCCTCAGTGCCTGGCACACAGTGCTTATTAATTGACTGAAAGAGGAATAGCTTCCTGGGAAGAGTTAAGGAGGGTTCCTGGTCCCAAAGCACGGAGCTTGGCCTTGGGAGGGTTGATTCTGGAAGGCGCCAATTAGGAATAGCCTGCCTCTGACCCCAGTGGCCAAGGGCAATTTCTGAGACTGAGCCAAAGGGTGAACATTCCAGGAAGGGTGGAGCTGGGGCTGCTATTCTCTCCATCAGAATAGCTCCTCCTTAAATAGGTGCTTTCAGGCGCTAGAGCAGGAAGAGACCTTCAAGGCTAGGGAGTCTAACCCCCACGTTTTCACAGATGAGGAAAGTGAAGCACAGACCCAAGAAGGGACTTTCCTAATGTCACCCAGTGAGTAATGGAGACAGAATTTGAACACAGGTCCTTGAACTGCCAACTCCAGAGTTGTTCTCCTTGTGCCATGAAATGCAGCTAATTTTTTTCACCTGTGGGGACATGTCATTGAGATGGCATTTCTGTCAAGATAAGCTGAACTGATCTTGTGTCAGTTGTCTGAAGAACTGCATTGTCTGTTTTCTTTGCTGTCCTCGATTAGGGACAGGCAGACATCAAGGACCTTCAGTTTCGTGGGTATGGGAAGCCCCTCCGCCAATGCGCATTACTACTTGCCTGAGGCTAAAAAAGAGTCGCCCGGCTACCGAGTGACTGTCAGGGGCAGGATATGAAGATTTTCCTCTTCGGTAAACTCCCAGACAGGTGGCCATCCAGCCTTTGCCCAAAGACCCCCGGTTAGGGGGGGCTGCCTCTGAAGGTAGTGGGGCAGCTCTGATTACTTGAACGTTCTTTCTTGAATCCAGCCTCTCTGTGATCCACCCCATGCCCCAAATGCTCCCAGTTCTATCCAGCAGGCACATCTTTAATTCCTTCTCAGAAGACAGCCCTTCACACACTTGACAATGACTATCATGTTCACACACACACACACTCACACACACACACACACACACACACAACATTCCTCCTGGGTCAGGTACACGAGGCCTTTCACCGACCTGGCTGCCTTCTCCAGACACCATCCAGCTGATCAGCTTGAGTCCTCCAGAGGTGGCCTGACCAGAACAGAGGGACCGACGCTCACCCGACGCGGCCGAGGTGCCATTATCTGTCTTCCCTCTCGAGTGTCGCCTCGCTTCCTTCTATTCTGCTGGGAACTACCCGATCTTCTTCTGATGAAGGTGGAGCTTTGCGCGACCCCTCGTCTTGTGTTTGACATCGAGGTTTTGAATCCAAACGCTCGCCTTGACACTTGTCCCCGAGCATTTTGATTCTGAGTCAGCTCACTGACTGCCCCCGTGGAGACGCTTTGGAATCCTAACTCTCTC
The DNA here is from genome assembly GCF_900497805.2 of Vombatus ursinus. Classification (NCBI taxonomy): domain Eukaryota; kingdom Metazoa; phylum Chordata; class Mammalia; order Diprotodontia; family Vombatidae; genus Vombatus; species Vombatus ursinus. Next base: position 3,102,054 of record NW_020951147.1, read on the forward strand.
TTATCTGCTGAATTATCGATTTCTCTTAGTTTTGGGTTTTTGGGGTTTTTTTGTTTGTCTGTTTTGGTCACCTGCAGATGTGATAAACATGCTTCTTAGGCATCTGTCCAAGTCATCAGTCATTTTCTGCAGCGCAGGGCCAGACCCCCATGCCAGTCAACGTTAACCTATTCATGCACAGTGCGTGGCACATAGTAGGTACTTTTAAAATGCTCACTGACTGACTACTCTTCGGGTCCGGTCATCTGAACAGTTCCTAACTCTAACTTCTTGTCCTGTTTGAGGCATGTCTAGCTTGTCTGGGGGCGGGGGAGGGGGGTAAGGGTGGGGAGGGAAAGAGTCGGGGTGGAATTTCCTCGCAATGATGAGTCATTGTGCTGGGGTGCCGCTTGGGATCATTAAAATCTCCAAAACGCGGCTCACAGTTTCCCCAACATAATCTACCTCTTTGGCGATACACTCTGGAGTTTTACCAGGAATTGGTCAGAGGAGAGCCTGTATCAGGGCTCAGTGTCTCTTCACTGCCTGGTGAATGAAGGCCGCGGCACCCATCGACCTGATCTTTCCATGCCCCGGGGCATGTTCCATCTGTCCCTTCTTTGCTTCTCCTCTGCTAATATGCTCAAAGACAGGACAAAATCTCGCTTTCCTTCACTGTCCTCCCCGTCCTCTGCCCACTTTGGCCTCTCGAACCCTGAAACTCTTTGTCATTCTCAGCCCTCGCCTCCATGTTCTACATGTGATTATTTTTATTAATTTACTTTTAGTTTTCAACAATCACTTCTGTTGGCTTTTGAGTTTTAAATTTTTCTCTCCCTCCCCAAGATAGCGTGCAATCTGCTGTGGGCTCTACATATACATTCATTCCTATTAAACCTATTTTTGCATTAGTCATGTATATATGGGATTCTTTAAAACCAGGTTGATTGGTGAGTTCCCTGTGCATCCCCATCCTATCCCTTCTCACAATTCTCCCTTTGCTTCTTTTATCCAAAATGTGTATTGTTGTGTTTTCTGAGTCACTCACGACAGCTTCCCTCTCACCCTCACCAGGCATCAATGCTTGCTTCTCACCCTGAAGAACTTTGGCCCACGGGACCTGCCTGCGCACCCCCCCACCCCGAGCCCTCCAAAATCTGCTCTTTTCTGAGCCCCGGGTGCACATCCACCCACTCTCCTACCACGCCCTAGCATGGAGGAACCAATCTCCTTCAGGGTTCCCGTCCTTCTCGCTCCGCTGTGGTGGGCATTCAGCTCAGAATGGCGGGTCTCCTCTAATTCTTCACCCTTTTAAAGGATGAAATTATTGTCATGGTGGAACACGGTCAATAGTAGCCTCTCTGCTTTTGGTGGGACTGGATACTTGCCCCATCCTTCCCAACCCAACCCCATCCCTACTAAATGATGCCTCCAGGCCAGAAGGGCGATCTGGGTCAGGAAATCCTTGCCTTGTGGGGGGGGGGGGAAGTCTTGTCCTTCTGTATCACTGACTCCTCACCCGGACATCCCCTATGCCAAGGACATTCATCTTGTCACTGTCTCCCCAGCTCCCAGAATGGTGTCTGGCCCAAAGCAGGTACTTCGCAAGCACCGGTTGGATCCAACTGAACCCTCGGGAGGTTGGCGCCATCTTGGCAACGGGCATCCTCCGTCCATTTAATAGACTGTTAGGCTGACCTCTTCTGCTGAGTGGTCAGAGATTTCATTAGGGAGGAAGGTCCTGATACATTCTGAAACTGAATGCCATTGCAGTCAGTCAGTCAACATTTATGAAGAGCCTACTACATGCCAGGCGCTGTACTAAGCACTCGGGATACAAAGAAAGGCAGAACACAGTCCCTGCTCACGTGCTGCAGCACACAGTCTGATGGGGGAGATAACATCCAGAGAAAAGGCAGAGGGTGGAGCGGGTACTAGGGTGGGCACGGTCATGATGGAGACCAGTCTCAAGGAGTGTGGAGCGTCACCGGGCGTGAAATGAAGCCGTGCCCATCAGCAAGCAGGGCTGATAGGATATGCCTTGTCCATTGGATTCTGCCCAGGACCACCTCTGACCCTGTGTGTCCTTCGGTGCCCCCAGTTTGTAGGGCGGGAGAGACTGGTCAAACTGGCTGAGACCCCACCCTGACACCGGTTTTCTGCTTGCTTGGCTGGGGGTCGACATTACAAGCCTCCCTTACCCTGGAGCGGGGCGGGGAGGGGGGGGGGGGGGGGGGGGGACAGACCAGATGTTGCTGCCAGCGAGGCTAGTGGGAGTGGTTCTTCAGGGGCTGAGATCAGCGCTGCCTGGGAGACCAGTCAGGGGAGGAAATGAATGGTGTGAGTTCCTGCTGCTTGATTTAACAGGAAGAAATCAACAAACAGGTACTGGTGCTCGCTTTGTGCCAGGCGAGAAGCAAGGCGGCATAATGGGTAGAGAGCTGGCTTTGGAGTCAGGAAGACCCTGCCTCTGCTTTCCAGTCTACGTGATCTTGGGCAAGTCGTCTGACCTCAAAGTGTACCCCCCACCAATGCTAAGTGGCAGAGAAGGGGCTGGCCTCCCTCAGTGCAGGGGCTCTCACCCGGTGCATCAATGAAATCAGAGGGCTGATTAAAATTCTTAAAAAGCCACATGTGCCAACGCCCTGCCGCGAGCGTCTCCTGGCCACGTGGGAGGTCTCCCGCTTCAAACAGAAGTTCCTTTGCTTTACTAGCGCAGCCTTGATTGGGGGGGGCGGGGGGGCTGGATGGCCAGCGGGGGACTCCGTGCAGAGAGACAGATCTAGACTTGTTGGAAGGGAAAACTCAGAATGGCCCCAAAATGGAATGGGATTCTTTGGGAAGTAATGAGTTCCCCGTCACTGGAGGAGACTGCATGACTTCTTGTCAGGGATTCCTGCTTAGTTACAGGTTGGACTAGGGCCAAGAAATGGACGGGGCCTCAGAGACCCTCTAGTCTAACCCCTTCATTCGACTGAGGAAGAAACTGTGGCGCACAGAGCAGGAACTGCTTGCCTCGAGGTCTCGGAGGTAGGAAATGGCAAAGGGAGAACATGAACCCAGGACCTCCTGTCTCCAGGTTCAGCGTTCTCTCTGGGACAGCAGCTCCTTCTGCCCCTGGCACCGTGCCATCCCGGGCTGGGGTTTCACCCTGGCCAAATGCCCAGCGTGGGGCTGGGCTGGGGGCCGGGACTGGATGCACAGCTTTTGGCATCTGATAGATGGTGTTTGTGTTTCAGCCATAGACGGTGGGGGGAAGGGGTGGAGTTAATCTTTAACGGGGCTTCTTGCCCCGTGTGTTTGCCCTCACAGCTCCCAAGGGTGGCACCCTTCCTCCTGGGCTGGCCCAGCCCATACATGCCCACCCCTTGGCTCTTTGCCTTCACCCTTTACCCTGACTCTCCCTCTCTTTCCCTCTCTCTCCCTTTCTCTCTCTCTCTGTCTCTCTCCTCTCTCTGTTTCTCTCTGTCTCTATCTCTGTGTGTGTGTCCTCTCTCTCTGTCTCTCTCTATCTCTATCTCTGTCTCTGTCTCTCTCCTCCATGCCACCCCACTCTACCCCACCCCACTGTCTTTTTAAACTAAGTTTGAAGGAGGCAACCTGGTCCTGGCCCTGGTCAAGTGGTGCAAGTGCGTGACCTGAAGTCCCGGGATCTGAGTTCAGACACAGCTCTGCTCTTTATTATCTGTGGGACCTTGGACAGGTCACTCCAGCCCAAAGGGCCTCCCAGTGTTGGCGCCCCAAGCCTCCTCTGCCCCCAGATGAGCGAGCGTTGCTGTCCCTGTGGCCTAAAGGCCCTTCCGCGTGCTGGTGGCCTGCTCTCCTCGGCCCGCTCGCTGGCCGACCCGAGCCCGTTGGAAGCTGCAGCATCCGGACTGTTTGCAGAGCACCCAGTGACAGCGCCCCTCTTACGGCCGGAAGGTCAGCCTCTCTTCGGGGGCCGCTGTTGCTGTCTGGTCATCCCCCTCGTGGCCAACTCTCTGTGACCTGTCAGGGCTTCCCTGGCAGAGCTGCAGGAGCGCCTTGCCGTCTCTCTTCAGGTGACCCAAGACCAAAGCTGTGCTTTCGGCTGCGCTGTTGCCCTGCTGCCTCATATGGTGAAGGTGGTCCCAGCGTACCCCCGGAGGTGGTGCAAACTGCAGCCTCGCCGTGTCTCTCTTGTCCTGTGCTTGTGAAGGTGGTTTTGTGAACCCAAGTGCACATTTATCCTCTATTATTATTATTGTTATTAATAGCTAGCTTTCATATAGCACTTTT
>NW_020951147.1:3106299-3154935 GCF_900497805.2 Vombatus ursinus
AGAGGGAGGCTAAGGCACGGAAGGGCCCCAGGAGCCACCCGCCAGGCTGGAAGTTACTACCCAGTCTCAGAAACCTCTCGGAGCCTGGCTGCCCGTTCGCTCCCATGGCTTCCAGGCCAAACAGACTTTGTACGACAAGGGTCAACAGCCCAACCCGGAACCACCCCCAGATGTGCCCTTAGACCCCCCAGAAAACCCAAGGGGCAGTGGCCTGGGTTTTATTTGGAGACATTTCCTTGTGGCTGCCTGATAAGCAAGGAGCAAAGGCCTCTCTGAAGGCCAGGAGGCAGGACGTAGGGATTTGTTTAGTTTGACATATTTGTTACAAAGGTTTGGGGGTTTTTCCCTTTGGGGGGATGGGTGAGAAATAAATTAGATTTTTGATCACTGAAATTTTGTTCATTGAAAACAAATGACATTTTTTCAAATGAATGCCAGGCAGGCGATGGAATATCCTGGATGGGAGGGTTGAATGCCCAAAGTCCCCCGTAATCATCGGGATTGGGAAGGGCTTTAGGAGAAGAAGGCTTTAGCCCCTGGGGCGCTAGGGAGCCACAGCAGCTTCTCCAGCAAGGGGTACTAGGGACGATACCCAAGGGAGAGAGGCCGCCTGCCCTGTTGAAATACTAAATGCTGGAAAGTTGACTTGGGCAAGACCTTAAGAACAAAGAAGACAGGCAGACACATTGGGAATTATTCTTATCTTTCTGCAGGTCCCACAGGACATCCCAGGGCAGAGGAAAGTGCCTTCGGAGGGAAGATCAAAGTGTTTGAAGACTTTGGGGCGCAGGACCCCGTAGGGGAAGGAGCCCTGGACACTGCGCTGTGGGGGAGGGAAATGGTGCTAGACGGATGGCTTCTGAGGGGGGGCGGGGAGGGCCGGGGGGAGCCCACTTGGGATTCTACCAGGAATTCTTGCCAACTAGGCAGGCGCTAAGCTCAGTTGTTCCTATGTGCCGAAGGCATATAATCACCCTCCCAATTTTGGCAGCCTGTGGCAAAGCTTCAGTCACCCAAGCCTGGTTAGAGCTCAAATCCTCTGTTTAACTGCTTGGCACATAGTGAAATCAAGACAGATATTACATAATTAGTAAGTATTTATTATACATCTATTATACACCAAAGCCTGTGCTAAGAGTTTTGGGAGATGTGACAAAAGAGCATTTTAATTAATTAAAATTAAACAAATATGGATGTAATGGGGAGTGACTCGTGCCCAGGGTGGAAGGGGCTGAGGATCCTGATTCCTGGAAGAGCCTTGGGGGATGGCAAAGCAGGTGTAGACATGCCATAACTCTTGTTTGTAGGCATTCCATGCCTGATAGGACAGGTTCTTAGATTGGCTACTCAGTCTTAGTGGATTTCTTGGACTCTTTCACTCACCGACTTTAAAGGAAAAGGCGTGGGGCTCCCACGGAGTCAGGGACCCCCAGCCACTGGTTCACCCCACTTTTTGCTCACTCTCAGGGCTGCTCCACCTCCTCATCCAGTTCCTCTCTAGGCTGTGTCTTCTCCCGTTAGAAGGGAAGCTCTCTGAGGGCAGGAGCCGTCCTTTTGTCCTGGTTTTGTGTCTCAGGTGATTAGTACATGGTAAGCACTTCATAAAAGTTTTGTCCTGGCTTCCTCCAAGTTCCAGCCAAAATTCCATCTTCCACGAGAAGCCTCATCTAGTCCCTCTTAATCTTAGCACCTTCAAGGAGTAGCTAAGTGGTGCAGTGGGTAGAGCACTGGCCCTGGAGTCAGGAGGACCTGAGTTCAAATCTGACCTCAGACCAAACACCTGACACTTACTAGCTGTGTGACCCTGGGCAAGTCACTTAACCCCAATTGCCTAAAAATAAAAAAATAAAAATAAAAATAAATGAATCTTCCTGACTTCAAGCCTGGCACTCTGCCTGCTACGCCACCTAGGTGCCCCATGTCTTGCCTGTACAGTTGTTTTCACATTGTCTCTTCCGCTAGACTGTCAGTTCCTTGAGGGCAGAGATGGTCTTTGCCAGTGCTATGTATCCCCAGCACTTAGCCCTGTGCCTGCCACAGAATAGGTGCTAAGTCCTCCCCCTTTCCACTCTTCACATCCCCACAATTGCTTTGGATTGACTTTGCACGCATCTTCTATTTACTTATCTGTATACATTTTGTTTCCCCTTCCCCAGTAGAATGTAAGCTCCTTGAGGGCAGGGACTGTTTTCATTTTTGTGTGGCACACGGTCGGTGCTTAATACATGCTTCTTGGATTTAATTGAACTGCTCCTGGTATGGCAGGACCTCAGGGCCCTCCCTGATCACACAGAAAGCCCTTCCCGTTGTCCCTTACCTGACCACGGCAGAAGATGGAGGCACTCGAACCTTTTGCCTTCTGGACACTGTGACCAGCTAACTCAGGTCTGTGCCCTGGACGACCCCTAACAGTGTTTGGGAAACAGGGAGGGTTGACTGGGGACACACTCCCCAGGCTGCTAGTGACATCCATCTGCAAGAAGATGGATGGGCTTTTGATGTTAAGCAGGTTTGACTCCCTCTTCTCTGCAAAATCAGCATTATCATTTCTTCCCTGCCCAGCTCCCAGGGGCCCTGGCAGATACAACAAGATGTGAATATGAATGGGTTTGGAGCTCTGCTGAAGTGAGGGAGAGGGTGAGGACTTTGCTGAAGCACCCCTGCCCTAACCGGTAGTGCTCCACACCACCAAAGAAAGATTAACTTGTATTTACTTTGCACATATTCTGTATTAATATCTGTAGTGTCTCCTGGAGGGCCAGCCCCTAAGTGACACTCATAGGTTATGTTCCCTGGGAGATGACTACCCTAGGTTCAAAGTACGCTATGAGTTTACACTGTGAAAACGCTAGTTTGTGAGCCCCCACCAGTGACCGTATGTAGAACAGTAGGTCTGGTAACACAATTAGCTCAAAGCAAAGGCATTTATTAAAATGGCATTGTACAAGTTGGGGTGCTGTCTCCCACCAATATGCACAGCCTCAGTGGGAAGAATGGGCACATACAGTAGTAGAAAGGCACAGGTGCAGGGCACATAGGTAACCAGGACAACTCACACAACAGGCCTGGGTGCTCTCTTTCTTAACGGTGCCCCCGCCATGAAACAAGGTCTCAGTTGGGCAAAGTATCTCCTTCTAGTCAAGCTATTCCACCGAAGGTGTCCTTTTCACTGTACTTGGGAAGCGGCCCAAGGGCAAAGGCACAGGTTGGGGCCGGTATGACCAGGTGGGGGGAGGTGCCCTGAGCAATAATTGGAATGCTGGGAAGAGAGAGGATTTGAAGGGAAAGATTCAAGCCCCAGGTAGGGAAGATCAGGGCTCGTGAAAGAGCCCCAGGACAATTTGGGGCCTCTCCTGCCTCCCTGAAATGATCTTCCATCTGCCCCGTTACATACTTTGTACCCACCTACCCTTGTGTGGTTTTCCTGCCTCCCTCCCTGACCCTGACTCCTTTAGGACAGAGACGGCTTCCTCTTTGCCTTTGGAGTGCCTGGCACAATGCCGGGTGGTCAGCCCCTCAACCTTCCTGAACCTTAGCGTCTTCACCTCTAAAAAGATGGCCTCTGAGGTCCCCTCCCACACTAAATCCATCTTGTGGCCCTGGACACTTAAGGCACGCTTGCTGGTTGTCTGCGGGTAACCAACTCTGTGGCCTTCTGCCCTCAGAGCCTCAGAGGAGCCCACTCAGAACCTTCTGTAACTCTCACGGGAGCCTCGGTTTCTTCTGTCTCCCTTTCTCCTGTTCTCTGCCTGACAGACGGATACACCCACACAGACACACCCACATGTATGTACACGCACACACACAGACACGCGCACACACGCATGCATGCACACACACATGCACGCACGCACACACACAGAGGCACTTGTTTGTTATAGGTGGTCAGAAGAGGCTGTGCTTTCTTCCCGGGGGCCTCTACGTCCTGTGCTGACTCTACTTCCCCGTAGACGCCTTAGCCCTCGTATCCAGAGACAGTTGGGGCTGGGCTGGATTTTACCATTTATCTCCAGAAGATGGCGAGCACCTCCCAGCCTCGCCTTTGGAGAAGGGCAATCTGCTGCTGGGAGGGAGGGCAAGGAACGAGGCGGCTGTCCCTCAGTCCCTCCTGTGACCTCCCAACTCTGTGTGTACATGTATGTGTATGTGAGTGCGTGTGCAAGTGTTTGTGTGTATATGTGAGTGTGTGAGCGTGTGTGTTTGTGAGTGTGTGTGTTTGTGAATGTGTATGTTTGTATGTGAGTGTGTGTGTGTTTGTGAGTGTGAATGTATGTGAGGGTGAGTGTGTGTGTGTGTGTGTGTGTGTGTGTGTGCCCTCCTGCATGCGTGTGCCAGGGTGTTCACCTTGGCTAGGGAAGGGCTGCAGAGGGAATGGGGAAGCATCCAAAGTAGGGCTACAGGCAGCTCCCTCTCAGGGTGACCTTGGGGCAAAGGTCACTGGCCTGCTCTGAGTCTCACCGGCCTCCTCTGTCCAGTGACACAATCCTAAATCCTAGGGAAGCTGCTTGGGGGCAGGATAACCACAGGCAGGGAGGGCTGGAAGAGTTTTAGAAAGAGAAAGGCGCAAACATCTATGGGTGTGCGTGTGTGTGCACATATGCATGCACAGGTGTCTTACACACCTGGGGCAGAAGGGCTGGGGGAAGTGGCAGGCACATAGTAGGAGCTTAATGCACACTTATTGACTGACTAACTGAGTGGTAGCCTGGTCCTAATGCCGCCAGCTGCTGTATCAAGGACAGTGAAGAAACACCAGAGCTGGAAGTGAAGGACCTGGGTTCCAATCCCTCCTCTGCCGTCTGTAAAATGGGCCGACTGGTCCCCTCCAGACCTGGGGCAGGAGCCTGGGCACTGCCTTTTCCCTCTCTGGGTCTCGGTTTCCACATCTGTCAAATGCAGGGGAGGTCTGCTCCCTTTCAAGATGAATTGATGCTCCTGGGCTCACATGGGACAGAAGGGAGGCGGGAGGGCCTCCCCTCTCACTCTACAGCTCCTCCCCTGCCCCCTCCCCAGCTCTGGACACTCTGAGCCCCCTTCTTGCGGGTGAGAATGGAGGGAGGCTGGAAATGGAAGGAGGTCTGAGCGGGGGCGGGGGGGGGGGGGCGGGGGGGGGAAGCCAAGAACGTGCACGGCCTGGGATCGTAGCTCTGGGGGGGGGGTTGGGGAACAGGCCCAGGGGTGGGGAGCAGACAGGGAGCCCTTCCAGACTCCTGCAGAGAACAGAAGGGAAGGAAAAGAACAGGACGGCCAGTCCTAGGGCCGTGGGGAGCCCTTGCCCTATTCCTAGAATCTGTACCTTGGCTGCTGAGATCTCCCAGAAAACAGGGGAGGCTTGCCTCACTTCCTGTGCAGGGGCTGGGGCCCCTCAGCACAGAGGCCAGGGGGGCTGCTGCCTGATTTCTGAGTCCTGCTTGAGAGGCACTGGAAGGGTTGTCAGAGCCCGGCAGAGGTAGCATCAGAGCTAGAGGGGATGGGGGGTGCAGTAGGAAAGAGACTCGAGAGCAGGGAATGAAGGCATGAATGAATGAATGAGTGAATGAATGAGTGAGTGAATGAATGAGGGAACACATGAATGAATGAATGAGTGAATGAGTGAATGAATGAATGAGGGAACAAATGAATGAATGAGTGAGTGAGTGATGACCCCTTAGGGTGCACTTAGTCTGTGCAAAGCATGTGCTCACCTGTGTGTGTAGCAGGGGCAAGCCCCTGCCCTCAAGGAGCTCTGCTCTAAGCGGGGAGACAACGCGGAGTCAAGGAATGAGTTCCAGCCGAGGGAAAGATCCTGTGGTCCTTGGGGGTAGGGGCAGAGCAGCCAGTCAGGTCTCTACTTTTTTTTTTTTGTGAGACAGTGGGGTGAAGTGACTTGCCCAGGGTCACACAGCTAGTAAGTGTCAAGTGTCTAAGGCCAGATTTGAACTTAGGTCTTCCTGAATCCAGGACCAGCTACCCCTAGGTCTCTACTTTCATGTCATGTCATTCTCCTTTCTGGGCTGTGACCTCATCAGCAGTCGATGCCAGATGGGACCACAGTGCATAAAAGGGGCTCCAAAGCTGGGGGGCAGGGGAAGAGGTATAAATGGAGGAGGGGGGGATGGCACCAGATCTGGAGAGTCAGGGATGGTTGGTCCAGACCCTTCCCCAAAATGGAGGTTCCAAGAAGAACCTCAGGAGCAAAGTCGGGAGGCCGCAAAATTGAGCAGTTATCATTATTCCTGTCTCACAGATGGGGAAACTGAGGCTGAGAGAGTAGAAAGGGCTTGTCTAGTGCAGGATTTGAACCCCACGTCCAGTACCCTATCCAGTCATTGCCACGAATCTTTGAAGTTCGTCTGTGTGAACATGGCAGGGGCTTCTGGAGGAAACTAGGCTAAGGAGTCAGGATTTCAGGAAGCAGGGAGAGATCGGGGCCCCCCCTCTGGGCTATTTGAACCTGAGGCTATGGGCAACCACCTACTTTGCCTATATCTAGGCCAGCTGTGGATGCAGGCATTAGCCCCTTGCCCAGGCCAGGGGTGAGTGGACAGATGACCCCTGTAGAGTAGCCTGCGAAGCTTTATCCAATCTTTGATAGGAAGGGTTCCACAGACAGAGAGGGGGCACCGAAACCACTCTAGACCCGGGGTCAGAAGGCCTGGGTTCTGCTCCCAGCTGTGTTACTAATTCCCTGTGGGACCATGGGCAAGTCCCACCGCTTTCTCGGCCTTCAAATGAGCGGGGGGGTGTGGCCTTGGCGGGGTTCCGGTGCCCAGTGAATTTCAGATGGCCCCAGTTCAAGCTTGCTGAGCCTCCCTGGGGCTCTGCCTTCTCCGCCCCTTCCAGCTGGGCTCTCCCGGGCACAAGCCCGACATTCACTCGGCACTCTCTCCGCCTCTGTTTGCCCTCAGTCCCAGCTGCCTGACCCAGCTCCCCTTGGCACGGTGGAGCCAGGGCACAGACAGCCTGGGGAAACGGGAAGTGCTGAGGCCCGTCGCCTTTCAGACAAGAGCCCTTTTCTTTCTCCAGCTCTCTCCTCCTGGCTTTGCTTCAAACTCCGCGTGAGGGCTGGCTCCGGAGCTCTCCCTAGAGAAAACTGCGTCTCCTTCGCTCCGAGGGAAGGGATAGACGTTCTGCTCGATCACCTTCACCTTGAGCAGGGACACGTGAAGCCAAGGAAGCAGGAGAGAAGAGCCATGACCACAGACGAGAGTGCTGACAGACACAGACTTTCAGGTTCGCGAGTGAGTCTCCTGGTTGAGCCCACGACGGCCGCGTCTGGCAGGTGCTCACCGTTACGGATCTCACGGATGAAGAAACTGAAGTTAGAGCGGTTCGGCGATTCACCCAGGATCGCGACATTAATGTGTGAGGCGGAACTGAAAACCGGGTCGTTCCGGACTCCAGGTTCCCTCCCTATAGCTGCTGCTTCCCAGGTGGTGCTCCCTCTCAGCTTGTTTGTTTGTTTTTAGTCTGTACGATGGAAGTAATAACGCCTGAAGCAGTTTGTGGTAGGGTTGTGAGGCGGCACGCGTGGAGTCAGGAGGACCTGAGTTCAATTGTTGCCTCAGATATTTTCTGTGTGACCCTGGGTACGTCACGGAACCGTTCTTAGCCTCAATTTCCACAACTGTAAGTGGCCTCCTAGCCACAAGTCTCTCCCCACTCCAGTCCATTCTCCACTTGACTGTCCAAGTGTGACCATGTCATGCCCCAACTCAGTAACCTCCAAGGGCTCCCTATGAATGTCAAACCCTCTGTCTGGTGTTCAAGGCCTTTCATACCCTACCGTGCCCCCCTTCCAGTCTTCTTACCCTCCCACCACCCAACCATACGGGCAGACAAACTCTTCCCTCCGGTGACTCGGCCTCCTGACTGCTCCTCAAACACACACTCCATCTCTTACCTCCAGGCATTGTCTCTAGCCGTCCCTTGTGCCTGGGATGCCCTCCCCTGTCACTCTGCCACCTAGCTTCCCTTCTTCCTTCAAGTCGCAGCTGAAATCCCACCTTCTCCAGGAAGCCTTCCCCAGCCCCTCTTAATTCTGGTACCTCCCCTCTGTGGCTTGTCTTCAGTCTACCTGCCCCATAGCTTGTTTGTATGTAATTGTGTTGCTTGTCTCCCCATTAGATTGTGGGCTCCTTACCATCTTGGGGCGGGGGAGAAAATTTAAAACTCAAAATCTTTTGGAAGTAAATGTTGAAAACTAAAAATAAATACATTAATTATTTTTAAAAAATAAAAATGAAGAATGAAAAAAAGATTGTGAGGTCCTTGGGAGTAGTGACTATCTTTCTCCTGAGTATCATTATCACTTAGCATGTGCTAAGTGCTAAGGCAAATAGTAGGCGCTTAATAAGTGTGTGTTGGTTAATTGACTGATTGAATACCTCCCAGGGTTGTTATGGGGATCACATGAAATAACATAAATTAAAGCACTTTGCAAACCTTAAAGGGATATGTAAATGTTAGGATTATTAATTATTTTTACATATGTTATATAAACCTATAGTTAGGGCTTAGGATGAGACACGGCACCAGGCTTGGAGGCATCTTGCTCACTGTGTGACCCTGGACAAGCCCCTTCTGCTCTCTGGGCCTCAGTTTCCTCATCTGTAAAATGACAAGGTTGGCCTAGGATCTCTGGGATCCATTCCAGGCCTAATGGTCTGTGATTGAACAAGACAAAGGAGGGGTCAAAGGGTGGTGGTTTGCACTCGGTGATGAAGAACAAGCTGGAGCTTTGAGCTCCATCCTGGAGCGCGTGGAGGGAGGGGCTGGCTGCACTTTCAGAACATCTCAGTGGGAAGTAGGCCAAAGTCTCACCTTTGTGCTCCAGTACACCAGAGGCTCCCGACCTCCTCGGAGGCTGTTCCCCGCCAGCGTGTACACGATAACCTCGACAGCAATGCTGGGCCGCCATTCTCTGTAAATCTCCTGTGCCGGGTTTAGCCACTGGCCTGGAAGCTGTCCTTTGCCTCTGTCAGTACCAGTAGGGAGCACTAGGGGCAGGGATTGTTTTTGTCCCGCTTCCTCTAGGACCTCTTCCAGGGCTACGCATAGTAGGAGCTTGTTGTATGCACTGAGAAGTCTCTCGCTCAGCCCTCACTCTTGCTCGAGGTGGGGCCATCTGCCTGCTTTGTCAGTCCCATGGTCTTGCATGATTTATGCCACTTCACAGGTCATGGTGCCTTGTACACAGTAGGTATGTCATAAATGGTGATTGAATTGAACCTCCCACGGCTGACTTCCACCCACCCTCCTCCTTGCAATCACTGTCCCTCTGAAACTTCCACCCCTTGTCTCGAGGCCTGAAAGATCAGAGCTTGGCACATAGTAGGTGCTTAATAAATACTTATTGGTGGCCTGACTCACCATATCTAGAACTGGAAAGGACCTGAGATTGTCTGGTTGTCAGCATCATTGGTTTTACATCAAAGCTGTCCCTTGTAGGTGTGTATAACATAAATAAAACACACACAATATGTACTCTTGTATACATGTGTGCGCACATGCGCGCGCACACACACACACACACGGACCCTCCTGGGAACAAAGAAGCATAGCTGGACACCACCAGCTTCCACAGGGCACAGGTCTGACAGCATATACAACTTTCTGTACCCAGAGTCTCCTACCCAGCTGGTGTGAGACGGCTAGGGTGGCAGCATTATTTTTACCATTTTACTGCTCAGGTATTGGGGCCTGGTCACCTGCCATGTTGGCCCCAGGCCCGGACTACCCTTTTCTAATTTGGGAGCAATCACTCAACTGGGTGCCTAGGTGCCCAGGTCAGAAAGGCGCTGGTTCATATGGTCAGGTCAACATCCCGGCAGCGGCCAAAGTTCAAGGTCGGGAACGTGAGCCATCTCCTAATGGCTTCCCGAGCATGTTGGGGGTGGGGTCTGGGAAGGGAAGCAGGAGGGAGGCAGGGTGCAGGAAGATAAGAGTGTCTGGGAGGTGAAGTCAGATGTCCAGACGCAGGTTCCAGCTGTTGACGTGTCCATCCAAAGAGCACAGGCCAGTCAGCTGAATCCTTGCAGCCCTCCTTGGACGGAGTGGCCCGACACTTTGCCCCTCCTCTGTCGCCCAAACAAGCGGAAACCTCCAGCACCACTGCCATGCGGGCCGGCCCTCTTCCCTGGAGCTGCTGGCCTCGTTGGCTTGACCCTTGGGACTAGCTTAGGCTTTGAGGCTGCTGTTGGCTGGGGTGGGTAAATGCTTACGCCAAAGCAGGTCGGGCAAGCCCAGAAGGGCCACTGGGTCAAATGGCGGCTGTCCTTGTGGGCCCCACAGAGCTCGTTTGCCAGGGTGGCGGGCCAGAGCGGGTTACTCCACTGCTGCTGTCCTCCCTGCTTCCTCCTTGGTCCGGCTTATCAAGAGGTAACCTGGATAGAGAGAGGCAGAGCCCCCAGGAATAGTCCAGAGGCCTGATGTATTCTTTCCCAGTCAGACCACATCAGTTTGGATTCAGTCCTGGGGGGCCACCCTTTAAGAAGAAGGTGGATATACCTCACAACCTTCAGACTGGCAACGATTCTTTTTTTTTAAGGAAAATGACCATTGTCGGAGAGGTTCTGGGAAAACAGGTCCATTAATACATTGTCATATGCCTTGGACAAATCACTTCACCTCTGGCTCAGTTTTCTCAACTGTGACACGAGAGTAATATCATATGTGACAGAGAATAATACCTCTGAGGTTCAAACGTGATAATATTGGTAAAGCGCTTAACACAGGGCCTGGCACATAGTAGCAGCTTAATAAAATGTTACGAACTATTATCATTGCTGCAGCTGTGTGCCAGAAAGCAATTTGGAGCTATAAACTTGTGCATACACCTTTTGATTCAGGAATACCACACCAATAGGCCTATACCCTAGAGAGGTCAAAGAAAGAGGAAAAAGATCCTTTTGTACAGAAAAATATTTATGGCACTTGTGTGTGTGTGTGTGTGTGTGTGTGTGTGTTGGGAGGAGTTATAGCAAAGAACTGGAAATAAGGGGGCACCTACCCAGTGAGGGAAGGTTGACTCAGTGATGGTATGTCATGGAATATGATGCATCATAAGAAGTGATGAAAGGGATAGCTTCGGAGAAACCTGGGCAGGCTTGTGTGAACTGATGCACACTGACGGGGGCAGAACCAGGCGAAAAATGTATACAATGGCAACAACATTACAAAGATAAACAACTTTAAAGGACTTAAGAACTCTGCTGGACGTCACAACCAATCACGGTGCTCAAGGACTGATTCTGAAGCCTGCTGCTTGCCTCCTGGACCAGATGGACCAGAGAGGCAGAAGAAGACAGACATCTGTGGACGTGGCCAACGTGGGAACGGATTTTGCTTGACTACGCATATTTGTCAAAACAGCTTGGACGTTTCTTTTTTTTTTCAATGGAGCAGAGGAGAGTGGGAAAGTAGGAAAAGAAATGCTTATTATTTGGAAAAAAAAAAGTTTTCCAAAAATGGAGGGTGATAGATAAGCTAAAGGTTGTCCAGATGAAGACAGCCAGGATGGTGAGGGCGCCTCAAGTCATGCCAGAGAAGGGCAGTTGAAGGAACCAGCGATGTGTGGCCTGAGGGGGAACCTGAGAGCTGCCTTCCAGGACTCAGAGGACCATCCAGTGGATGAGAGGTTAGACTGATTTGGCTTCCCCGGGTAGAATCTCAAAAGGCCAATAATTCAAGTTCAATGGTTGGAAATCTTCCTAACGCCCAAGAGTGGGAGGGGCTGGGGTTGTTCCATGGTGGAGGCCTCCAAATGGAGGCTGGGATTTGGCATTAGGTTAAGATGGAATAAAATGCCCCTACCCTTGGGCCAGAGATATATTGCTAGTATTCATCCCAAATGGGCCAGAGATACACACAGATATCCACAGCAGGCCTTTTGTGGTAGCAGAGACCGGGAAACAAAGCAGATGCGGACCACCTCCCTGCTCCCCAGCCTCCACAATGGCCCCTGCTTGGCCTCCTGCTGCCAGTCTCTGCTGTCTCTGGTCCCCCGTCTACACCGCTGCCCAACTGATGCTCCCAAAGGGCATCTCTGACTGTGTCGCTGTCCTGCTCAAGAACCTTTCTTGGCTCCCTACGGCCTCGAGGACCAAACGAAAACTTCTCCATTTGGAATTTCAAGTCTTTCATAGTGTGTCTCCAGTCGACTTTTCCAAATTCATGGCCGATTACTCTGTCCTCTTTGGTCCAGTCAAGCTGGCCTCGTTGTTGCCTCTCTGAACTCCATGCCCTCACACAGCTGCCTCCCACACTCCACACGCTCTCCTTCTGCCCTTCTACCTCATAGAATTCCGAGCCTCCTTTGGAACTCAGCTCAGTTGCCACCTCTTCCAGGAGGCCTCTCCTGAACCCCCAGCTGCTAAGGGGTCTCCTCTGCCAAACCCATCTAGAATGTACTTAATATAAATTTTGTATTTCCTCATATGTATGCATGGGATCAGAGATTTGGAGCTGCAAGAGATATTAGCTGTCATCTAATCCGATGCCCTCATTTTACAGATGAGGAAACTGAGGTTTAGAAGGGTCAACACAGCCAGGATGTCAGAGGGAGCGACTGAACCCAGTTCTTCCTGAGTGTGAGACCATCTCTCTAACCATTATGCCACATTGCTTTCTCACATAATAGGAGTTTAATAAATACTTGTTGATTGATTGATGGACAGTGGATATGGGTTGGGCTACATGTCCACAAAGGTCCCTCCTAAGCCTGAAATTCTGGCTTCTGGAAACGTACAGCATGAATGCTGAATGGCTCCAAAGGGCCTAACTGTGGGTGGCAAGGACAGGATCTGCCCCTCACAAGGTCTGTACTCTATCACATAGACCATTTGTGCCTGACCTGTGGTGGAGCCTTCCAAGCTTGTATTGGTCTGATCAGCCACAGCTGACACGCCATACCTGGACCCCAACACAGTGACATTTTGGTCTTCTTCAAGAACGAAGGACAATAATCAACCAGCCAGCCCTGTTTCCCTTCCTTCTCCAGCCTCGGTGCCTATCTTGTCCGTCATCTCAGCTGCCGGCCAAAAACTCCTTGTTAACTGATAACGGGGGAAGATGGTAGGGTGAGACTCCTCCCTGGCATCTTTGTGTGAAAGCCAGGAAGTCAGCCCAGGCACAGCTGTTTGGGCCATAGAGCAGAGAACTGGGCTGGTCACCAAATGGCCAGCCATTCTCTGATCCTACTGACCAAAGTGGACCGGGGTCCCCTGGCCCATTCACAAGGTATTGGCAAGTGGCCTTTGGGTAGCTACCAGTCTTTGGTAGCTTTGGTTAGTACTGCTGAGGCTGCATGGTCTCCTCCTTTTCCTCCTCCTCCCTTCTTTCTCTTCCCCCTCCCCCTCCCTCTTCTCCTCTTCCTCATCCTCTCTTTCCCCCTCTTCTTCTTTCTCCTCCTCCCTCTCCCCAGCTTATCAGGAGTGACTGGCAGTCAATCAGGAGCAGAGGTTAGGGAAAGTTAGGGAAGAACCAGAAGGCCACTAAGTGACTCATCTCATTCTTTTAGAATCCCCTCTGGCCACCTGAGTCATAGGAGAGGCTCAGAAATATGACTTTTGAGGTCAAGGTTGTGATTCACCCTCCCTTGCCCCCCCTAAGCCCAGGGCCACACTCACCTGCTCTACCCTGGATCAACCCTTCCCTGGCACCCCTGCCCCCTCCTAGGTCCTCCTCGCTATGTCCAGCTGTCAGCCCCCAAAGGGCCTTGCCCTGGCCAGGCAGGAGGGAGCCCCCGTGTAACAGGGTTCGGTCAGTTTGCCATGGAGGATGAGACTAGAAGTGGCAATGATGATCCTAATAATTAGAATGATTTTTTACTGGGAAAAGGTAACTGCCAAGTAGATACAGCAGCCTCGGCCCTGACCAGGAGGCTCTCTCATCATGTGACCTGAAGGCTGGACGCCAGCTGGAGCCACTGCTCTCTCTGCCTTCTGCCCCTGGTTCAGGAGAAGGTCCCCAGAGACCCAAGTTCTGAAGAGGAGGGAAAGGGCCCAGGCCACTCAGTTCCCCAGATGGGGTGGCAGCACCCACAAGAACTGCCTCCCCAGCCCACAAGAAAGGTCATAGGTCAGGATTACAGACCAAGACCTAGAAAAGCCCAGCTAAGGGAGGAAACTGAGGCCCTGAGATAGGATGAGATTTTAGAACAGGGAATGTCAAGGCTGGGAGGACCCTTAGAACAGGGAATGTCAAAGCTGGGAGGACCCTTAGAACAGGGAATGTCAAGGCTGGGAGGACCCTTAGAACAGGGAACGTCAAGGCTGGGAGGGACCTTAGAACAGGGAATGCCAGAGCTGGAAGGGGCTTAGGACAGAGAATGTCAAGTCTGGGAGGGACCTTAGAACAGGGAATGTCAGAGATAGGAGGGCCCATACATGTACTGTCCTATATGGCTTCTACTGAAATACTCTTGCCTTCTCCCGTTTTCATGGCACCTTATTTTGTGCTGCAGACTCTGCAGGGAAGCCCCAGCTCTTGGATGGCCCATAACCCAGAAAGGACACGTTGCCAAGCCTCTTTTAGCCAGTGACCTGCGCCTGGCCTGACAGGCAGGCGGAGGGGTCTGAATTAGCGGGTTGCTTCTTCCTTCCTCTTCCTTCCCTTCCCTTCTTGGGGGAGGAAGCTAGGAAGTGATTGTGAGTCCTGGAGAAGAGGCCTTACCCAGAGCCAGAGGGCCCAAGAGGAGAGTGTGAATTCTGGGCAAATAGATCACTCAAAGTCCTAATTCTGACATACTGCGGGTATAAGATGGGAAAAGCCGCAAAAACAGAAGGAAGCCTGGAAATGTCCCCCAAGTGTCACATCCTCCCCTGGACGGCGTCAAACCTTGGCTTGCTGCCATTTCAGCTAGAGGACGCTCAGTGCTGAGAGGATGGGACTGGGTCACACAGTGAGTATATGGCAGTCAGGATTTGAACACAGACCCTCTCATAAAAATCCTTCTTCTCCAGCGGGTAGGGGCTTTTGGGAGGGGGAAGCTAAGAGGCCCAGGCTCTGGCACCATCTCTTCTGTGCCTCTCTCAGTGGCTTGGGGCTAAGTCACTAGAAGGCTCTGAGCCTCAGTTCCCCACTCTGTAAAACTGACATGATCTTCATGACCTTAGAAATTTGTTGTTGTTCAGTCATGTCTGACTCTGTGATCCCATTTGGGGTTTTCTCTGCAAAGACCCTGGAGTGGTTTGCCATTTCCTTCTGTCATTTTACTAATGAGGAAACTGAGGCAGACAGGGTGAAGTGACTTGCCCAGGGTCGCATGGCTAGGAAGTGTCTGAGGCCAGATTTGACCTCAGGTCTTCCTGACTCTAGGCCCAGAACACTCTCCACTGCTCCACCTAGCTGACCTCCAGCTCTAAATCTATGGTCCCCTGATGCTGCCACACACCCTGGGTTCTGGTCTCTGCTTCTCCACTTGCTAGGGAGGTGACTCTTTAATTCAAATCAGCAAACATTTGGCTCCTCTCTGCCAGGAACTGGGCTAGGCACCGAGGAGGCAAAGATAAGAAGGGGAAAGTCCCCACCCTCAGAGATCTTGTGGTCTATTAGGGCAAACAACTCAGAGATAATTGGACGAAAAATAAATACTGAGGAATCTTTCTGTAGGGAGCACAAATGATCGAGTCTGGGGGCAGAAATCAAGAAAGGCTTACTGTAAGAAGTGGCCCTAGAGTCCTTGGAGGGTATTATGTCACTCCCCTCGAGGAGTTTCAGTTTCCCCAAGTGGGCCTAACATTTTACCGTCTCCCTGGACTGCTCTGAAGGCACTGCTTTGCAAAGCTTTGGCAGGGCCCATGTACGCCTGGGTGACTCTCGGGCCTCCTGTAACACACACACACGGTCATGATTTTTCAGCTTCCCCAAATATCCCTGTGATGTTGGCAAGGTCATAGCTATCGTGCCGATTTTATAAAGGAGGGAATAGAGGCCCAGAGGGGTCCGACAATTAAACCTCCAGGTCACAGAGAGAGGCCATGGCAGAGATGGGGCTGAGACCCAGGCCGGTGGACTCCTAGCCCAAAGCTCCTTTCTGCACAGCCTGGTGCCAGGTCCCAGGATCTAGGTCCAAGTCCTAACCCAGCCACATATTCTCCGTGTGGCCTTGGATGAATCACTCAGCTTTCGGAGCCTCAGTTTCCTCCTTTGTGACATGAGGCAGTTGGGCTAGATGACTCTGAAGGGTCCTCCAGGCCTACAATCCCCTGCTACCTTCTATTAACAGAGGAGGACATTCATGTTGGCAGAAAGATTCCCCTCCTGTTGTCTTTGGGATCATTGTGGCTGGAGGCTGAAATGGACCTTGAGTGGCAGACCCAAGTCATGGTAGATGGAGTGTTGGCCACTGACATGGAGAGGAATTAATCTCCCTGGGGATGAAAAGGATCAGAAGATTCGCTTCTGGCTCTTGGACTGCTTGCCAGTGAGGTCTGTGCCCCCCACCCCCACCCCCAGGGTTGGCACTGGGCTCCCCGCCTTTTAGAGGTTGCCTCGCCACTAGATGGAAGCCTAACTTGCAAACTCATTTAGCTTGCCCCACTTCCATCCCTCTGGGAGCTCAAAATAGCCTCCTTTATCTCCCTGGCATAGACTTCCCCTCCTTCCCTCTGAGCCCAAGAAAGACAGCTAAGACTAGCCGTGTGTCTCGAGTACTAGACCCAGGGGGCTAGTGTGAGGATCACAGATTGAGAACTAGAAAGCACCCTCAGGACCAAGTCAACTGGCCCTTTGAGGCTGGGTGACTTCCATGCAAAGATTAGCCCAGGCGAGGACAGTGAAGAGGGTGGGGGAGAGGGGAAATGTGACTCAGACTAGAGTGAAAGATCCCAAGGGCTTGGAGGTGACTCAGAAGCTTCGTGCGTGTGACGGAGAACGAATACTTTCTCCAAGCAGAATTGGAAGGCATGAGACATGATAAGCAGCAATCATCACACACAGCTGCCTAAGTCTTAATGCAGAGGAGACGACCACTTACTCCCAGGGGAGTCATTTCTGAATCAGCTTTCTGGGTGAAATCAGACCATCAACTACTTAGAGGAAAGGTCAAAACCAACACCAAGTTAAGTGACAGACAGAGATGAGAAAGCACCACTTAGGATTACAGCATCTCCAACCTGACCTATTCAAACAATCCTTTGACACTGAAAAATGGGAAAAAGAAAGTGCAAAGATATTGATTCAGAAGACCCCATTCCCTTTGTGTTTAATCTGTCTAATGCAGCCAACCAAGTCCAAATTCAGCAATGGCCTTAGCCCAGAAACCCTTGTTTTTCCTTGCTAAGCAGCAGCCAAGACCAATGCCCATTTTGAGTACGAACATTTGGAAAGTGTTCCAGAGGAAAATGATGGATTACGAGCCGCATCACTTCACCAAACGGGAAGAGGCGGTGGAGGAGAAAACAAGTCCACAGCAGAAAGCGTATCATGAGAGCTAACCAAGCCAAACCATCCCAAAACATTGATAGGTGAAACTATCTGGAAGACAACAAAGAGGAAAAAACCCAAAAACAAAAAACAAAAAACAACCAGATTTTTTAGAGTCTCAATAATAATCTGTTTTCATCATCCATAGTCGGACCTTCATTTTTAGATTCTAACATCTCAATGTCTGATGTGTTTTATGAGACAATAGGATTAGAACTTAAGAATCTAGAGCCTTTCCCTTTAAGCTTACCTTCCTGGTACTCTGTGTGTATCTTGTATATACTTAATTCTTTACATCACTCCCAGGTTCATGAACTGTGAAATTCTCTTACCTGATTCACAATCCATCGCCAATCTACCTCCTCATCTGCCTTGCAATCCTGATCCCCATTCTTCACCCTCTCCATAACCTCTAATCTCTTTACCACCCCTGCACCCCTATACCAGCTACACTCTCCTCCCTCCTCCATCTTGACCCCTCCATAATCCATTTCAAGTCTACACTGTACTCTTCTCTGGAGTCCATGGCCACTTTATCCTATCACTGCGACAACCCAGCTTTGCATCTCCGCCACTATCTGTAACCTTTGCTCCTACTCATGTGCCGCTGAACACAAATGGAGAAAACCACAAAACCACGCTGACCGCGTCATTACCGATTTAGGTGGCGTCATCATCTCACCTGGGTCCTCCCTGATTCTCCAGGTTTCCACAATACTTCTTTCTCCTGGTTTTCCTCATACCTATTTATCTACTCTTCAGTCTCTCTTACTGAATCTTCATCCACACTGTGCCCTTTAACATGGGTGTTCTCCAAGGCACTGTCCTTTGTACTGTTTCACTGATATTCTCATTATTGCCCATGGATTCAATGAATATCCCAAAGCTGATGATTCTCAGATCTATTTATCAAGCCCCAACCTCTTTCCTGACTTCCAGGCTTGTATCTCCAATTTCCTATTGGAAATCTTGAACTGAGTGCTCCTATCGATGTCTTAAAATCAACATATTCAAAACCGAATTCATTATCTTTTACTCCCAAATCTCTCCTCTTCCTAAGTTGCCTATTATTATTGAGGGAAGCACCGTCCTTCCAGTCACCCAAGCTTGAAACCTCATATTGTCCTCACCTTCTCACTCTCCTTCCCCCTCTTCCCCATATCCAAGCTGTTGCCAATTTCTGTCAATCCCATTTTCACATCTCTCACATATACCCTTCCTCTCTTCTGATGTGGCTCCCACCTTGGCACAGACCCTCATCACCTCTCACCTGGACTATTGCTATAGCCCTGCTGGGGGCGGGGGTGGTCTGCCTGCCTCAGTCTCTCCCCTCTCCAGTCCATCTTCCATTTAGCCACCAAAGTGATTTATCTAAACACTTCTGGCCATGTCACCCTCCCTTCCCCCATGCCCCCATCCATATATTCTCCCTGTTGCATATAGGATCAAATAGAAGGTATTCCTATCATTTCTATCACCTTTCTCTCATGGTACCCCATGCCTGGAATACTCTCCCTCCTCATTTTTCCCTCCAAGCTTCCCTAGTTCCCCTCAAGTCCTAGCCAAAATCCCACCTTCTACAAGAAGCGTCTCCCCACCCCTCAAAGCTAGTGCCTTCCCCCTAAGATTGCCCTCAATATGTCCTGTCTTTAGTTTGTTTGCCTACAGTTGTTTGTGTATTGTTTCCCCATAAGACCTGAGCTTCCTGGGGTGGAGACTAGATTTTTGTTTTGACCTTTATTTGAATCCCTGGCTCTAAGCACAGTGCCTGGCACATAGTCAGCACTTAAGAAATGCCAGTCGATTGACTGATCAAAGTCAGGAAGAGCAGTTGGACGAGATCAAGTTCTCCTTAGGAACTCTGTGCTGAAGGTGAAACCTTGAAAGCAAAGAAGGATTATTTTACAGAATGTCTCAGGAAGGGGATGTGTCAAAAGAAAGGGAAAAAAATCAGCTCAGCCATAGTATTATTGCCAAGAAAAGGAAACCTATCCAGGAAAAAACCCAATGGGAGACAAATGTCTACTGTCTACACATGGCATGAAGTTGGACGGGTTGTCTGTTGAATTAGTATATTAATACTTATATCTATCAAAAGACCAGAGACTTAGAGCTGGGAGAGACCTTCAATGACCTTTGTCCAGCCTTTCATTTTACAGAGGAGGAAACTGAGGTTGTTACTTGCCCACAATCACACAGATAGTTAAGTAACAGAGGCAAGATTTAAAATATATATATATTTTTCCAGTTACATACAAAACCAATTTTTAACATTCTTTTTTTTAAAATTTGAGCTCCAAATTCTCTCTCTCCCTCTCCTCCCCCCTCATTAAGAAGGCAAGCAATTTGATATATAGATTATATATGTACAATCATGTAAAATATATTTCCATGTTAGTCATGTTGAGAAAGAAAACACAGACCAAAAAAAAATCAACCAAGAAAAATAAATTTTTTAAAAGTCTGCTTTGATCTGCATTCAGACTCCATCAGTTCTTTCTCTGGAGGCAGATAGCATGCTTCATCATGGGTCCCTTAAGAATTGTCTTGGATCGTTGTATCACTGCGAGTATCTAAGTCATTCACAGTTGATCGTTGTTACAATGTTGCTGTTACTCTGTAAGATATTCTCCTGGTTCTGTTCACTTCACTCTGCATCAATTCAAGTAAATCTTCTCAGCTTTTTCTGAAAACATCCTGCTTGTCAGGAAAGGCAGGATTTCAGCACAGATCTTCTGACTCCAAGTTCAGTGTTCTTTCCACTGTACAATCCTTCCTCAGTCAGTCATGTATTATTTGCCATTTATTATCAGTCACGTATTATTATCAATCAATATTTATTAATTTCCTACCAGGTGCCCAGCATTGTGCTAATCACTAAGGATATAACAACCAAAATGCAGAAGTCCCCGGTCTCCAGGAGCTTCCATTCTACATATCAAAGATGGCCGCTGGTGGTGGCCAATGAATTAGGCCTCAAATTGAAACAGTCAGAGAGCAGCCTGGCTTGTCTTTGAGGAACTCTGGCTCGCTTGACAATGCCAGGCTGCTCTCGGAAATAAAAACCTCATAGGGCTGCAAACCATAGACTACCATGGTTTCTTTCTGAAGAAACAGAATTGGGGCGGGGGGGCCAAGAGCAACGTAAAGATATTTGGTGCATATTAGCAGGCTGACGCATATTTCCAATGATGTCTTGTCTGCAGAAGTGGCAAAGGGATATCACTCAGATGGCACAGCATCAGGAAAGGAGGTGGGTTTGTCATGGAAGGGAATGGACTGCCTGAGCAATATATAGGTACTCCTATGGAATAGGAACCAGAGGAAGAGCTCCTAGGTGGTCATCCTAGGACCTTGGATAGAGCCTTCTTGGCCTTTATGGAGAGTTTATAGAAGAAGAGGGCTAGAATGTCCTCCAGGGTAAGACAGTAAGAACTGCCTGGAGATTATAACTAGCCACAGGGATGAGATCTCCCCTGCCCCATTCTTCAATACACCAGGCAGATAATGAGCTTTTAATCCCTCCATGTCATGATGCTCATTTTTCAGATGAGGAAACTGAGACTTGCCCAGGGATTCAAAGCTAATAAATATGAGAGTTGGGACTAGAACCTAGATTAGAAATGGGGAACCTGCAGCCTCAAGGCCATATGTGGCCCTCTAGGTCCTCAAGTGCTGAGGACTGAATCCATTCAGTCAAAAAAACCACCCTTGAGGACCTAGAGGGCCACATGTGTCTTTGAGGCTACAGGTTCCCTACCCCTGCTCTAGATCTTTCCTGATTCACTGAATATATATTTATTGAATTGTGGCAACCTCTCTGGGGTCACTTCCTTAACTCATACTTGAACTAGCAGGCTAAATTTCCAGAGAGCAATGATTAGTGTTTCTCTCAGGGTTCTGGGGATAACCCTGAGGGGTTGAGGTTTTAAATACTATAGCTTCTAAGTCCCCACCAGTGTGCTTCTCATTATCAATCGACCGATTGAACCTCATTAGCTTCTACAAAATGGATTTACTGAAAAGTTATAGCAAGAACAGTTGGTGGAACATAATTCCCTCAAACAAGGTACACACTTCCCTTGAACACGAAAGGTCCCCAAGCAGAATCAACTCAAACTTCAAGTACATAGGTGTGGAACCAAAGGGTCCCTCGAGACTCCTGGCTCTGGAAGCCCCTCCCTTCGTGGGGTCCGTGAAGCTCTTCAGATGGAGCCCTTCGACAAATACCCCTGTTGAGTCTGCAGGCAACATTTCTCTCTGCCACAATCGCCATCCTCCAGTGACTGTTTTCCCATAGCTGTCTATAGGCACTTCCTCCGTCGTATACCACTACCACTCTGATGAACTCTGCCACTGACCTCAGTTGTCATTGGAATCTTTGATTATGAGGCAGCTGGTGGAACAGTAGATTAGAGTGCTGGGCCTAGAGTCAGTTAAAATCCAGTTTCAGACATGTACTAGCTGTGCGACCCTGGACAAGTCACTTAACCTCTGTCTGCCTCAGTTTCTTCATCTGTAAAATGGGGAATAATATTGGCACTTCACCTCAAAGGGTTGTTGTGAAGATCAAAGGAGGTAATATTTGAAAAGCATGGAGCGCAGTGCCTGGCACATAGGAGGCACCTATAAGTACTTATTCCATTCCCTTTCCTGATGACTCTGACTGGTCTCCTCATCCCACACAATCCCACACCTGGGCAGTCTCATCTTGGAACATTCATTCACCTAAAATCAGGAAAGAATGAACACAAAAGAAACCAGGGAACCGTGTGCTCATGGGCGCATGGAGTCTTGATGGGCCAGGGGGCAGTCGCCCTTTCCCCCACCCAGAGACTCAGAAATTCTTGCCTCCTTCAGTGTCAGGAAGGAAAAGAGAGAGATTGCTGGGCATTTAGCTCAGTTCTGGCTCAGTACCTCCTGATTTGTCGTCTGGCTCTGCAGCCAGTTAAAGACTTCGTCATCACACAGTATCAGCCCTCAAAGTTCCCCGTGTCGTACCGGACCCAGGCAGGGGGTATCTTCACCTGCTCTGTATAAACCACCAGGAAGGGCAAATACATTCATGCTTAAGAACTGGGGCCTCATTGGTAGGTCTCCCTCCCCTTTCTCCCCATCCCCCAATTACAAACATTTCCAATAGACTCATAGTTTCATAGATTTAGACTTGGAAGGGATGTTAGAGATCATTGATTCCAGCCCCTTCATTTTACAGACAAAGAAACTGAGGCCCACAGCAGTTATGGCCGCATAGATAGAGTAATGTCTGAGATAGGATTTGAACCTAGGCCTTGCACTGCTTCCTAACTCCAGATCAAAGGTGTCCCAGATGGCAACTGTCCTGGCTCACCTGAAACGGGAGGTGGAAGCAGTGGGGAGGAGGCCCCCTGGACTGAAACCCTCTGTACTTCACTTTTCCTCTGGGCTTCCTTCCCTTCCCTTCCCTCTGCAGCTCACCTGAGGGCCAGACCACTTCATTGAAGGATTCTCAGAAAGAAGAGGAATTGGTAGTGAAAGTTTGGAGTGGGCAGGGAAACCGACCTCAGGCATAAAAGATCAGCAGGTGATTAGCTCTGGTGGAAAGGGCACCTAGTTCCTGAGGACCAGTGGCAGTTTCCCCGTTCAGGAAAGCAGGGTTGAGTCGACAAGATTCAGAACCTGCTGAACCAGATTCTGTCCAGGAAAAGGTCAGCGTCCAGGAAGAACTCCAGCATCTGGGTTGGCTACATTTTAACCCTTTTCGACCTGACTAATCAGCCCTACGGTTTAGATTTGGGGAGAGCAGATTTCAAAGGGTTAAAGGAAGGAAAGGGAGGATCTCACGGGCTTTTAGAAAAAGGAAGCTGGAGCAAGATCGATGGGAAACCTGAGAATGAAACTCTGAAGGCACAGAGAGAAATGACCGCGAGGAAGGGGCAGCTCTGCGTAGCAGAAAGAGCTCTGGCTCTGGAGTCAAAGACCCTGGCTTGGAATCCCACCTCTGTCCCCTGCGACCCGAGTGACCCTGGGCAGATTGCTTCATCTCACAGGGCCTCAGTTTCCTAATCTGTGAAATGAGAGGTTGGACCAGTTTCTAAGCTCCATTCCTTCTTTAGATGTATGAACGTATGATGGTAAAGAGGAAAGGGGTATTTGTTAAAGAAGACTTGTGTTGAAAAACAAAGAACTCACCTATCAACTAGATTTTTAGAAGACAGATCAATCAGTCGGTCAACATTATAAAGATAAGTGAAGTTGGGAAGACAAATGCAAAGTGAAGCCCCAGGCCCATAAGAATAGGGTCAGGAGAACTAAATCCCAGAATAAGCTGAGGCTGATGAGGGAAGCTCCAGATGAACCAGAAAGGACCCTTCAGATCAATTGAGAAAACATAACAGACAAAGTAGGGATTGGACAGATGCTCAGGGTGGCCTGGACAATGATGACCACAAAGGGGAGAAGGCTTTGCTGTTTAACTCTATTTTGTGTCTGGTTGACTCAGCCAGATAGAATGATCTCTGTACGGGACAAGACAAAAATGGGAGCAGATAGCTGAGATGAGGAAGGAGGTGGGAGGACACCCCCCACCCCCACCCCCTGCCTTTGATGAATCAGATCAACCGACCTTGAGGAGCCGAACCTCCCAATCCTGAGAGGAAAGATTTTTGGGCTAGCATCGGTGACCTCTGCAAGGCCCTGGAGGATAGGAGAGGAGCTCCAGAGCTGGCTTTCAAAAAAGGGGAAAAGACACTTCGAGGCCGGGGATCTTGCCATGTGACTTCAGAGAGAGTTAGCAAACCTCCAGAAAAGGAAGCCAGCGTGGTCACGCACTGTCAGTTTGGGCGAGGGTTGGGGTCAGCTGAATAAATCCCTCAAATCATTTCTTCCCACCTAAAGTATAGCCTTGGTTTGATGTGTGGGTACAGTGCCTTGAATGGGGTCATTCCACAGGCTGAGGATCCTGCTTCTGGAAGAGTGGTGAGGACGTGGGGTGGAAGTGACTTGGAAAGACGGAAACAGGTAGACATTCACGTGTGTAGACATTCTGTAACTGGTTCTGTCAACTGGGCACGTGGGGAAGAGGAGGCTCGTTGATTGGCTACAGAGGCATTGAAAAAGCCTCCTGCTCTTTGTTCAACATTCTTGGGGGAACGCAATTATTCCTTTAATCCCGGTGACAGATGAAGGGAGTGGAGACCACGACGATGGGAGTTTGAAAGGTCTGAGGGCTCCGGAGTCCCCTGTAGCATTGATGCCTTGAGAAGCAAGAAATGACCTTTGGGAGAAACCCTTGGGACCCCAGCCCAGTGGGAGCTGAGACAAAGACTCAGCCTGCAGTGATACTGTCTTCACATGGGAACTTGGTGGGACTGGTGTTATGTAAGAATTGAGTGAAATTGAATCTATTCTCCCCAAAGTCTGAGGTGCTATAGGCTCTTTAGGTATTGATGGGAATGTTGCTGGAGGGAGGGGGACACAGCCAATGGGGGCTCCAGACAATGCCAGTGAAGATGAGGTACCTCAATCCTTCAGGGTTACTCTCTGGAACCCAAAAGGCTAGACTATTTGGCCTGGCTTTAGGAGAGAGATCCAGGTCATACACACCGCAAAAAGAAGTGTCAAGATGTTAAGCCTTGATACATTTGTCTGGCGAGAACATATCTGTTCGTCACTAAGTGAACAAGGCCCAGGTACCTCCCTAAATGGGATGGGAAGTCTGTTCAGGTTGGCTAAGACACTTGGTCATTCCCTCTGGGGTCTATATAAAACCATCAAACTAGAATAGTTTGGAATACTCTGGAGAAAGAATTTGGGGAGGTGAGTCATGAGAAGAGCACCTTGCATCCATCCACCTTGGTCTCTTTCTTCCCTCCCATGAACTGGAGAAGGGCCGTTACAAACTCAGGGGCACAGGAAGATTTGAACTTTTTACCAGTTTCCTAGCAGCATACCTGGTGACGAGGTCTGCATTAAGCGCCAAGAACAGACTGGACATGATGAAGAAAGAACAGAAGATTCGAGTCTTTCCAAGAAGCCCAGTGGAAAAGCTCCACTCACTAAGGGAAACAGCTTGAGGACTCCAGGGAAAGTGCCTCCAGGAACCACCCTCCCCGGGGTGGAGTATGTGCTTCTGCTGGGGAGGGAAATGTTTTGTACCAATGATTCTTACTGTACCCCCCTGGTAAATACTATTCTCAAAAACTAAGTCCGACACACTAATTGTTATCAACTAATAATCACAGTAGCCTATCAGCGGGGATTCTTGAGCCAACCCTCACCCTTCAGAGTGAACCCTTGGAAGCCTGGGAGTACCCAAACTCTGGGGACTTCAGCTGCCAGTTTGAGTGGGGATTAGGAGAGCAAGCCCAGAGTATGGGCTACCTATTCCCTTGATTTCTCTTTCTTGCATTTCTAGCACTATGTTAAATAGTAGTGATGATAATGGGCATCCTTCCTTTACCTACGTATTTTATTGGAAGGGGTTCTAACTTTTTTCAATACATGTAATGTTTGCTTTCAGATTTTGATAAATATTTTTACTATATTAAGGAACGGTCCGTTTATTTCTATGCTTCCTAGCATTTCTTTTTTAAATAGGAACATGTGTTGAATTTTGTCAAAAAGCCTTTTCAACATCTATCAATAAAACTGTGCAGTTTTTATTATTTATGTTATTAAAATGATTCTTATATTTATAGTCTTCCTTATGTTGAGCCAACTGTGTATTTTGGTACAAATCAACCTTATTATATAGTATATAATCTTTCTTATGTGTTGTTATAGCTTATCTGCTATTATTTACTTAAAATTTTGTGTCAATGTTCGTTAGGGATATTGGTGTACAATTTTCTTTTTTTTTTGTTTCTCTGTGGTTTAGCTATCAAGACCATATTTATATCATAGAAAGAGATTGGAAGGATGCCATTTCCCCCCATTACTTTAGTTTGTTTAATATTGGAATTAATTGTATATTTAATGTTTGGTAGAATTCACTTGTAAATCCATTTGGTCTTGGAGCTTTCACACCCCCCCCCACCTTTGGGAGTTTATTTATGATTTGTTCAATTTTTTTATGGTGGATTATTTAGTTTATTTCTTCTTTTGTTAATGTGAGTCTTTTGTATTTTTGTAAGTATTCATTTCTAGTTCCTTTAAATTGTTAGTTTTGTTGGTACATAATTAGACAAAATAGTTTCTGATAATTTCCTTTGTTATGTCTTCGGTTGTTTTGAATTCTCCTCTTTATTTTTGATAAAATTTGGCTTTCCTCACTCTTAAAATTAGACTCGCTAACTATTTTATCAACATTTTAAAAATATGTGCTTTATTTAAAATTAGTTCGTTGGTGGGATTTTTTTACTCTAATTTTTATTATTCTCTCTTTGAATTTTCAGAATTTTAATTTCAGAATTTGTTGCCTAGTTGGGGGTTTTTGATTCACTGTTATTCAGTATTTTTTAGTTGCATGCTCAATTGCCCAATTCATTGATTTACTGTTTTTCTCTTTTGTGAATAAAAGTGTGTAGAAAAATGAATTTCCCTCTCATAACTGCTTTAGCGAAATCCTTTAAATCTGGGTATATTATTTCATTACTGTCATTTTCTTTGATGAAATTTTCTATCATTTCTCCATTTTGTGTTTTGATTCACTAGTTCTTTATAATTGTATTAATTAATTTCCAATTACTTTTTAGTTCTTTCCTCAGGAACTCTTTATTGAATAGAGTTTTCTCTCATTGTGATCAATAGTATTTCTGCTTTTCTGTAGTTTTATGAAGTCTTTATGCCCCTGAAACATTGTCAATGTGTCACATACAGTTAAGAAATATGTAAAGTCTCTTCTTTTCACATTTAGTAGTCATCGGAGAGGTATAATTTCTAGTTTTTCTAAAGTTCCTTATTTAGGTCCTTAACTTCTTTCTTGTTTATCTTTTAAGATTTGTCTATGTCTGAAAGGGATACATTGAGGACCCTAACTATTAGAGATTTGCTATCTATTTCACCCTCCAGTTCCATTAACCTTCTCTCTAAATACTTAGACACTGTGCTATTTTGTGGATATATTAAGTATTGATATGGTTCTGCTATCTATGGTTCCTTCTAGCATAATGTAATTTCCTTGCTTATTTCTTCTTAACATGTCTTTGTTTACTATAACTTAACCTGAAATCATAATTGCTATCCCTGCTTTCTGAGTTTAGATTAAGCAGGATAGACTTTACTCCAGTCATTCGTTTGAACTCTATAGGAATATTCATGTTTCTTGCAAGTCTATATTGTTGGATTTTGTTTTCTAATCCAATCTGGACCCTCTTCTCTTTTATGGGTGAAGTAATCCCATTCAGGTTCACAGTTCTGATTGTTAATTATTCATCTCCTTTTATCTTATCCTCTTGAACTTTTTCTTCTCTTTGCTCTCATTGCCTCTTTACAAATTAGGAGAAGGTGGTAAAAGAGAGGAAGTTTTCCTGACATTTGCATTCTATAAATAAAATGGCCTGTTTCTGCTCCTTTGTAGTTCTTCTCTTCGCCTTTCTTTCTTTCTTTTTTCTCCCCTTCACATTTCTCTCTCCAGCATTCAAATTTGTCTTATTTATGACTATTTCCATCCCTATTCTGTCCTTCCTCTTAAATCCCTCTTTCCCTCTCCCTTGTCCCTGCCCTCTCCTATTTCCCTTTTGAGAGGAATGGATGTCTACACTGAGATCTGTGTGTGTGTGCGCACGACTGTCTAATTGTACTTGATCTTCCTTTGTCCAATTCAAATGAAAACAAGGTGCATGGGATGTCCATTCCCTACATCCTTTCCTCCACGATTGAATACTCTCCATTTTATGCATCTCTGTTATGTGATAGTGGTTTCCATCTCCTTGGTCCTCTTTTCTTCTCTAGTCTCCTGGTTTGGTTTGGTTTTGTCTTCTTTTTTTTGTCTCCCTTTTTTGTCTTCTCCTGGGACCATCAAAATAGAACAAAACTACCTACAGGCCCTCTGTCCTATCTACCTTTCTCTGTGACCCTTAAAGATATTAGGGTTCTGAGAAGACTTTTTTTTTTTAGTTTTCCCCTATTGGACCGTAAATAATCCATCCCTACACATTCACTTCCAATAAACCTGGTGTCTACCTTTCTGTTTCTCTTGGCTATTGCATTTGTATTTCAAAAATGTCTGCTCTATTCTAGCCTTTTCATTAGAAAAGCTTGGAAATCCTCAGTTCATTAAAAGTCTATTTTTTCCCCTGTAGAATTATGCTTAGTTTTCCTGGATAGCTTATTCGTAGTTGTAAGAATTTATCTTTGGCCTTTTGGAATATCAAATTCTAAGATCTCTTCTCTGCCAAATCATTTGCAATCCTTGCTGTGGTTTCTTGCTATTTGATATTTGAACATTCTTTTTTTTTTTTTTTTAATGCTTGGAGTATTTTTTTTTTGAACCTGGAAGCTCTGAACTTTGGCTATAACCTTCCTTGGAATTTTTATTTTGGGATGTATTACAGAAGGTAACCATTTTTTTTTTCTAATTTCAATTTGATCTCTGATTCTAAGAGTTTGGGGCAGCTTTCATTTATCATTTTCTGAAATATGGTATCCAGGCTTTTTGGTAGGGAGGATTTTTAGATACTCTGATAATTCGAAGATTATCTCTCCTTGACCTGTTTTCCAGGTCAGTTGCGTGGAGGTGAAATGACTGAGGAGACAAAGGTTCAATCTTCTTAGCATACTGATTTATTAAGCAATGCATGCCATTGCCCAACAAATTGGGACCAGACCTCCAAAGCTTAGTCCTGGTTCCCAAATACAGGGAGACTTTTATACATTCAAAATAATTAATCAAACAGGGCCAATTAATTAAAAGGAAACAATACAACATTAGGTAATCGGATTTCTAATTGGAAGAAAGATTAGAGACTTTCCAAGTTGGGAGAGAGAGAGTAAACAGGGACAATTCCCTGAACCCAGAAAAGGAGACGTTCTACTCCCCAAAGTATCTGTAAATAATCAAAGGAACGTGGAAACAATAACTGATTGATCAGTATGGGGCCAGTCTTCCAGTAAAACACGTGGGTTGCTTGAGATGTATAATGGTGAGAAAGCTCCTCCCATCAGTCTGGGGATTGACAGGTTTCTGGTCAGCATAAGTGAGGTCTTTGGTTAAAGGTCTCCTTGTAAGTGGCAGGTAGGGTGGTCCAGCTTCCCAGCCACACAGGGCTAGGGTCGAACAACGCAAGAAGGTTTTCTCCCAATTCCCACAATTGAATAAAGTGTTCTCACAGGACAGAAGTTGGACCAGACCCATGATTGAATAGAAGCTGAGCCAGCTCCTGGGTTGAGTCACGAGACCGAGCCTTCACGGTCACTCACTTCCCACTTAACCACTTGCTGTCCTGATCCCCTCAGTTCCCTCAGCTGTTCTTGACAATGTATTTCTCACATTTGCTTCTTCTTTCCGATTTTGTGATTTTGCTTTAGCATTCCTTGTTATCTCATTGAATTGTCTTCTGTTTTGCCTCATTTTAATTTTCAGAGCATTCCTTTTTGGGGTAGAGTTTTCCACCATTTGCTCTAAAGGGTCAGCTTCAGCCATTTTTTGCTCTTCCATCTTGGATCTCTTATTTAATTTCTTCCAGGTACGCTTGTGGGTCTTTTGGCCAGAACATTTTTTCTCCCCAAAGTTTTCCACTGAAGGTCTTAAAACAAAGGATTCATGGCCACTGCTCAGTTACATTCATAGCATCATAGATTTAGAGTTGGGACTCCAGAGGTCCTGTAGCCCAACCCCCTTCCCTTATTTTACAGATGAGGAAACTGAGTCCCAAAGAGGGGAATTGATTTAGCTAGCATCCCACATGTACTAAGGAACAGAGCCGGGATTAAAACCCAGGGCTTCTGCTTCTGTTTGCTAACACAGTACGATGCCATTCTTGCATGCTTTGCTACTGAGCAAGGTGAATACTTTTTTTTTTATTTTGCTATTTTTAGGCAATTGGGGTTAAGTGACTTGCCCAGGGTCACACAGCTAGTGTCAAGCGTTTGGTCTGAGGCCGCATTTGAACTCAGGTCTTCCTGACTTTAGGGCTGGTGCTCTATCCACTGCGCCACCTAGCTGCCCCTCAGGTAAATACTTTCAACACATGGCTGCCTTATAGGTAGGTGGCAGGTGGAAGTTTTTGGCTAGAGAAGTTTATCTTCAGGAAGATAGATAGACTGTCTGGAACCAGAGCATGGGTTCAAATCCTGCCTTGGACACATCCTAGCCCTGAGATCTTGGACTAGTCTCCTTACCTCACTTCTTTGGGGCTCAGTTTCCCCATCTGGAAGAAAAAGATAGTCCTAGCGCCTACCTCTCAAGGTTCTGAAACCTGATGAAATCATGGCTATAAAGTGCTTTGGGATCCTTAAGGTGCTATAAAAATGTGCCACTTCCTTATCTTGTAAGAGGCGGGCGCCTGACTGTGAGACAGAAGGGACCAGTGAGGAAAGGTCATGCAGGTGGACAGGCAGGATTTGAACCAGATTCTCCTGGCCTCTTTTCATCCCTCAGGAGGTCCAACACAGAGAGTAGCCTTCACCTCCCATGATCCCAGACAAGTCTCTAAGGCCAGAAAGTCCCGAGGATCGGCATCTGTAGGGGCACTTTCCCTGCATCCACAGATGAAATCACAGCTCCCCTTTGGAGCCAAGCCTGTGCTCCTGGGCCCTCCACCAGAAAACACAGGCTTGTGCCGCCGGGGATGGTGCCACAGGGGTGCCACAGAAGCCTCGCTCTCTCACCCGGGCTGGCAGGGTCCAGGGATCCTGACCGTGGAACAGCCGAGCTGGAGACAGAGAAGCCTGCATAGATCATAGATTTGGGTCTTGGAAAGGACCGAGGAGTCCGTCTACTTCATCTCTCTCATTGTACAGCTGTGGAAACTGAGACCCCAAGAGCCCAAGGTAAGTGGCTGAACTAGAACTCACACCCAGGTCCTGGGCCTCCCAGCCCAGCGCTCTTCCCTGGCTGTTCGGCTTTGTCCAGGAGCCAAAGGGCAGCTCCGGGGAAGACTTTCAATAAAACCTCCATCTCATCTGGTCCAAAGGTATCCTAGCTCAGTGGAAAAAACCCAGCAGGAGCTTAAGTGAAGGAGTGTCTGCCCAGACAGCCTTGGTGGGGAAGATCAGAGGAGGGACGGGAAGCTTATCAGCAAGGTCAAGCCCAGCCAGAGAGGTTCCCCAACCCCTCCCCTGGGGCGTTGTTGATGACCAGAGATCACCCCAGTATTTCCCCTCTTCCAGGAGGAGAACCAGCTAGGAAGGGGGAGGGGAACCAGCTGGAAAGGAGGAGGGGAGGATAAGCAGCTCTGACCCCACCCCCCCTTGGAATAACCTGAGGGTCAACAAAGGCTCTCAAGGCCTCTCTCCAAGCAAGCACCATCCCCTCAGGCCTCCCCGCCTTCCCCCACCCAGTTGTTCTCAACTATTCCTGGAGAGGACAGAGCAGAGACCTAAGTCTCTTTCTTGGGGCCTTGTGTGGGTAGGCCTTTAAGAGATCTCCATGGAAAAAGCAGCTAGATAAAAGGCAGCATCATTCCCCGGAGGAGATCATGCCTTCTTCCTGGCATAGTGGGAAGAACCTTGGGTTTCTAGTCAGAAGATCGGACCTGGGTTCGAATCCCGGCTTGGCCACTGACTCGCTATGTGATCTTGGGCAAGGGGCGTGCACAACTTCTCTGTGACTCTGTTTCTTCCTCTGGACCTTATGTCCTCTGAGGCCCCTTCCAGCTCCTTCAGTCCTCCTCTCGATAGATAGGTGTGGAATGACGCATACATCATCACACAACATAGCGATTTGTTTTTCTTGTCTGCCTTGTGCTACAAGCGAGAGCCCTGTTGCAGAGGGAGAGTCATTGAGAAGCAACAGCAATATTTTTAAATTGTCGATAAAATGTGTAAACAAATATTTTATTTAACAGATTAACAAATAATATTTTTAACAAAGAAACCTAAAAATTTAAAAAATGAAAAATAACAAATAAAACAAATATTTTGGTTTTTAGGTTAAACGGTTTACAAATTTTCAGAAGAGACGCAGGCTATGGGATTAGAACAAGTTACCAAGGGTAAGGCAGGGAGGGACAATCTATCAGAGAAAAGGAAGCTTCTCCTCCAGGCTGTCAGCTGGGGGCCCAGAGCTGCTGGAGACAGGCAAGGACAAAGGAGCGCAGAGTTCTTGTGTGTGGATGAACAGAGTTAACTGGGAGGCTGACTGTTGGGCCGTGGCGTCAGGTCCTTGGGTTCAAATCCTGAGTCTGGCTCTCGCTCCCTGTGACTGTGGGTGAGTCACTGACACTCTCTAGGGTTCAGTTTCTTCTTCTGGAAGATGGAGGGTGTGTACCAGAAGATCACCATGGTCTTTTCCAACTAGCAGATCCTATGCCCTGGGATTCTACTGCCCCCGACAAAAATCCCAGCTCCCGTTTTCCCTCCATGGGCAGGTTGGAGTCTCGCCACAGCCTTGGGTGTGGCTGCCATCATCCCCCTCTTTCACAGAAGAGGCTTAGAGAGATTAAGCAGCCGGGCGCAGTCACCCAGCCAGGAAGCCTCCAGGTTAAGAGCTCCATCCATTGTACCACACTGCCTGCCCCTCCAACACGGCTTTGGTTAGGTCCTTTACTGCTTAGCTCCAGTTTTCTAAGCCAGCCATCACATTGTCAGATTTGCCCACATTTATGCCCATTAGTTGGGGGCAGCTATTGGTACCCACCGTTACTCAGCTGGCCTGTTTAGTTTTCAATACCTTCCCAGCTAAGCTTCTGCTGGACACTGCTCCCCACCCACCCCTCCCCCTTCTGCCATCCCACCCAGCTGGCCTTCTCTTCCTGTTCCTCATTTTGACCTTCTATCTGGACAGGCCATGCCCCATGCCCGGAATGCATTCCTTCCTTATCTCTACTTCACTGGGTCCTTAAAGCAGGAGACTTCCCTCCCTCCCAAACTACCTTGCATTTAATTACTTTATAGATATTCATTTAATAATTATGCTGTATTTATTTTTATAGGTTGTCATCTGTCCCATTAGAATCCCATCAGCTCCTTGCCAGTGCAGATTGTTTCACTCTTTGTACCTGTATCCCTGGTGCCTAGCACAGTGCTGGCTCTTAATAAGTATTTGTTGATTGATGAATTGGTTAAATGCATTGTTAGGAACTTCAGATAGGGCCCAATGACTTCCTCAGTCTTCCTAGAGACACACAGGTTGCTCTAATCATACAAATTAAAACTGCCTAGTGTTGGTGCTGAAGTAATCACATCTTCAAGCTAATAATAATAACACCAAGCATTTATTTATATAGCACCTACTATTTGCTATGCACTTAGCTAAGTGTTTTATAAATATTAACTCATTTGATAGGTGCTATTATTGTCTCTGTTTTACAGTTGAGGAAACTGAGATAGACAGAAGTTAAATGACTTGCCCAGGGTCACACAGCTAGTAAGAGTCTGAAGCCTGATTTAAACTCAGGTCTTCCTGACTCCAGGCCCATCATTCTATCCACTGCACCATCTAATTGTCTGATTAAAAAAAGTAAACACATCAGTGGGGGCTCATGAGGGGTCTTTTTGGACTGGTTTGGACTCCTGGAGTACCTTGAACCTGGGGTGTCTTTTACGGTGGGGACCCTATATTCAAGGAAGTGGGTTGGGGCAGGCGCTACCCATACTTTTTCTGTCTTTCCTCTTTGGCAGCCCGTGTTCAGTCAAGTGAAGCAATGAATTGTTTTGCAGCAAAGAGGGACCCAGGGGAATGATGGAGATGATCAGCCCCGCTGGGAGTTAGCGGTCGTGTTATTGTCAAGATGGATTCGGGGGCCAGGCCCCTCTGGGCCTCTGCTCTTCTCAGAAGATTTGTCAAGGCAAATCCTGAGGACAAGCCCAGAAAGAGGTGATTCCCACAAACAAAAACCGAAGCTGCCCGAGCTCGTGGGGTCAGCTATGGAATGAGTCACAAAATGATCATTGGAGCCAGCTGGTGGGACAATCTCACCCCCTTCCTCCCCAGACCTCCGGGTGTCATCTGAGCCCACCAACCACTGTTCTCTGGCTGCGACCTTGGTGAAGTCCTTCCTCCCGTATGCCTCTCGGAAAGAGGGCCAAGTTGCTCCACAGAGCTCCGGCTGGGTCTCCTGGTTCTCTCTCCACTGCCACCCTGCCTCCACGGTACAAGCTGCCTTGCGACAGGTGGCCGACTCTTCTCTTTGCATCTGTCTTCCATAGATAAGAAGCTCGTTGTGTATTCTATGTATAATGGGGGTCTGGAGCATGCCAATCCAACTGAAGAAACATTTATTAAGTGCCTACAATGCGCTAGACAGTGCTAAGCCCAGAGTGCCTCAGATGGCATCTCAACAAGGAGATGTTAGAGGTTTGCTTCCAGGAGAGGAGAGGAGGGGAGGGGAGAGGGGGACCAAGCATTCATTAAGCACCTACTGTATGCCAGGCATTGTGCTAAATGCTTTACAGTTATTATCTCATTGGAGTCCAAGAGTCTCGTGATGATGGTTAGGGAGCACGTGTAGGCCTTCTATAACCTGGTTCCTCCTGCTCTTTGGCTCAGCCCTTGGAGGGGCTCAGCAGCCGGTGAAGGGAGTGGTGCTTCGACCTGGGCGGTTCCTGAGGTGTAGCACCCCATCCGTGCAGAGGCTGAGCTTTGCTGCAGCACAACATTGGCGCCCTAAGGTGTAAGGAGTGATTTCTGATGGTGATCTTTGGACCCCAGCCCGGTGGTCACCGAGACGCAAGTTCATCGAGCAATCGTGTCATGTCTGGATATGAAATCGGTGGCAATAATCCTGTGTAGGAACAGAGCCAAGAAGTGAGCCCGAGAAAGAGAGGAAATGACCTGGGGAGGATTAGACGTCCAAGGTGTCGTGTTTGTTCTGCCGTGTCCTTGAAGGAAATCCACCTTTGCAAAAACCAATTCATGTGACATAGTTAAATGGAACCGGTGGCACTTGTCACTTAACAATGGAGGAACATGGCTGGGGGGGACTCGAAACCATGGAGCAGAGACCCTCACAAACCCCTCAGATAACCAAGAACTCTAAGGAGGGATGTTGGGGGCCTGGCCTGGAGAGAGAAGGGGCCAAGCAAACCCAGGCTACATCAGCAAGGAGTGTGTGTATAAATGTTAACAAGCATCACAGGGACCCAGAAATGGAAGAGTGACTGGGTGCAGCCTGGGCAGGGGGTGAAAGCCACAGCTAAGCCTCATTTAGGGGAGGGGAGGTGGAGGCTCCAGAGAAAGGAAATAAAAAAACAGAGACTGGATGAGGGGGAGCCAGAGCCACCAGGAAGAGATCTGAGAGCAAAGCTACAGGATCCCAATCATGAGGTAGGTGTTGTGCCCATTTTACAGGGGAAGACACCAAGGCCCAGAGACAGGCCATATCGGTGGCACCACTCTGCCATCCCTCCCTCCCACTAATTCTCCCCAACCTCACCACTCTGCTTCCTTTTCCTTTTCCCTTGTTACAGCAGCAGGGCTTCTGACTCCAAATTCAGGGGCTTTTCCACTACACCAGGTGGCCGTGGTAGAAGGAAGTGTTTCCCCGCAGGTGGTTGGGGCTTCCCGGAGCCTGAAGCACGTACTCTGGGATGCAGCGAGCCCGGCCTCCTGGCCGTCCTCACACAGACTCCCCCCACCTGACCATGGGCGCTCTCCCTGGCTGCCCCCTGCCCCCAGACCGACCCTCCTCATCTCCTGGCTCTCTTCACATCTCAGCCTTCTACAGGAAGTCTTTCCCAGTTCCCTCTTAATGCTCCTGCCTTCCCTCTCTTACTTCCTGCTCATCCTGTCCAGAGTTGGCTTGTACACAGTTGTTTGCGTGTCGTCTCCTCCATTAGACCATGAGCTCCCCAAGGACAGGGACTGTTTCTGCCTTCTTTGTGTCCCCAGTGCTTAGCACAGAGCCAGGCAGACAGCAGGTGCTTAATGAATGCTTACTGACTGACTGACTGATTGAATTCTCTGCTCGAGTGGAAACATGGGCATAGGATCATGGAGTTAGAACTAGAAGGAATCTCAGAGACCAAGTTCCTCGCTTTACAAATCAGGAAACTGAGGTCCAAAGAGGACGTGTGACTTGCCCAAGGCCACCCAGGTGGCCCAGCAGGACAGGTGGGATTCGAACCCAGATCTTCTTTCTCCAGGTCTCACGTCCTTTCACTAGTCTACAATGCTTCTATTACTTTGCGACACGTCACCTAACCTCTGAGTCTCTAAGTGACAGAGAAGGTGCCAACCTCCACAGGTAAAGAGAGTTTCCCCACCAGGGAGTTCCCTCTCCTCATACAGGTCTGGTCTCTGTCTTTCTGTCTGACTTTCTGTCCCTCTCATTATGTCACATTGCAATTGAATGAGACCACGAGGCACAATTTAGTCCAGAGTCCGCTTTGCACGGATGAGAAGGCAGATCAGCATCGAGTCCAGGGCCAGCACCCAGGTGTTCCTAGGACTCTGCAGTTCAAGGGGATCCCCTTGACCCTCCTCGTCCTTCTGCGGAACTTGGTGCTAGCAAGGGGGCCTGAGCTGGGCAGGGGCTCTGACTCTGGCAACTGGACAGAGGAAGGCGGGTCACAGGCTGCACTCACTCCATGGCCACCGCCGGTCCCCGTAATTGTGCGTCTGTATGTTGTGGGCCCCCTCAGAATCCTCACGGCTATGCTGGAATAATTGCCTGTCCTCTAAGGACCCAGCCTCCATGGTATGAAGAGACCTCCTGGGATGACAAAGCTGTCCGAGCAGCTTGTGATGCTGGGGTTGGAACCAAGGTGCCGCCATAGGACACAAACAACTCAAGGGCAGGGGAGCTTTCATGTTTGTCTTTGAATCCCCAGCATCTGGAACATAGTAGGGCATTAATAAATGCCTGTTCATTGACTGACAAGTAGAAATTCATTAGAGCAGAGCATTGGAACTGGTGGTCCAGTCAGTCCTAGAGTAACTGTCCAAGTGACACTTGGCCCCATAATGGGACTGACATCCCTTGTAAGTCTTGTGGAAATATGAGCAGGAAGTGGGATGGGACAGGATCAAGACAACAGCAGGAGGGATTAGCTTAGCAAGAGAGAGTAGGGAAGGATACAGCAAGATTTTTCATGTAGACTTATTCCATGGAATTGGCAAAAATAGACCCCAAGAAAGGCTGAACAAGTTGTGGTATATGAATGGGGTGGAATACTCTTGTGCAAGAAGAAATAATGAGCTCACAGATTTCAGAAAAACCTGAGAAGACTTACATGAACTGATGCAAAGGGAAACGAACAGAACCAGAACATTGCGCATACTAACAGTAACATTGTAACAATGATCAGCTGTGAATGACTTAGCTCTTCTCAGTAATACAATGATCTAGGACAATTCCAAAGGATTCATGATGGAAAATGCTATCCACCTCCAGAGAAAGGACTGATGGGGTCCAAATGCAGATCAAAGCAGACTGTTTTCATGTCTTCATTTGTTTTGTGGGTTTTTTCCTTTTGATCTGTTTCTTCTTTCATAGCCTGCCTGATATGGACATATGTTTTACATGATTGCGTAGATATAACCTATATTAAATTGCTAACTGTCTTGCAGGGATGAGGTAAAGGGAGAAAATTTGGAACTCAAAATTTTTTTTTAATAAATATGAAAAATTGTCTTTACATGTAATGGGAAAAAATACTATTTAGAAAGAAAAAATAGACCCCCAAATAATGGTGTCATGGAAACAGCCCTGGATTTGGAGCCAGAAGACCAGGATTTGAATCCTTCTTCTACTACTTGCTCCCTGTGTGATTTACCTCTCCAGGTTTCAGTTTCCTCATCTATAAAATGGAGGGTTTGGGTTTGATGAGTTCTGAGGTCTCTTCTTACTTTCAATCCCCTGCTTCTTCCATGGTTAAATTTGGTATTGACAGGGACGCAGAGAAACAGTCGTGCTACAGTGTTGGTGATACTGTAGATCCAATATTTTGGAAAACAATCCAAAAATATGCAATAAGAATTCACTAATCATGCCTTTTGACCCAGTAATCCTTTGACTGGGGCTTTATCCTAAAGATAATAAATAGGTGGGGAGAGACTTGGTTGCCAATGAAATATTAAAGATATTTTATTTGTATTAGTAGAGATAACCTCTGCGCACACTGAATGGGGAATAGCTTAAGTAAGGGATATTAACATAATGGAATGAATGGCACAATAAAAAAGATTAAAAATACAAGGAAATCACTTCAATCAACAATCAATCAATAAACATTTATTAAGCCCCAACTATGTACCAAGCAGTGTGCTGAGCTAAGCACTTAGCTCTGCTGAACAGAGGCAGATCTCTCAGCTCTCAAATGTCTGCTCCAACAAAAAACAAAAACGGCAACTCAAAATTGCATCAAACCAAACAATGATTTTTTTTAAAAAATTCCAATGACAAATTACATTAAATGGCATCTTCCAAGGTCTGATAACAAAAAAAATCTGCCAGAAGCTGATGGGCAATAGGAAAGAAGGCTAACAGCAGCATTGACAAATAAGCTGGCCGATTCCCAGCATAATCAGATAAGATTAGGAACCATAGGGGCAGCTAGGTGGTGCAGAGGATAGAGCACCATCCCTGGAGTCAGGAGGACCTGAGTTCAAATCTGACCTCAGACACTTAACACTTACTAGCTGTGATCCTGGGCAAGTCACTTAGCCCCAATTGCCTCACCAAAAAAAATAAATAAATAAATAAAATAAAAGGAACTATATGTTGTGGCTGGAGGAGCAAGATTAAAGAGGCCCTGAGAAAGCCCCCAGGAGCTCAGAAAGGCCCAAAGCGATGATCTGGGGAGTTCTGGGGAGGAGTTCTGGAAGAGAGGAGTCATCAAAGCAACCAGAGCTACACGGCAGAGCTTAAATCAGGACAGCCTCCACTTAGGGGCTCTAACATCCTTAACACTATATCTGCAGATGTCATAAAGGGCCCTGAAGATCCAGTGCCTTTAACCCTAAAGATCTAGGTGGGGTAAGGAGGGCTAACCCTGGGATCTAGACATCAGAGCAGGAACCCAGGGCAGGATCAAATCCCATCACCCACCTCACCTAAAAGCGCAGTGAGGAGCACAAAACCCCAATTCAGGAATTAAAGTAGGAAAGGTGAGAAAATACAAGACCACAGTGTCCAGCTTAAAAAATTACTGTAGATGTAGAGAGTCCCCAAGAGAAGAATTGAGTACCTCTAAGACAAAGGCAAGCCCTGACTCAGGAAAAATGGCATTTCCACAAGGAAAAAATCTAAAAGAAATGAGGTAAGAGATGACAAAAAAAAAAATCTGGAAGCATTAGAAGAATAAACAGTTTACAAGAGAAATATATATGATATATATTTATAAGTATAGATTTACAATTAATTATAATATACAAATATATTATAAATATATAAATAAATCTTACCCAACTAACAGATTCCCTGGAAACTAGAATAAATCAAACAGAAATCAATCACTTCATGAGAAAGCAAGAAATATTAGAACAAAATTGAGACTGAAAAATGGAAGAAAATAGAAAATATCTGTCAGAAACAACCAACAAGTAGAAATAATTTAAAAATCATTCGATTCCCTGAAACCTATGATTTTTAAAAAACCCTGGCTACTAAGCATTATGCTACAGGGAGAAAAATGCGTCTTTAATGGAATCGAGGACTTTCAAGCATATCTGATGAAAAGACCAGAAACAAGTAAGAATTTTGAAATACAAACACAAGAAACCTAGAAAAGTCAATTTATCTGAGGAATTGGAGGGGGTTGTATGGTGACATAATGCTAGTATTCTAACAGGAAGAGAACCTTAATGTCTTTAGAGGATATTAAGGGAGTTCTGAAAGAAAGACTGAGGTCCCGAGGATGTTCTGCAGGTTTTAAGAGGGGAGAAAAAAAAAGTAAAAGGAATACACTAACGCAGATAGGAGAAAGGGTTGCTATTTCTTGGGATATGTAAGAAAGTTATATAAACGTGGAAGAAGGGGTAAGGAGACTTTGGGCATCAGAGGAACCTCATTCTGATCTGAAATGAACAAAGAAGGGTTGAAT
Source organism: Vombatus ursinus (assembly GCF_900497805.2). Classification (NCBI taxonomy): domain Eukaryota; kingdom Metazoa; phylum Chordata; class Mammalia; order Diprotodontia; family Vombatidae; genus Vombatus; species Vombatus ursinus. Next base: position 3,146,770 of record NW_020951147.1, read on the forward strand.
ACACACACACACACCCCAATAGTTTTGTGTAGAAATACATCAAATTCACCAGGGAAACAAACAGGGATAGGGAGAAGGGGCAGGTTAAAAGGAAGGATAATAATCATAAGAAAAATAAGCTTCCTTTTTCTGAAGGGGAGACTAAAGAGGGAAAAACTAGGATTGGGGGGGGCAGTTGCTAAACAAATTATGGCATATGAATGTAATAGAATATTATTGGGCCATAACAAATGACTAAAAGTGTAGATTTCAGAATCCTGGGTACTAGGAACTGATATGGAGCAAAGTGAGAAGAACCAGGAAAACAGTTTATACAAGGATAAGAACATGGTAAATGAAAGCCCAAGAACTCTGATAAAAACACTGATCCATCCTGTGTCCAGAAGACAAGATGAAGCATGCTACCCGCCTCTTGACAGAGAAGGGACGGGCACAAGAAATAGAAAGAGACATCTTTTTGGACATGTCTACTGTGTGGATTCATTTTGCTTGACTTTGTTTATTCGTAACAAGGCTTTGGCTTTCCTTTTTTCTCTCTCTTGGTTTTAAATGGAGAAGGGGCAGAGCAGAGGGGAGGCAATGGCAAAAGAAAAAAAAAAGACGGCTAATTTAAAAATACACAGAGGAGAACTGAAGGGCAGCCAGAAGGGAGCATAGACGAGCAGGACAGTTTTGAAAAGAACGTGTTGCATTATGATGTACTCTTAAAGAAAGAAGAAGTGTGAAATGGAGATTCACAGCTTCACCTACAGCCATCTTTTGTGTCCTGTGGATACGGAAGTGCTCTTTTTGGGGTTCAAGTTCAGAAAAAATGAAAAATGCAAGAAAATATTGTTGTTATTGGTCCTTCATTTTCTAAGAGGGTCAGTGACATCATGGGGGGATGTCTTGACTCCCACGCGAATTGAATTGAAGTGAGGCAGAGCTGCACAAAGTCGTCAACCTCACTCTCTCTTCCAGAGGGTCATCAAGTACCGGGGTAAGACAAAAGTCAGGACAGCTGGTGCTGGCCCAGTATGCAGTGGATGACCTTGGTGTCCTCTATGTCTGACCACGCTAGAAGCGCTTCACGGCGCCTGCCTCAGCCGCCTTCATGGCCGTTGGAACAAACTGTCCTCATCCCCCCTTCTGCTGGGGGAAGTCTTCACATGCTTGGGGTAGATGCCCCCGACTCACTGACGGGCTTGGGGCCTGTCAGGTACAGGATGGTTTGCCAGGGTGTGGCAGCTGCACATGCTAGAGTTTCTTGGAAACTGGGTAAGAGTTGAGGGACAGGTGGACCCCAAAGGTAGATGAGCAGCCCTCCCACCAGACATGCTTATCCTCCCTGACCCCATAACAAGAAAATATGGAAAGACATGAAGTGGCCAAAAAAATCAGGTTAGCAGAATAAGAACATTGACATGCACATCAATTACCAATATATTTTAAAGCATCCAGACACACACACACACAAACCCCAAATTGAGCAATTTTATATCTACACAGATAAATACAGGAGATTCAGAGAAAATATCTTTTTAAAAACTTTTTTGATGGGTAACTAGGTGGCGCAGTGGATAGAGCACCAGCCCTGAAGTCAGGTGGACCTGAGTTCAAATCTGGCCTCAGACCAAACACTTGACACTTACTAGCTGTGTGACCCTGGGCAAGTCACTTAACCCTAATTTCCTAAAATCAAAAAAATTTTTTTTTGGTAAAACGTATACTATGTATTTTTTTTTTATTTTCAGTAAGCTCCTTCTTTCAGGGTAGGACAGTTTCACAGCATGCAGAGGCCCCTAATAAATGTTTGTCAAAATGAATTGAAAGTGAGAATAGCTTCAATTTCAGGGTGCATTTAGATTTGTCCCATATTTGGTTGATTATTGACTTATTACTATTTGCTACAAATATTAAGCACATAAAAATGACAGAAAAAAATTTTGGTGGAATGTATTGAATGACTTGAGGCAATGAGTGGGATGGACTTACATTATTGGATGGCCTAGGTTTTCTCTGGCAAATTATCTATTGAGAATAAAGGAGAAGAAGGAAAGGATGGGGGATGTAGGTTTTACATCTTACAGACTAGAAGAGACCTTGGGAATATCTAGTCTTGTTGACAGGGAAACTGAGACCCAGAGAGGGAAAGAGACTTGGCCAAGGTCATGCAGCTCTTGGCAGTTTGGCTTAGGATGGTGGGAAAGACTGGAACCCCTGCTGTGCAAAGCTAAAAAGTCAGTGAGTTAACGACATTGCTAAGTGACAGAAATGGGCAGGAATTCGTCCTAGGCCCGTGAAGAACAGTTCTGTGCCCTGCTGTCCAGAGGCACACACTGAGCCCAATCTGGAGCGGCTTAGGAGAGCAAGCAGTCATTGTGTGTATGTGGAGCAGGAGAGGCACATGACCTGGACGGAGCTGGGAGCTGGGAAGGCAGATGTGGTGGAAGGTCGGGATAATGAGGTTTTCCGGAGTGACTCTGGGTGCAGGCTGGGCACCAGAGGAAGTCGATATACTGGGAGAACAGAGAGGAAGTCATCGGCAGAGAGGCCCTGGTGCCTGCCCCCAGGCAGTGTGAGGAAAGCAAACATGATCCTGGTGGTCTCTGAGAAATGGAGAAAGGCTTTTGTCCTGATTTTTAAAAAGGAGAAGGTACATTCCCCAACAGGAAAGTGCTCCACACGCACAAACGCTCTTCTCAAAAGAATAGCTGCAAAGTCTTCATGACCGTGTAAACGAGCAGACATTGCCCTAAGAGCCCAGCCCTTCTGAGCACTCGCGATGCTCTAAGCCTGACGCAGCCACCATGTGAAAGCTGGAGCATGGGCAGGTATTCTGTGATGAGTCCAGTTGGCTTCCTAGGGCCTCTTTGAATAGCCTTTGACCCAGCAGTCATGGTGCCGGTAAAAGCCCCCCAAGAGGGACTCACCAGCAGGGGCGACTGCCATCCAGTCCCCTGGGGTCCAACAAGGAGGATGAACTGCCCAGGGTAAGTGTGATGATGGGCTACTCTGGTCTTCTCTCCCCTGCAGTCATTGCTGAGAGCCCCAGGGCTAGGACCAAGGCTAGGGGCCTGCTCCCCCCACCCAGAGAGACATGAGCAGAGGGCCTTTCTACTACTTCTTCCTCCTGAAACTTCCTTTTTTTGGGGGGGGGGGGTTAGGCAATGGGGTTAAGTGGCTTGCCCAGGGTCACACAGCTAGTAAGTGTTATGTGTCTGAAGCAGGATTTGAACTCAGGTCCTCCTGAACCCAGGGCCGGTGCTCTATCCACTGCACCACCTAACTGCCCCTGGATACTCTTTTCTGCTCTTAGGTAAAGGGGTATTGGGGATGGCCACAACCTTGGGAGCTTCCGGCACCGGCAAATTGCTCAGAGATAGGACTACTTAGCCTTGTTGTGGCGCACCTCATTCGTGTGAGTTAGGATAAGGACTTCCAGAGTCTCAGAGGGGCAAAAGATAGATAAACAGATGGACAGGTGGCACAGTGGATGGAGTGCCAGGCCTCAAGTCAGGAGGCCTCATCTTCTGGGTTCAAATCTGGCCTCAGACATTTCCTAGCTGTGTGGCCCTGGGCAAGTCACTTAACCCTATTTGCCTCAGTTTCCTCATCTGTAAAATGAGCTGGAGAAAGAAAAGGCAAACCCCTCCAGTATCTCTGCCAAGAAAACCCCAAATGGGGGTCATGGAGAGTCAGATGTGACTGAAACACTGGAATAAAAAAAAAGATAGATAGATATGGATGGATAGAGAACTTATTAAATACTTAATGTGTTAAACATTGTGCTAAGACTGAGCCAAAGAGAAACAGAAATTTTAAAACCCTGAGGTTTCATCTCATACCCAGCAAATCAATAAAGATGACAAAAGATGAGGGTAGTTGACCTTGGAGAACGCTGCTTAGGGAGTGGTGAAATGGCCCAACCATCTGGAAAGCAATTTGAAATTATGCAAAGAAATTGACTCAAATGTCCATTTTCTTTTATCCAGAGATATCATTCCCCAAAAATGTCACTGACAAAAAGAACCTGTAGATACTAAAATAATAATGGCACTTTTTTTTTTTAACTAACAAGGACTGGAAGCACATGAGATGCCCATCCATTAGGGAATGGCCAAACACAGCATTGCACATGAATACAATGGAATTTGGCTGTGTAATAAGAAAAAATAAACCTGAATCTAGAGAAGCATGGGAAGACTCAACTGAGAGATGGAAATGAGCAGAACCAGGATGATGAGATATATATGACAAAACAATGGAAACTCTAATTCCGAATCTGGTCCTAAGGAAGACGCCTCTCCCACAATTCTTTGCAGAGGTGAAGCGAATACATAGAGTGTCAGACTTTTTCAATATGTTGGTTAATTTTGCTTCCTGGTTTTTTTCTCTCTTTTTTATTCTTTGTTATAAGGGATGGCTCTCTGGTAGGGGGAGGAAAGACAGATGGAGGAGACAGAGAAATGAGGTGATATAAAAACTAGAGATGGGGCAGCTAGGTGGCTCAGTGAATAGAGCTCTGGCCTTGGAGTCTGGAGGATCTGAGTTCAAATCCAGCCTCAGACACTTAACACTTACTAGCTGTGTGACCCTGGGTTAATTGCCTCACCAAAAAAAAAAAATAAATCAAAAAACAAAACAAAAAAAAACTAAAGATAGCATTAGATTTTTTTTTTAAAGGAGAGGCAACCAACTGGTAACCACATGAAACCATACGGATTCACATAGAATAAGTCGGGTCCAACTAAACTCATTTCCTTTTCTCTGCCAGGGTTACTGAACCAATCAATTGGGAAATTGCTGTAAACAGCAGCTCTGGCTTTCAGCAAACCATCTGTCAAGGCCTCATAATAGCCTCATGGACAAGATGGAGAAATGTTGGCTGGATAAACAACTCAAAGGATTTGCGTAAAGGTCATATGTCAACCCGGAGGAAGAAACAGTCACAGGATAATGTCCTGGGTTGGCGCCGTTAGGTTCAACCTTTTTTATCATTAACTTGAAGATAGGATTGTCAGGGAAGTGGGCATGGCAAAGCAAGTCACATGAAAAAAGGTTTTGCTTGGTTGCAAGGTTTTCATTCCATTCCTCACATTTCTGTGAATTACCAAGTACAGGGCATTGAACTAGGCCCGGAGGGGGGGTGGTGAATCAAGAGTGGGATGAGGATGCCAAAGGCCTAATGAGATCACCAGCTGCAGGAGCAGAGGTATTGCCAAAGAAGTAAGGAGCTTCTCCAGGGTGACCCCAGGCCCTGGAATCAAGGGAAAAGATCAGGGAGGGCGCCAGTCACTCATTCCTGTCCCAGGATGATCAGGCTACATTCCTATTCAGAAGGAAGTAACCCTCTGGCTTGAGGAGTTTTTTGAAAGCGGAAGAGGGCCTGCACCTCGGGGCTATTTAACCTTGTCCGTGGGGTCAAGAAAGCAAGGCACCTGGTGAATCTGCCCACAGGCATACATTTGTTAGTTTCCCTCAGTCAACAGAACATTTCTCCATTTCCATTAAAGTGCTAGGGATGAGGACAATTTGGGAAGAACACTTGGGGCAGGGCAGTGCTGGGCAGAGAAGCCTCCATCCGCCAGGTCCCCAGGTTCCCAACCCAGAGGCACCCTGGCCACCTCCCTTGCTCTCTCTTATCCCCCCAGATCCAATAGGGCGCCAAGGCCTGTCTCAGTCAGCTCTGCACTATCTCTCCAATAGGCCCCCTTGTCTCCCCTGACACTGCCTCTGCCCCCACCCTGTACAGGCCCCCTGTCACCTCATGCCTGGACTACCACAATAGCTGCTTGGGGGGGGGGGGTGGTCTGCCTGCCTCCCGTCTGTCCGTGGTTCAGTCTACCCTCCAGTGACTATCTTCCTAAAGCACAGGTCTGAGTTACTCATCTGTTCAGTCAACTCCGATGGCTCGCTATCACCCCCAGGATCAAACCAAAAGAGAATCTGCCACTTGGACGTTAAAGCCTTTCATAACCTCCTACCTTCCCAGTCTTTCCTTCAGCCTAATGAGGTCAGCCAGCAGGTCCCTTCATTTTATGCGTGAGGACTCTGGGACCCAGAGCAAACTGACTTGCACAGGGTCACACTACTACGAGATGGTAGACCCAGTATCTGAACCTGGATCCTGACTCACAGTCCATCCCTCCATTGCACACAAAACACTCCTCTGTCTCAGTTTCCTTCCGTGTAAAAGAGGGAAAAAATATTTGCACTACCTTCCTATTAGGGCTGTGGTCATTAAATGAAATCACACAAATACATACATACATATATATATAGTGTTTTATGAACCTTGAAGCACAATATCATTGTAAATCATTATTACTGTTATTGTTTTTACTGAGGTTTCCTAATGAATAGAGACTAGGAGAAGGAAGGAATGGAGAAATGTTAGTGGGAAGGGGTCAAGGAGAGGGGAGTAGGAAAGAGATTAAAAGTTTGCTGACTACTAAACAATCTAACAAAATACGCTTTTAAAATCATGGATCTGGATTCAATTATACTGGCATTTTATGCTATAGAGTGTCTTCCAGGATGAGAAAGCTGAGGTTTGGAGAGGTGGTGAGTGGGCCAAGGTCACAGCCAAGCCAGGCCTCAGAGCCAGCTCCTTCGGCCCCAGGTCCAGCAGAAACAGCCACATCTGAATGCCTGATTTTTTTGCTACAAATGTGAGATTTTTTTCCTCCCCCCCCCAAAAAAGGAACTAAACCAAGTTCCCCCAAATTAAGAAACCAAAGCTCAAAGCAGTGTTCAGCAACTTGGGAGTAAATAAATCAGCAGCAGGGGAGAGGCTCAGGCTGCTGGCAGCAGCCTGGACGCCATGGGTTCTCACAGCCGGATCTCCGGCAGTTTGTTCTTTGCAGGGTCTGAGCTCCTGGGAATTTCTCTAATATCCTTAATGAGGCAACTTCTCTGTCTCCCTAGGGGGGGCCTCGGTCCCACAAAAGCTACCCTGGCTTTTCACAGCTCAACTGGGCAGAAATCAGAGAAGAAAGGAGTTATTTCACTGCACAGTCCACCCCCCTTCCCTACTTTCCCTCTTTTCTCCTTGGGAGATTTCCAGAATTCCTCCAAGATTAACCAGTCTCACATTATTGGTTAGGAAGACAAAGGGGACTGTCACCTGCAAGGCCTGGGCAAACAGCCCCACCTCGGCAGCTGTAACTTTTTCTGAAACGACTGCCCTGCCCCAGAGACCTTGGGGTCCTGCTATCTCCCTCCCCAACTCCCACACTGGGGAAATTGATCTCCCCTCGAGAAGGCCAAGGCCTGCCTCCAAAGGCCTCAGCTATTGAGTTATGCGTTTGGAACAGGAGGGCAGCCCTAGCTCAGGTCCATAAAGGCGCATTTCAACCTCCTTTCGCAGGCTGCCAGGTACCTCTGTAAAATGACACCTTTTTGGCATCCTTGGAATCTGGGGGAGGGGAAGAGGGCCCAGGTTTTCCAGGGCCAGGCAAAAGGCACGAAGTCTAAACGCAGACTTTTCTGATACAGAGAGGGAGAGGAGACGCAGATTCGGCTAGGGAAAGCATAGCCAGTTTGGCTGAGGGCCCGGGGAGGGCTCTGCAAACATCACCTTCAGCCTGAGCCCTGGGAGTCCTGGATCACCTGACAAGCAGGTATATAGACTCGGGGAGGGCTCTGCGGGCAGTGGAGGTCAAAGCTCCCCTGGGCAGCCGGGCAGGAGCTGCTTGGCTTCAGCACCGCCTGGGCCAACAACGGATCCGTGGCCATCCCCTAGAGACTGCCTGGCTCTCTGGCTGGGAGTCAGCACCTCGGAAGAGTGAACAGCTGCACCTCCCCCATCCTTGTGCCCCACCCCACTCTGAAATCTGGGGAAGGCTGCAGATGCAGCCCAGCTAGCGTCCTCTGCTTCAAGGACTCAGGGGCCTCCTCTGGCCAGCTGGGGGACAGGCTGCCCAGGCAGGGTCCGAGCCGCGCGGCCAGCTCCCACGCAGAGAGCCTGGGGCGGAGGAAAAGCCGGCCCCCGTCCCAAGGTCCTCCTCCTACCCCCCCTCCCGCAGCCCGCTCGGCCGCACTCTTGCTGATGTCACCGGGTTCTCGATGGCCCTAGAAAAAGTGTTCCAGTAAAGTCCTGCGAGCAGCCAGCCCCCTGGCCTCCACACAAGCCTCCTTGCCCCCCCCCCCCCCCCCCCCCCCCCCCCCCCCCCCCCCCCCCCC
>NW_020951147.1:3155335-3210092 GCF_900497805.2 Vombatus ursinus
GGGGGGAAGGGAGAGAGCGGGTCCCCGTTACCAGGAGGGCGGGAGAGAGCGCCCCCCCCACTGAGGCTCCGCCCCTGGGGAGTTTTCCTGATCCCCCTCTCCGAAGATCCTGGTCTGTTGAGGACCTGGAACCCCTCGGAGAGGAAGACCCCCGGGCTGCAGGCATAGTTCTCCCCCTCCCCCCGCCCGTTCAGGAGGCCTAGAGATGGGGGGGCGGGGGTCATGACCACTTGGTGCCTCCTAGTCCGGACACTACGTAGACCCCTAGAGCAGGAAGACCCGAGGGATTATCCAGGCTCTGAGACTGTGAAGGGGGAGGTTGGAACCTCAAGCCAGCCCCTTATTTTTCTGAAGACTCGGAGGGGAAGAGACTGGGCTAGATGGGAAGGGGGAGGGGAGGCAAGGCTCTCCCTGTTGCTTGTATGTGGCGGTAAAGGAGGGTGACAGACCCTTCCTCTTCTCCCCACTGCAGCTTTGGGCAGTTGGTATTCTTGGAGAGCCACCTGGGGTGAGGGTGGGGGGATGGGGGCTGGAATGGGGAAGATGGGTGGATTCCGAAAAAGGTGGAACCTTTTTGTTTGGGAAGACTGGAGCAGCCCACGAAAAGGCCCCGAGAGATCATTCCCTTATCTGGTGACCTAATTCACCTCCCCAAGGCCACTGCCTCTGAGTAGGCCTGCCTTCCTACCCCCTTCTGGGAAACTCCCAGACTCACAAAAACACCCATGCTTTTGATTTCTAGAACTTAGGTGTTCCTGAAAAGAGGAGTCTGAACCCCCTTAGATTTGAGAGGCAAGAAGTGCCTTGGAGATCATGGAATCCAGTCCCTTAATTTTATAGAGAGGGAAATTGAGGCTCAGGAACCCAGCCCAAGGTCATTCAGGTTACTAGGAGGAATCCCAGATTCCAGCCTAACTCCCAATCAGAGTATTGGGATTCCCAGTGAATTTAGTTCAATTCCTCTTTCTTATTTGAAGAGGTGTTATTAGGCATTGTCTCCCAAGACTACTTTTTAAAAACCCTTAAGAATATGCCTCTTTAAAGAAAAAAGGACATATTTAACGGGAAAAAATTTTCTTAGAATAGTTACATTTAGCTGTCGATCATAAAACATCCAGAAAGCTGTTGCCTCGGAACTTTATCCATGGGAGAAGAAGGTATGTCCTTGGGATTGGCTGTTTGGGCTTAGAATCTGTAGCTTTTATTTAAAATCTTCCGGGTGGTTAGTGTGTTAAGGGATCCCTGAATTCTTGTATGGTTCTGCGTGTGGTTTCCCCTTGGATTTGCTTGAGAACGTCTCCTGCTGTGAAGCACGCAGGGACACACACACCGATGGGCAGGTGCAGTGGGATGGCTGCATTAATACATGCAGCCAGCGGAGACATCAGTGGTTTGTGGAGTCCATCGAGGCCTCTTCAGTTGTCAGTGGGGTGATGCTGGGGTGGGGGGGTGACACCCGTGCAGAATGCCCAGGCCCAAATTTAGTCAGTTTCAATTTCTGTGCTTTCTAGCAGAAGGCCAAGAATGTAGCACATGTAACCAATCTGACCTTCACTTCCTCTTTATTCCCCCAGAAGCTTAGGCCCTGCATGATCCCCTGACAAGTATTGGTTAGTCCTGAGTTTCATTGCCACCAGATGGACTTTCTTACTTGTGCTGTTAGTAAACCTCCCTAGGCAGGTATCTCACAGAACATGCAGAAGTGTCCAGGGATGACACGGGAACAGAAAAACCAGGAGGCCATCTGAGCAATGTGCAAATGATATTCCCCACCAGCATCCAGCTGCCATTCACAGAGATGGGCTTTTCCACAGAAGGCTTTTACTGAGTTTTTAATTAGGAGAAGAGACGCGAATAGCGTGACGCTGGTGGTAGGGGCCACCCGTGGCAATCATCGGTGTTACTCCCAACATGACCCTCCTCAGGATTTGGGGGGATGATTTCAGTCATTTTCAGATGCCTGTGAATGTGTCCTTCCCTCCTATTGGAGGCCTTGGGGCTACCTGTAATGTTCTGAGTGTGCTCCCTTGTACCTTTACGTATCAGAGAGAATGGATGTGGGTGCACCATCTGTGCATCATTGTGGAGTGAGTCATTAATTGTTATGTGCTGGGCGCTGTGCTGAGTGGTGAGGATACAAAACGAAGCAAAAGACAGGCCCTATCGGCAAGGAGCTCGCAATCCAATGGGAGATGACAAACATATATACAACTTGAGCTATATACAATATAAATAGGAAGTCCTTAACTGGGTAGGTTTTGTGGAGGAGGTGGGACTCTAGTGGGGACTTAAAGGAAGCCAGGAGGTGGAGTTGAGGAGGGAGAATTCTTGGGGCATAGGAGGCAGAATACACAAGAGCTGAGAGGTGGGGGGGGCGGGTCTTATTCATGGAACAGTCTGGAGCTGGGGTAACTGGAAAAGGACATGTCAGGGAGTGAGGTAAGGGAAGCCTGCAAAGCAGGAAGGGCCCAGATTGTCAAACAGCATTTTGTATTTGATTCTGGAGGCCATGGGGGCAGTTGGAGTTTCTTGAACGGGGAGGGTTGTGACGTGGTTGGGCCTGAATTTTAGGAAAATCACTTTGGTGGCCGAATGGAGGATAGACTGGGGTGGGGCGGTAGACCTCCAGAGCTGTTGCTGTAGTCCAGGCCTGGGGTGATGGGGGTCTTCACCAGGATGGCAGTGTCAGGACATAGAGGAGGAGTATGTTGGAGAGATGCTGCAGAGGTGACATCGTGAGCTTGACAACAGATAGGAGCTGAGGGGTGGGAGGTAGTGGGGGGCCACAATGCATGTGTGGGTCAAGGAGGGGAAAATAATGAGGTAATGAGTTCAGTTTTGGACATGCTGAATTTAAGATGTGTACTGGCATCCAGTACAAGATGTCTGAAAGCCAGTTAGAGATGGGAGACTAGAGGTCAGTAGAGAGATTAGAGAAAGAATGGTAGATTTGAGAATCATGAGGATAGAAGTGGTCATTAAATCCATGGGAGTTGATCAGATCACCAGGTGAAAAGTATAGAGGGAGAAGAGAAGAGGGCCCAGGCCAGAGCCATGAGGGACCCCTATGATTAGAGGGCAGGATCTGGAGGAGCATCCACCCAAGGAGACAGAGAAGGAGCCGTCAGAGAGGGGGGAGGAGCGGGAGAGAGATTGGTCCTCAAAACCTAGAGAAAAGAGAGGGTGACCAGCAGTGTCAGAGGCTGCAGAGAGGGCAAGGAGAAGGAGGGGACCAAGATCATTAGTAACTTTGGAAAGAGCCGTTTTGATGGGATGATGAAATCAGAAGCTGGATGGTGAGAGTAAAAAGAGAGTGAGAGGACACACAGACTTGACTCCTGCCAGCCAGAGGAGGGCAGTTCCATGATAGCTACTGAAGTGACGTTTCAAACATGCTTCACGGTAAGGAACAAATCTGCAGTCTAATCCCATTCAGAAAATAGGGAGCTCCCATTACCTGCAGAGTCCTGGGGATATAAAGACCAACCTCATCCTTGTCATCCAGGATTTTATAGTCTAATGGGGGGGGGTGTGGATGTGATTTATCTCATATCATACCCTGTACTTGTGATGAGATAATAAAGGAGAGATAGAGACAAAACAGGAGGAAGAATGAGGTTTCCCCTGTGCCCTCAGGCCTGGAAAGGCATTCATCAGGGATGAATGAGATGATTTTTTTTTTGGAGGGGGGGAGTTCAGCTGGGCTGTGGCCATTGTGTTGTGGTAGTTAGTATTCTCTAACACTTAAAATGACTTCATTTTATCTGTGTTTTGTATTTCACCTCCTTGAAGATAAGGGACTGTTTTTGTCATATCTCACCAGTGCCTGGTTCATAGTCAGTGCTTAACAGACTTGTATTCAGTTAGACATGGCGGGTCTGTATGCATAGGTAGGACTTTCCCCTTGGTAGAGAGATCATTACCAGGATTATTGAAGTGATCCCTCTGAATCGATTCCTTTGTGTGATAAGGGTGGATCTTTGTAGAAGTCCTTTTTGATCACTTGACGTAGTTCATGCTTCCTAATTGGATCGCCTGTCATGGTGCCCATGTTCCTACCACGTCGGAGTGCCAGCTGGGCTGGATACTGATACGGTGGTAATCTGAGCTCAGTGAGAGCTGTGGATGCTCCTGTTTAGATCCCAAGTGTGTGTCTTTGTCTTGTCTGTTAGTAGGAAGGGGGTATTTAAGATCTAATGCTATTCACTGAGTTACCCCCCTTGGTTTTCTGATCCTGTGTGGTTGACCTTCGTGTCTATGTTTAAGTTTTTCATAGTCATCTTGTCCAGTATTGATTGTCGTGGTGAGAGACTCTACTTAGAGAATCTTAATTTCTTCTCATGAGTATTGGTCATGATAGGTGTTCATTTTTGTTGGGTGTTTGGAGATGTTTCAGTCCTGTCCGACTCTCTGTGACCCCGTTTGGGGTTTTCTTGGCAAAGATACTGGAGTGGTTGGCCATCTTCTTCTCCAGCTCATTTTACTTGCCCAGGGTCACACAGCTCAGGTCTTCCTGACTCCAGGTCCAGTGCTCTGTCCACTGGGCCACCTAGCTGTTAATAATATTTGCCTGATACTTCTGTTTTAGAATGAGATATAATGGGTATTTGTCACCGTAGCAAATTTGGGGCCTTGTGGAATGTTAAGTGGCTGTCTGCTGTTCTAAGGACATTAGGAAAAGAATGTGTAGGAGGGACAGGCAGAAGAAGAGCAAGTCTTACAACTTAGACCTCTTAGGTTGTGGAAGAAATGGCAGGCCTCCAGAGGAAGCCAGAGGGTCTAGGATTGGGTCAGATCAGCTTAGAGCCCTACCAGTGCTCTGCTTCTGAACTGTTGTTTGGCCAGGGAGGAGGAATGACGTATGGGGCCTAACAAGTACTTGCTGGACACCTCCTTGCTGGAACCACTTTCCCTCGGCCTGTTGGCAGAGAGCTGAGAAGGATGGCAGGAGGGCAGGAGGGTGCTCAGGAGAGATTCTGGCCAATTGCTTGTGCCTTCTATCTGTGGATCTCTTTAGTGGTGACACTTGAGATTTAGGAAGATGCTGATCCCACTGCAGTCATGAACGAAAGAGGGCCAAAGGCGGATTTCTGATGAAACCCTAGTTTTGCAGGGCCTGGCACGTAGAAAGCGCCTTACAGATTGATTAACTCATCATCCAATTACTTGTAATGGAGAGACAGTGAAAAGAAGACTTTACTATCTTTATTTTAATCTTTTCAGAAAAATTCCATTGTGAACTCTCTGGGGGAAGGAGCAAGACGTAGACTTCAGAGTCTGGCTGGAAGACTGTGCCTGGGTCTATCTGTGTGTCGGTGTGTCTCTTCCTGAGGCAGCCCCTTTCACTCGGGAGGATGACTCTCTTTGTTAGAAATTTAGACCTTGCAGCAACAAGCCTCCTGTCTGCCATCCTCCCATTTCCTGCCCGCTGGGGCCAAACTCAATATGCTTTACATCCTCAGAAAGGATTATGGAAGGTTTTTGTTTTATGCACAAATGAGAGCAGAGGGCATTCGGAACAGCTTTGAAAGTGCCAGGCTGCCTTATCTATTATACTTTGATGCACATTGTGGGGATTGGCGGCTTCATGCTTGCTGTCCTGTTCTACTTTGTTCATGGAGAAAACATGTACAGGTCACGTGGAAGGGACCTTAGAGTTGTACTTCATTTCTTTCCTTTTACAGATGAGGAAACTGAGGCCCAGAGAAGTTCCTTCCCCAAAGCCAAATAGGAAAAAAGGGGCAGAGCTGAGATATGAGCTCACATCTTCCAGTTCTGATTCCAGCTCTTGACCCTTTGCCACCCTTTCATGGTGTCCGTGAGAGTGTCAAGAGCACATTGGTATTTGCCACAGTGACATGCTGAACAAAGCTCATGGCTCACCAAAGCTTTCTCAGACAGACTGCTGTCCAGCCAGGTTTTCTCCATCTTGTGCTTGCTGATGCCTTTAAAAGTCTTAAATTGGTTGGTGAGTGCCTCGTATACCTACAGAAGTCTTCTGTGAGGCTGCTTCCTTTTCTTCCCAATGAATGGATTGGCCTCAGAATTTTATCCCTTCCGGGCAACTTAAGTCCTGGGAGCCTTTCTCTAGACTCTTGGAAATCTGCCCTCCTCAGATCTAAGGGGCCTCCTAGACTCTTCCAGCTTTCTTCTTTCTCGAATCCACCCCCTGGTGTTTTTCTGCCTTTCCTACCCTATCCTGAGGTCCGGATACAGATTTCTGAAGCTGTCTTCATCAGCTCTTCCTCCTTTTGGGCAAGCCAAAACAATGATAAGCTGGTTTTCGTTGGGCAGAGTGAGTGCTCTGGTGGACGTTCTCAAAATTCAAGTGTCTCCCCATACGACTGTCATGCTTCCATGAGCCCCTCACATTTCTTCCTTCTGCCTGTGTGGTCAGTAGTACGCTCCACAGGCAGTAGGGTTTCTGCCTCTGATGCTCCCCCCGAGTCTCATTCCTGAATTTCCTTACACATGTCCAAATATCTTTGACCATCTCTTTTTACTTTGGAATAAGAAATAAATTTCATAAACAGAAGAAAAGTACTCATCGGTACTTACCTTTCTGAAGGCAGAGTATTTGTTCAGGTGATCACCGGTGGAGTCTGACTTTTGTGGGTTCACAGGCAGCCCCGGGGAGCCAGCTACCTTTTCCAGAAGTGGAAGGCCTTCCAGGGAGATACTCAGAGTTTTTATCAGCAGGTGTAAGAAGCACCTCCGGACTCTCTTTGGGCAGACTAGTTAGGGCTCCTTCCTGCTGGCATCACCTAATCCCCTTACCCCAAGGCAGCATTAGCAGAGGAGGCAGAGTACAGCCACACGTGGAGGCTTTGGGACCTGCCCCTGGTGGGCTGGCTCGGGGTGTCCGAAGGGCCACCATCGGCTCCACAGGGGAGGGATGGCCGAGTGAACTGTGTCGTCAACGTCTTGGGCCTTTTTCTTGGGCATCTGTTGTTGGATATTTTGTGGAGCGCAGTCGTAGTGGGATGTAAGCTCCGTTTTTCCAAGAAGAATCAAGGCATATTGATTGAGCTGCCCACGCTTTTGGTCAGATTTCCTAAGACAACCAACCACTCAATCAAAGATTACATTATGGGAGCTGTATCTTCCTGTTGTAAGGCCAGTGTATGGAAAAATGTCACCTGTAATTAACATGTCTCCAGAGAATCCCTTAAATCCCCCCCCCAAAGTATAATCTAGGTAGGATCTGTAAACAATTGTGAATGGGGTGGGAATTGGGTCTCTTTGAAGAAGGCAGCCTGTGTGGGAGGGCAGGTGGAGCTGAGCTCTTGATGTGAGGGGGAGGGGGGCAGAGTCCTGGTACTCAAACTCAGAACTTGGAAAGGCTTCCCATACAGTGTGGTCACACCACCGGGATGGTCCCTTCTTGTTGCTAGGAAGGCTGGCCAGGGCTGACCCTCCCAACAGCCCTGGCATCTTGAGTGGAGACTCTGGATGTAAGCAGGATGCAGAGGCCCTGCGAGCATCGCGACACTGGACATGTGCCGCCCACGCCAGGCCCTTGCTCATTGAGGAGAATGGTGGGCTTTGAAAGAGTTTTGTTAATACTATCACTTCCAAGTAGGTCCGTTTTCTTTCCCAGGAAGCCAGCCTGGTAACAAAGAGTAAAAGGACGGGGGAAAGGCAATTCAGCAAAATAACCCGATGATTCTGGTCTCTGCGGTGTCCCTCACCTGCTTAGTGAGTTAGCACCGGGCACCGTACTAGGTACTGGGGATACAAAGAAAGGCAAAAGACCCTGCAGACCACTATGGACAGACAAGCTATGGAGAAAGGATACATTGTGGGCAGTCTCAGAGGGAGGGCCCCAGGGTTAAGGAGAGGCCTGAGAAGGCCTTCCTGCAGAAGGGGGACTTTGGGGGAAGGCAGAGTGAGGGGGACTGAAGTTCTGAACGTGGAGGACAGCCAGTGAACCCTCTTGAAGTTGAGGGGAGAGGTGGAGCGTTTTGTTCAAGGAACGGCAAAGGAGGCCAGCATTTGGAGAGGAGTGAACGCGTGGGAAGACTGGGAAGGTAGGAAGGGGCCAGGTGACGAAGGGCTCCAAATGCCAAGCAGAGGATTTGATGTTTGATCCTGGGTGTAATAGGGTAACCATTGGAGTGTATTGAATGGGTGGGGGGACGATGCTCACACCCATGTATTAGGAAGGTCACTTGGGTGGCTGAGTGGAGGGTGGACAATAGTGGGGAGAGACTTGAGGCAGGCAGGCAACCCCCCCCCCCCAGAAATCCAAGTATAAGGTGCTGAGGTCTGTACAGGGGGATGGAACAACATCAGAAAAGAGAAGGGGTGGGGGGCAGCTAGGTGGTCCAGTGGATAGAGCACTGGCCCTGGAGTCAGGAGGACCTGAGTTCAAATTCGGCCTCAGACCCATAACACTCACCAGCTGTGTGACTCTGGGCAAGTCACTTATCCCCAGTTGCCTCCACAAAAAAGGAAAAAGAGAAGAGATACTGGAAGGTGGGGTGACTGGGAGGGTGGTGGTGCCCTGGACAGGAAAAGGGGAGGGTTTGGAGGAAAAGATAATGAGTTTTGGACAAGTCTAAGAGGACCTCTACAGGACATCCAGTGTCAGGTGTCGACTTGGCGACCAGCAGTGCGGGTTTCACTGTCGGTGGTAACTTCTCAGCCATCCCAGCTGTCCCCAAAATGGGATGGGATGTCTTGGGGGGGAGGGAGGCTGAGTGATGTTGTGGAAGGCATGTGGCAGAGAGGAGTTGGGGCTTTTCAAAACTGCCCATTGGCACAGGATCAGGTTGACAAGAGTGTGTGGCAAAGTTGGCATCAGCAGCGACCAGCATCTAATGCCCACTTGGTGATGTCATAAGATGAGCAGAAGCAAGGGCACATTGACCACGGCAGTGACGACACCTGAATGTGTCTGGCATTGGGGCCATTACCTAGGAGAGAACTCGCGTCGGAACAAAGCGTCTGCCCCGACATGGCCTTCAGCTCCGTGGCAGCGGGCCAGAGGCTAAATGACCTTCAGATGGTTGAGAGGGTGGATTTTGGCAAGACAGTCTGGCTTCACGGTATCCTTGGATCCTCCCCACTAGCACATTGAGCTGTTCACTAACAGGGTAGGCTGCACACCATTGCGTTTGAATTTTGAAGTGGCAGGAGTGACCGCACTGTGCTGGGTGTTGTGCCCAGGTAGGATCCTGAGGCATTTCTGGGCGGTGCCCTTCTCTTCTCTAGGGTGTGTAACTTTTTTCTGAATTCCTTGTTTTTTCTCTTTCCTTTCTGCTCTCATTTTTCTCTCTCTCTCTCTCACTCCCTTCCTCATCCCCTTAGGTTTGCTAATGGCAGTAGTAGGCATTATTTTTAGCACTTTGGTGACAGTTAAGGTCAGGTGAGTTACTAACCTCTGCTCTAAGGGTGTGGGGGGGGAGCGGTGAGTGTGCGTTTGTGTGTGGGGGTGAACTTAAAATGTTCTTCAGAAGTTTGGAAACAAAAGTCAGGCTGTGCTGAGTTGGCTCTCTCGGGGCTGGGGTGGGGAGGCTCTCATCTTGAAACATTTGAAATGTTTGCAAAGATTTTTCCTGCAATCGTAAGTTGATCTTGGCTACAGGAGACAGGAGGTGAGTGAGCAGAAGGGCCAGGAGGATTCTCACGCCTCCCCCCTCCTTCCAGGTTAAGTACTAAATGCTGAAGTACGGCTCTGGCCAGTCACAGGTGACTGTTTGAACGTTGCCTGCTGTCCACCAGTTACTCTCACACACTTTTCTCTCTTATCGTTGAATTTTGTGAAGGCTCTTACAGCAGAAACCACAGTGAGTCTCAGGCTCCCTGCGTTCCTGGGAGAGCTTGGATGAGAGATTGTGGGATCTGATGAGAAAGCAGTCGCACATCCTACCCTTGTGGATTTTGAGTCCGAAGGGTCCAGGTGTCCTGCACTCTCCTAGGCCAGGTCTTCCGGCTTCCAGGCTGTGGTTCTGTGTATGATGCCTGTGCTTGGAGTAGGCTCCCTGCCTCTTGGCTTGAAGCCCTCACAGTTCCCATGCTGCCTTCTGCCCTCATTTGCACAGAAAAACCTACCCGGACAGCCCTCATCTCTGCTGCTCCAACCTGGTTGTCTCCACCATGCTGAGTAAATTGCTGTGACAAGCAAGATGGTGCCTGGATTACCGGAGAGCAGCTGGTGATTGCATATGACCGCAGGTGATTGGCCAGTTCACTGACAGAGTGAGAGGCATCCTTTCATTGCTTGACAGATGCATCTAGAAGCGGATGCCTGCTGGTGTCAGAGGAGAGGAGAGAGAAGAGATGCTATTGGCCTTGAACACCAGGGCGTTACAGCTGAATTAGAGTGATCAGGGAAAGTCCTGCAGGTGTAGTTGCTAGTTTAATTTGCCGTCTATCCCATGGAATGTGTTAACTACTGCCGTGTCACTGAAGCTCTCCTTGGCGGGCTGGTGCCTTCAGAAGCACCGTGTCGCACAGACGCTTATTGCCGAGGGTGTCTGGCAGTCGCCATTCCCTGCTGGCGTTAGCACGTCAAGTCATTTTAACTCTTTCGTTTTGGGGTTTGTGCCATACACATTGGGGGATTTCGTACGACGTTCCCACATCTTAGACACCTGCAGAGGTATGCGTAACCTGGAGAATCAAGTCACTTTTCTGACTTGTAGAAGAAATATTAGGAGGGAGTTTGCCTGTGTGCCAATTACCGTGTTAACTTTATTTCACTGTTGGTTTCTTTAAGAGAGAAGGGCTTTCCCAGGCAAACTGATTTATTCACAAGAGAATTTCTAAAGTAGAGCTTGTTAACCTCCCAGATTCACTTGATCCTGTAGACCACTTGCCCCACACAGTTTTGTTACCTGGCGATGGGAATCTTTGTCATGACTGCTGAGGAGTGCCTGGGCTTCCTTGGCTGCCATATTTCCCACAGAATGCGTCTCTGCTTCCATGTTCTTGTGATGTGGAATTTGAGCCAATTGTTGCACGACAGGAGCCCAGTGGGTGAGCACAGCGCTGGATTTGGAAGTGGTGAAATGCCTCTTGTTGGCATCAGGAGAGATGCCAACTTGTAACTGCTTGTCCCTTCAGACTTCTGCTTCCTAGGAGGCTTATTCTGTGAAACTTGAAGTCTGTTGAGTTTATTGGAGATAATATTTGGATCAATTGGATGGCTATCTTGTGGGCTTTGACCCATGAAATCGTGGCATAGTTGCTAAGTTGAGGGTATAGTGCCCACATCTTAGACCAGATTGGGCTCGTGGGCTCCTGCCACCATCTGCGTCCCAATGCCCTCTGACTGTTCCCGGGCCTATCATGGCAGTGTCCATCGGAGCTGGTTCTCCTAACCTTGGTGGTGGTGGTCCTTCCTTCCTATTGAGTGCTTCAGCTATCATGAAAAAGTCATTGACAGTTACCTTCCTGTAGCTAAAGCCTATTAGACAACAATTCAGAGGAGTTGCCGTGTTCAGGCTTAGACAGAAAACAGGACGGCTGATGGCAGTCCCCAGGTCGTCAGGAATCTCTTGGTGTAAGCCAAGCTGGCCTGCCTGCCCATTCGGGAATACGAGGGTGGACTCTGAATTCAGTAACCCAGTTGAGAACAGTAGTTAATCTGTTTGCTCAAGCTTTTAGCTGCACTTTTAACAGTGTGACAGGAAGAGGACGGAGGCTTCCCTTGATGTGGTGCCAGGCTTGTTGCTTGGCAACCAGAAGCCCATTTGGGTCATGTCTGGCACTACGGTAGAATTTGGACAAGGTTGTACCAGTAGAGCAGACTGGCTTTGGACAAGCATCTAAGAACTCTCGAATGGATTCTTTTCCCCTGTATTTTTTGGGTGAAAACATTACCTGCCTTCCCAGGAGCTTGGTCTTTCCCAGGCACGTGGTTCCTCCCCACCCACCCACCCAAACTCTTCCCGCTTGGATACAGGTCAAGCAGCTTAATTGTTTCCTTCCTGGTCCCAGGAGTCCAACAGATGAGTCCTTCCTTACTGTTCCCCTTCACCCCAGTGACTCTGTGATTGATTCAGGTAGTGAAAAGGGGGAGGGGCACCTCGGGCGTTGCTTCCTCCCCCTTTTTCACTGTGTTCTCGATAAAAAACTCAAACCACTTAATGAGAGACAGCGGTTTAGTGGAAGACAGGAGACTCCCATTCTGCTCTTGCAGCCTTGGACAGGTCAGTTCTTTGGGTGGGCCCCTTCTTCACAGCCAAGGAAGTTGGATGGTCTCCCCAACTTTGTCGGGAAATACTGCCCCAAAGTCGTAGCTTGAGTTCAGGGTAATCAGCACTGTGGGCACTGGGACCGGAAGGCCGCTTGGCAAGAGGAACGGCCAGCCCAGGTCAGTGACTTGGCTTTACAGGATTAAATAGACCAGTGAGTATCGAGTACACAAATGTTATGTCGAAACGTGGCCCACAACTGGAAGGTGCTAGACCGAAGCTGCTATTTGGTGACTTTACACATCCATTTATCCTGGCTGCCTTTGTGGTTCTTAGGTGGTTTTCGCCAAAGACGACAGAGAGGACAGGGAGCTTAGACAAAGTAAGTTCGTCTTGATAGGTTCCTGTCTCTGAATCAGAATGACTATAGTTCTGGTAGGAGGTAGATGGAGGAGCCCGGGGATGAGGGAGCTGTCCACGTGATGCCCGACCCCCACCTCCCAGGAATCCTCTTGCCTGTGCTCTCTGGACTAATTCTCCTAGTGTAGTCCTGTACCTAGGACTACCTAGGCTACCTGGCTGGTAGCCTGCTGTGTATAAGGAGGAACCGAAGAGGCCAGGACAAATGGTCCCTTTAAGAAATGATTCTTTCCAGTGGTGACTTTGAATTCAGCTCCTGTTCTGAATTGTATTTATCTGTTTACAAGCTTCTCATTTTTTAATCTTTTTGTAGTTTGGTTGATCCTCTGTGGGGGCAGAGGAAAAGCAGGACTCAAGTAAAGAAAAAACTTTAGGAGAAGAGGCTGCTGCTGTTGACCAAAATAACCTTTGGAAGATACAGATGTGGACTGGGCTTAGGGTGGGCAGGAGAGCTCGTGGTCTGTATTGGCGAGCCAGCTTGGAGACTTCTGTTCTCCGGCTCCAGCTTCTTCCCTTGCTTTGTCCCGGTAGGCTCTGGGCTCCCCCTCTTCCAGCCCCAGAGTCCAGACCTCCAAGGTCCTCCAGCAGAAATCTTTACAAGGAAAGGAGCTGAGGCCAGAATAGGGAAGTGTCGTTACCCACGGTCACATAAGGAGCAGGGATTCCCATCCAGGCAGGCTGGCCCCAAACCCGGTGCTCTGGCTCCCTGGCCACACATGCTGCCTCCTGCTGCTCACCAAGAGTTCCCTCTTGTTGACTTTCATAGGGATCCTGAGGGGGCTTTTTATCTCTGTTTGCTTTTGAATACATTGGTCTCTCTGAAATGGGGTGTGCTTTCATTTTTCTCGGTCGTCCCTTTAGGGGAGCGGCTGTGGCCAGTCTTCGTTCTGTCCCCAAGATTTGTGATGGAATATGCTGACTTTGCAAAGTCTTGAATGGGGGTATGCTTTTGGTGTTTGAACCCTTGGAATTCGTGGAGATCGGCAGCGTCCTGAGTCCTGAGCATCCTTGTTCTGGAAGTAGAGGGGCCCAGGTTGACCGCGTTGACTCTCTGACTCCTGGGAGATGATAACATGGGGATCCATCAAGGTCGGGGACGTCGTCACGTGTGGACGCCTGCTCGTCCCAAAGGGGACGGCGAGCTGCCTTGATCCTTCTGCTCTCTGTGGCCTTTGTTGGGGCACGGGGCTCCAGAGGCGTGTGTGTCAGGCTGTTAGCGTAGCGTAAAGCTGATGTGTGCCCCGGTGATGGTTCCTCTGAAGAGATACACCAGTTGAGAGCGCTGTTGCTGAGTTGTGAATGCAGGGGGCATGGATGGGGAAAGCCTGGCCTGGGCTCAGCTGGTTCTTAAGCTTCACCAGCTTGAGCCACGGTGGCGACTTTGTCTCCTCTTCCCGTTCATGCTGCATCAAAGAGATCTCGAAGACGGACTCACTTCGTGGCTTTCCCGTTGCTTTCCCGGCCTTCCCTGCACCACTACTCATGGAACAGTCCTAGTAATGACGGCGTCACTGGCAGACAGTCGTGTTGTGTTTTAAAGTTGGTAAAGCGCCTTGTGTTGGATCTCATCTGGTCCACGGGCTACAGGTGTGTCAGTCACGTGTTCATTTTCCAGATGAGGAAGCTGAAGGTTGAAAGACACTTTGGCTTGTCCAGGGTCGTATTGGTGAGGTGGTGTTGGAACCCAAATCTTCCTGATCTCCTTTGTGGAAACACTTAGTCCCTCCGTTCTTTGGCCACCTTGGTTCATCGTCCCCCTTGTTAGGCAGTTGTGGTGAGGGCTGCCTTCTCCCTTAACAGCCCTCCACAAGTTAACGCTTTGAGTTAGAAAGTTTGCCCATGCAGTCGATTGAGGGGAGCTCATGATTGAGGAGGAGGTTTTCATCAGCAGTGGGAGGATTCTTGGAACTTCCTCGAAAGGGAAACGTTTGCCTCCTTTTTTTTTGCATTTAGCAAGCTGTGTAGGGGAAGGTTTAAAGAATGCCCTGTGAGTAGCAGTCAGGAGCTATAGAAATGAAAAAAAAAACCAAAACAAGTTATAGAAATGTCTCTGAAACTGATCAAGAATTGGTCCATAGGAATGTGAGGGAACTTTACAGTATTTAAATGTTATAATATGTTAATGGGCCTTGGGTACCATTGGATTGCTCCCTAGGGTCTTTAATCAATACTCTAAGAGCTGTATCTTGGGGGAGAAAAATCAGCATCAGTCCAAGACTGGTCAAAATGACCTTGTTGTCTCTCATCTCCAACAGAGGCGGCCTCAGCAACATGCTCTTCCTCTGCTCCTTACCTGACTCTGTCCGGTCTGTCTCAGACGAGCCCCGGCAAGTGCTTCTGCGCCTATATGGTGCCATTCTACAGATGGTGAGTTGATTCTTTGGGAGTGGGGGAGGAGGAAACTGGCCTAATCTGGTACTGTTGAGATGTAGTCATTTGGAGTCTGATGAGAAGGTACCTGTGTATCTTGCTCTGCCCTTTCCAATTCTATTCCTGTTCTGATTTGGTGTTTCCCTGGTGTGGGCCTCCCGCCAAGCCAGACCCTACTGTCCACTAGGGCTGGAGGGGTGAGCTAGGTATGAGTCAAAGCTGTGTTTTCTAATACCCAGGAGAATGTTCTCTTCAGAGCCTTCACAGCCTGTAAGGGACTCTTGTGGAGGAGGATTTTTGCCTGACATGGTTGGGAAATCTTAAAGCATTCCTACCCTTAAACCTTTTAAGAGGACACAAGGCTCCATCTCCCCTCGGAGGTTTGAGGCAGGAGCTTTGCATGAGGTCCAGATTCATAATCTAGCATTTCTAAGATTACCTAAAACTAGGCTCATTTGTAGATTTTTGCCTAAAAATCTAGTTTAATTTAGAGTTTGAAAGGCCACTGTTGGCTGAATTGCCTTCATTATAGTGTTTTTAACTTGCAAACGTGAAATCCTAAATATTTGTTCTCCAGAATATTTAAGCTATGTAATTAACATTTTAATGACCATAAAAAGAAATGTTTGTCAATATGAACTTTGTATATAAGCAGACTTGATGGTTACATTGACTTGCTTTTGGAAAGGTCCGTTTGCAGAACTAACAAAATTGACATTTTGCTCAAAGAGGGAAAGACTGAATACCGGGCAGTTTTCTCCTCACAATTTGTTACTGTCATATGTGGTCCCTGTCCCTACCTGGGTACAAAGTCCTTCTTGTTGAAGGACGTGTGAATTGGGTCCCACTGGTTTTTAAGAGGCTCTCTCTGTGTCTTGTTTGCCCTGGGTTCTTTCTGGGTGCCTCAGGGAGCAGCCCTACTGGACACTCCTGCCCTCACACCTTTGCCAGAGAATGAAAAATGCTCCCTATCATCCAGATGATCTTTCAGTGGGGGGAGAAACTTCTGTGTGAACAGGCCTCTTCATGATGCAGCTTTCCCTTTATTGTGTCAGGACATGAAAATGACCAAGATGTGAAAACGCTGTAAACAGTGACCTGTTTGGGGACCTTTTCGGTGCCCATCAGGGCCTTTGGTTCCTATGGCTCTTGTGAGCTTGGCTGGGGCTGTGGTCTGTTAGCTTTGCTCCCGACCCCTGAAAACCCACATTAGAAACAAAGAAAGAATGACCGAGTGAACTATTGAGAGTACCCACCTGGGCCAGTGGCGGGATGGAGATGGTCCTAGAGGGCCGGCAGTGTCGCCAGCAGGCTATTTCAGCTCTTGAAGCACCTTCAATTAATAGGGTTCAGGCCTCCAAGCAAACGTGAAGGAAGCAACAGCAGGTTCTACAGCACTTTGGGGTTCTTGTGCCTTTTTGAAAACATTAATGATTTCACTGGCAGCTGAGCCTTGAACACTGGGCCTAACATTCCAGGCCCAAACCAAGCATTGCAGTCCTGGCTTTGTTTCCCAGAGCTAGGCTCTTCTGAAATGCAACTTAATTTGAATTCTGTTATAGCCCACACTGAATTCATTCTTGAATGAGTAAGGGCCACACCCCAGGGTTGGGGGGGCCACCTCACACCTCATAGTACAGCAGGATGAAGCATTTCTGCTCTGATTGAAACAACCATAGCCACCTACTGAAAATGGGAAATTCTTTGGAGATGCTTAAGTAAAGAGAGCTGTTATCAAATCTGGCCATTAAATATCTCCACACGCTTTGGCTATAGAATACCTACCTAATTGGTCACTTCCTTAGCCAGTATAAGATTTCATGAGTTTTTATTCCCAGAGGACACAGGCCCCGGTGAGGTACCACTCACAACCAGGAGGGGGGAATCTTTGTGTGGCTGCTAATTCCCTTCCTGGAATGGCTTTTCAGAAGGGAATGGATTCTGTTCCAATGTAGCTTTTGTCAGCTACATTTGCCATGAGCCTTGCTGTGTAAACACAGAGCCCTCCAAAGGCGTGTCCTCACCCCACATTCCCAGGGCTGCTGACACCGTAGGGTGAGGCAGCTCATTCTTCCCTTTGTCCCGCGGGTCATTTCTGCAGGTGAACGTGCTGACCTGGGCCAGACTCCCCAGTGGTGATGGTGAAGTATGTGTACGAGTGGGGGAGGGGGCTGAGAACGGGGTCTCCTGGGTGTTTTGAGATGTCTAATCTCCTTTATTTCCATAGTGGCAATGAAATGACACTAAGGTTTAAGTAGCAGAGTCCAGGTAAAACTTTGAGATTGCCCTGAGGGGGGGTGCACTTTCTGTGCCCAAACATCTGTCTCTTCAGCAGCTATTTCTACGTAAGAGCAACCTAAATCACCTTCTTCACTGTTGTTCTGGAGACTTCTTTGGGGCTGATCTGTGTGAGCGTTTAGGTGGCATGTGCACATGGGGGTGGGGGGCAGGTGGGCTAGAGCCAACTTGTTCCTTTTTTTTAAAAAGTAGCATAAAGATCAACAAGACATTCATGCACTGTTTTTTATGTTTTATTTTATTTCAAAAAGCTAAACGTTTACACCATCTCTAGAAAATTTGTTACCTACATTCTGGGATCTAATCACCAAACTGCATAGAAATGCAACCATTTCAGATTTACTCCTGACAATTCTTAATGGGGTTGATGCAGGAGGAAGGCCCCCATTTTAACAAAGCAGACCAACTGGGAAGAGGGAGCCGGACAAATCAAGCTGTCTCAAGTAAAGCAGGCAGCTTGTGTTCCGACTAATAGAAATGCTGAGGGCAAGGACGAGGTGCCATTCGGGAAGGGCAGCGCCTAGTTGGTCAAAGAGAACTTGAAAGAAGACTGTCGGTTCTGGGCCCTTGAGCATACAGCTTCAATCTCTCCTTTCTGCTGTTGGGAAGCAGGAGGAGGAGCCAATTTGGCAGGTTTACAAACCATCCATCACCAGTTTTGGAAGACACAAATGGTCAGTCTGTATTGCTCATTCGATGGAACCTCTGTCAATGGGTTACATTTGCCTCAGAGGAACACTATGTACCTTCCTCAGACAGAATTCTGATTCTCTGTTTAAACTGATTCCTGTGCATGAATGGGAAAATTTGGCCTTGCCCATTATGGGCAATCCCCCTGGCATGAATGTCTGTATCCATACACATCAAGGGGCCTCTTGATTGTGGGTTTCAGTTGGGTTTTGGTTTTTGTTTTTGTTTTTGAACAGTAGAATGCTAATACTAGTGCTTGTTTGAATACTAACCATAATGAAGTTAAAAGGTTCAAGGCCCAAGGCAGATATGCTTTAATAATTCAAAAAAAGATACTTGGGAGACATTTTTTTTTTCCTTTTACCTTTCCGGCTGGTTTCCCAGGAAACCACTCTCCTTCCCTTCCTCCCTCCTTTCTAAGTGAATATAAATATTTGCTTGTAGTAGCCTGTGAACCATTAACTGTAAAGCATTATGTCCTCTGAAGCAAAGTGACTTCTATTATTTTCTTCTCTTGGGAAACCAGAGCCACTCATTTTGGGATCTCACAAGTTTAATAACTGGATCAGTCTCATGCCATTTTGTGAGCACTCCTGTTAACAGACTGTTGTTCTCGATAATACCTTTCAGAAGTTCTTTGATTTTGTTAATTCCCTGGAGTCTTCAAAAAACTGGTTTCCTTTGCGTGATGAACACTTTATAACAAGTTGCCACAAACTAGAAATAACTTTGAATTCAATTTGTTTTCGTTGCTAATAGGATCACTGATTCAGTTACATTTACTTTTGTTCAGTTGCTTAAAAAAACCAAACCAAACCAACAGGCCGGCACAGTGCCGCTGGGCCTGTGTGAGAGTCAGGCCTCGGCTGGTTTGATCACCTCAGCCCAGACCAGCTCTCCTCTAGAGAGAAGACTTCCTGTGCCCATTAAGTTTTCGTGGCCCTGAGCTGACCCCAGAGCCAAGATGGCAACCAGATCACTGCCCCAGAGTCCTCCCATACCTGCTTTGGTGCCTCCTTCGGGCGGCTCCATTGTCCAATCTCAACAGTCTTAAGTCTCTTTGTGTGGCTGGTCCTAAATGTTTGGGGGTTTGTCGCATGATGCCAACACAGATGCCTGGTGCCTGGCTGAGCACCTCGGATGGGGACGTGGCTGTGCTGGGTGGCGCGAAGGGGTCTGGAGGGTAATGTACCACTTTAGCTGTATGTGCATGTGTTCTCTGCTGCAGGCTTGCCCATGCGATCGTGCCTAGAGCACTCTGGTTTCCAGGTGACAGACACGATTCACGGTATAGTATATGAGACCTCTGAAGTGGGAGCATTCTCTACAGCTCTAATTTCTTTCTTTTAGTTCTTGGTTTCAAGAAATGCTTTTTAAAAAGAAAGTTGTAATGCTTTTTTAAGTAGCACCAACTACCTAAGTCGGGGCTGGGTTTGTAGAGCTCGACAGCAGCTGCCGGTCCAGAGGGGGGCCACCTGGTCCTCGGGTGAGGCGAACCAGACACCTGGTTTCTGTTTCCTCAGTAAAGAATGATGCTTAATCTCCTAGTCCCTGATGGGGACCCTCGCTTCTCAGGATCCTGGTGAGGTGTGGGAGGTTTGAGGCTTCCTTCCTCCACACCACTTTGAACACGTAGTAAATAAACCCTGTCTGCCCGTGTAAATCCATATTGGAGACTTAGCTCTGTGGAGCTCCAACCCCCAGGATTTAGCATCAACCCTACCCCCGCCCCCCATCCCCAGATCTTAGGACATGACATTTTAAATGTCATTAAATGAATTTGAAATTAGTTTTCTTTATTGGTGACATTCTGGGGCATCCTAGATAGGAGGGTTGGAAATCACTAATCCAGTGTCTTTCCTCTGTCACTGTTCCTTGTACCAATTGCTCTCGTACTTTGACAAAAGAAAATTTTCCCTCTGGCCCTTGAAAATTCCCTGGGACATTCCAAGTTTGGAAGAACCGGACTCCCCTGTTTCTGGGAGGATCCAGGTTTCCGTGACAGGCCATGTGCTGAGGTTCACCCTGCCTCGAGGCCCAGGGATCTAGCCTTTTCTTCTCGGCTCCCCTTGCTTGGGTTAAAAAGGAAAATCCAGGCTAAGGAGAGAGACGTTATTTTCCCTACTACAAATCCATTTGGTCCTGGAGCTCAGGCTGACCCTTGTACACACGTGGCCTTAACCCTCCTGCTGTGTTTCCTCTTCCGTGAAATGAGGAAGTTACCTGTGATCCTGTCCCCTCGGAATCCGGCCGTGGACGGTGTAGGTGTTGTCTGTCTCCCATGAGCTGCGGCCGAAAGGCCGGCCCCGGCTTCTGAGCTCCTCTTCTGTTTAGCTGGGCGTGAATAGAAAATCGATGGAAGCTTCTGCAGCCACTGTCAGGCTTTTAACGTTTTATTTCCGCAGCCACTGTAGTATTTGTTGATGAGCTCTTTTTTGGCTCTGCAGCTGCTCCCCCACAAATGCTCAGATGGATTCCTTCACGAATGAGATTGCCATTTTTTCTGGCCCATAAACACCTGAGATCTCATTGGGTGCTGTTATTAAAGACAGTTCTAACGACATACCAAGGCCTGTCGGTCAAACATTTACCCAACTTGGAAAGCCATTTGTGTCCCTTGGGTAGAATTTCAAGCATCCTCCCAGTGGAAGAAAAGAGCTGGTGGAATTCGCTGGCTTGGGGTGCATCTCTCTGTCTTCACCGGAGGAGATGTCCTCCTGTCTTTTCTCAGATCATGATCAGACTCCTGCTCCGTCTCTTTCATTGTCCCTGACGTGATTGGAGAAGCTTTGTCTTCTGTACTAAGGAAACAGACCAGAGCCGGGTTGCCTCCTGGTGGTGCTGCTGCTCTTTCAGACCATCTCCCATTGGTCCCATTCGGTGGAGGGGGGGGGAGGAGGGAGACAAGGGAGGACGGCAGATTCCTTTGTAAAGGAGCTAACTGTAAAAAGGGATGATGGCCTTAACAAAGAGAAATGGCGTGGCCCCTCAGGTCTTGAGAAAACGAAGCAATTTGTAACTTTGGATGGAATGACTTTCTTTCAGGAGCACCATTAGGTAAGGCAAAGGGGCTTCTTCTATTGGCAGACTAACCTTTTAACTGTGTCACCCCCAAGAAGATACAGCTCTTGTTGTAACAGTGAGGTAATGACCGTAGCTCTGTTTAGAATTTGTATGCAGGTCAAATCCCGTTACAACACCTTACAGGCAGATAGGCGCGAAGCTTTTGGTTTAGCTTTTCTCAAATAGTTTCATTAGCCCTGGGAGGTTGGAGGGGGAGGCGGTGTGGGCCAGAAGGGAGGGTCGGGGAGGGGGAGGTAGCCTGCATCCAGCAGGGTGCGCGCCTGGGTTGACCCCACGGCCTAGCCCGTGTGCCCTTAGAGAGAGGTTTAGGGTTACTGGCCTCTAGAGCATTCAGAGCACTCAGCCAGCTCCTTGGCAGTGACTTGGGAGCATTTCCCCAGCACCTTCCCCTGCCTCCCATCTCCTCCTGGGGTGCCCAGCACCAGGCTTTAATGGCTTGCCCTCAAAAAACGTAATCTAATTGGATGGGAGAGATTTCTTTATGGGACCTTTGGAGTCTAATTTGAAGGCACTAGATGATAGCTAACATTTATATTTCTTTAAGGTTTGCAAAACGCTTTACACACATTCTAACTTGACCCTCACAACAGCCCTGTGAGGTAGGTGCTATTTTTATCCTCATTTTACAGGTGAGAAAACTGTTAACAAGAGAGGTTATTTGACTTGGCCAGGGTAACACTTATTAATAAGTGTCTGAAATGGGATTCAAACTCAGGTCTTCCCGACTCCAAGTCCAACACTGTCCACTGCACCAAGCAGCCTCCCAACAAAGGAGTGAGTGCTTTAGAGAAGGACAGAACTAGAGTGTTTATCACACGGAATTCACAGAGCAGGATTTCTTTAGCATGAGGTCACGGCCTAGCAATAGGTTTTTTCCCCGACTTTGAGTTGTAATGGCTTTCCTTGTAACGGGATTTGACCTATAGCACCTTTGCTCAGAGGCAGTAAGAATTGCACCAGGTGGCCTCACTTGTCCTTCGGTCTAGCAAGCCAGCTGGGCTTCAGTGCTTAGGTGGGGCTGAGTGAGCGTGTGCAGTCGGGCCTGGAGGACACCTTCCTAATGAGAAGCTTTCATTTTGTCTCCTTGCCTCTTGGGTAAAGTGAGCAGGCGCCCTCAGCGCCATATGCTCCCCAAGTCGGTCCCAGGCCGTGTTGTTTCCCTGCTGCCAGAGTAGCTGGAGAGGCTTACCTGGCCCTCCCTGTTTCCCAGCCACATTGCCACCTTGGGCGCAGGTGTTTTGATAAAGCTGTGGAACTGGAAGGTGAGCTGTTCATGACGTTCCACAACCTCTAGTCCCTTTTTTGGAAATTTAGAAAAAAGAGGCGTCCCTTACGGGCTTCTTTGTGTTTGTCCTCTAGCAGTGTAGAAGAAGCTGGATTTGGGGAGGCACTCTCGGAAGGTCAAGCTGCTGCCATGACAATGATCTTGTTGGCTTCCTTCTGCCCCATCCCCCTATTAAAGATGGCAGAGCCCAGGGGATGGCAGGGAGTCTGGTGGTGCATTTTAAAAAGCTTCTCGAGAGCTTTGAATGAAATCTTTGTTTAGTAACCTGTTGGTGAGCATAGAATTTATTTTACAGTTTCCTTGAGGAAAGCAATAGACAGTTATCTCCTGTCTAGCAGGGGACCTAAGCAGTTGGGAGATTTCACTTAAATTCTCACAAGCCCGTTTGTGATGCAGGAAGGAGGGGATGACTACTTACTTGGGGAACTGCTTTGAAAAGTCAGTGACCAGTTAGATGAGCCAGAAGCGTTCCTGTCCGTGCACAGCCCAGTCAGGGCAGAGGCCGGGCCGGCTTCCGGCTGTCCTGGGAGGAGGGGAGTCTCACTCAGCCTCTTAGAACTTCCTCTGAGGAGATGGAAGCATTCCAGTCACTTGTCTCTAGCAGTGAAATTGCTCCTGGGTGCTCGGGTGGCTGTCGGAAGGTGAACTTGCTATTTGGACTTGGGGCTCAGTCTTTTTTCTCATAAAGATACTTGGAGCCCTCGTAAGGTGTTGGTGCATATTTATGTTGGATTTTGGTGGCGTAGTCTAGGCTGACGCTGGTCAGATCTGACCGTAAAAAGGCTAGCTCTCCTAGTTCTGTGATTCGGTTTTGTCTAGTAGTGATGGCTCAAGCTAGAGTCTGCACTCGCCTTCACCACCTCACTGCGAGTGTTTGCTTGTTCTCCTTCATAGAGGTCCTGTAATAAGGAAGGAGCTGGACCAGCCCAGAACGAGGACGCGTGCCAGGTGAGTAATCCTGGCAGACATGGGGTGGGCAGCCCTCCTCCGAGAAGGGCCCTTCTGCTGGGGGCCGGCTAGACAGCCCCGCCTCTCCACCTCTCTCTGACTCTGACTCTGGCTCTGCGTCAGATTCGAGCGTGGCAGATGCAGGGCCGCAGCTCTTTGGTGGGAGGGAGGAGCCAGGCTCCTAAATGGAGTCACGGGGGAAGGTGTGAGCACAGCTAACAGCCGGATGAGAAGACTGGAGCCTTGGGCTGAGTGCAACAACATAAAATGCAGCATGGGGTGAATTTAAAACCTTGAATCAGGTGCAAAAAAAAAAAAAATCAGCCTTGTGTAGTACAAAATGTAGGGCAGGGGTAGGATGGAAAGCATGTTGCATGTCCATCGGAGTCAGCTGTAGAGAGCTCGGGGGCGATGGACGAGGGAGGTGAGAGGGGACCAGCCTCCAGGACCAAGGAGACCCACTGGGCTCTGCCCGCGTCTGCAGTGGTGGGTTCAGGTCTGGGCAAGGCAGTGTGACAAGCCAGAGGGTCTGGAGGTGGGCAGCCAGCTTGGGGAAGAGCCCAGAGGCCGCATCAGCTGCGGTGGATTGCCAGGCTGTGGGGGAGAGTCATTCGGCTTGTTTTCTGAAGCCCCTCGAGGCCGTGGGCATCCATCGACAGCCAAGGCTGCTGCTCCTGCTCCACGGCTCGCTCACGTCCAGCCCCTCATAAATTCCCTTTGAATGCTGCCTTCTGGCCTGAAAGAAAAACAAATTGGGGGTGGGGTATGGAAGTAGAAGGGAATTTAGAGGCCTCTGTCTAATCCAACCCACTAGGAGACCCCTCAGGCAGAGGCTATTTGCTGGAGATCTTAGCAAGTTGGACTAGTTAGAGGGGGGCTAGGAGTGGAGGGAAAGTAGGCTTTCAGATGACCTGAGGCCTTGAGGCCCACAAGGCTTTGGGGCTTAGTGCAGGCCTAACCCCTGGGCCACCCTCCATCCAAAGGAAAAGTGTGGGAGGTCAGAAGTACATGATCCACAGATGATCCTAACCTCCCCTCCCCTGGAGCAGGTCAGGGTCAGCAGGAAGCGCCGTGGGTCAATTCCAGAACAGGGAGAGTGACCGTTCTTTCCTCTTTGTGTCTGTGTAGGGTGCCGAGGCCATGGTGCTGGAAAGCGTTATGTTCGCCATTCTTGCCGAGCGGTCCCTTGGCCCAAAGCTGTATGGAATCTTTCCACAAGGCCGCCTGGAGCAGTTCATCCCCGTAAGAATCCTTCCTTTTCCGTGGGCGCTTTTGCGATAGGGGCAGAGTCTCCAAAGGTGGTTTTATTTTATGCATTGCTCGATTCAGAAAAGCTGATAAGGCAGCTTTGTGAAAGATGGCTGTTCAGAAGGAGTTACACACGTGCACCTGGTTCCCTAAATCCAGCCAGGATTCCATTTCTTAATTGGGTATTTAAAAAGTTTTGAACATCAGACTTGAGCTGGAGCAGCAGTCAGTGGGCTTTTTTTTTATTTAATTTGGGGAGGCAGTTGGAGTTAAGTGAGTGTTATGTGTCTGAGGCCGGATTTGAACTCAGGTCCTCCAGACTCCAAGGAGTCAGGCGCTCCATCCACTGCGCCACCTAACTGCCCCTTCAGCATTTTCTTTTGCAAGTAAATCTTTGAACCCTAACTGTCCTGCAAAGACAACCCAGAACAGAGAGGACCTGCGTGCCCACCCAGAGCCATGCTGGATCCTCACACTCTCCCGGACAGAACTTTGAGCCCCATCTCGTTAGCTCTTGGAACCTCAGTCAGCTAAGAAGGAGCTGGGAGAGTGAGCGGGTTGCCTCTGGGGGCCTCTGCGCCTGGGATCCAGCAGCCCATGCCCTTGAAAAGTCACCCGCTCTGGGGCACGGGGGCAGCCTCTCAGACCTGTGGCTCCTGAACCTTGTAGGGGTTGAAAGAAGAGGCCAAGGTCTGTCTGTCGCTGGTGTGGCCAAAGGGAAACCTCCTTCAGAGTCAGTCGGCAGGGTCTAGTACGTCCAGGAGTCTCAGGGAAGGAGGGCAGTTGTTTCCATAGCTTCAGAATGTCAGGTGGCTTCCCCCCATAGACTCACTCCACGAGATGCTGCCTGCCCCAACCCCCCCCTTTTTTTTTGCTTTTTTTGGTGAGGCAATTGGGGTTAAGTGACTTTCCCAGGGTCACACAGCTAGTAAGTGTCAAGTGACTGGATTTGAACTCGGGTCCTTCTGACTCCAAGGCCAGAGCTCTCGGCTTGCCTGCCCCTTTTTGAGGGCTCTGGTGTCAGCAACATGTTCCAGGGGACAGACTGTGTGCCCTGGCCTTTCTCCTTCTGAGTGGACACGGGCGAGGGGCTCACTCCCTACTCCCGTCTCCCGGGTTTCCCGTCATGAGCACCTGGTTCCTGCTGGTTGGTCAGCATTTAGTCTGTCCTTGGGTCGTTTCATTAGGGTTAGGTGGGAGACGGGTCAAACTGCTCCCCTCTGTCCCTGCGAGATGAAGGGTCACAGGCCACTGTCTGTCTCTTCTATTCGGGCATGCCAGAACGAACAAATGATTTTGTGGGGGGAACGTCACTGGGGCTCTTTGGCTCCCGCCTTTTCAAGGTCGTGGAATATCATGATGACCCCCGAGAAGGGGAGGGCCTTGGCTTGTTTCGTTTCTCGGCATGGAATGCTGAGGCCCGTCTGCAAGTTAGCCTGGGTCTTGGGTGTTGTGTCTCAGTTTCCTCATCTGTAAAATGGGGATCAATACCTCCCAGGGGCGGGGGTTGTGAGGATCCCATGAGAGAATGTTTGACACGTAGGAGGGCCCTTAGTGCTTATTTCATTCCTTCCTTCTTGAGGGGAGAGCTGGACTAAAAGCAGTTATTGTGATGGTGACTGAGCCTAGAGTGAGCATTGGTAGCTAGAACAGGTGCTTGGAATCTTGGACTGCGTGAATAAAAGAGATATCTCGTCTGGGGACAGAGACCTTGCCAGACTGTCCTGGTGGGACCAGCCCTGGAGGACCGCATTTGGACCAACGGAAGGTGACCC
Organism: Vombatus ursinus; assembly: GCF_900497805.2. NCBI lineage: Eukaryota > Metazoa > Chordata > Mammalia > Diprotodontia > Vombatidae > Vombatus > Vombatus ursinus. The sequence goes on from NW_020951147.1 coordinate 3,181,597, forward strand.
CAGAGAGGCTGTTTGAGAGAGTTGTTTTCAGAGCTGCTCTGGGTGGCCTCAGAGGATGGCGAGTTGCACAGATTGTGACACGGGGTAGGGATAATGGCCGTCAAGAAGCAGAGGTGCCCCTGAGCAGGGGCCTGGGCCGTCCCCAGGGAGAGCATCTTCTGCTTTGCTCGGGGCAGGAGGGAGATATGACTGTATTTTATTTTTCTCTTTCTAGAGCCGCCGTTTGGACACTGAGGAGTTAAGTTTGCCAGATATCTCTGCAGAAATAGCTGAGAAAATGGCCACGTTCCATGGTATGAAGATGCCATTCAATAAAGAACCCAAATGGCTTTTTGGAACCATGGACAAGTAAGTGGTGAGACCGGCCTGGCCGGTGTTGCGTCGTCCATGAGCGATGCCCGCTTGTCTGCCTCTTCCTGAAGTGGTCGGTGGTGGTGGTGTAGTTTGCTAAGTTGCACCTCCAGAGCCTGGCCCTGCCCCCTGGACTTCAGCCCCTTCCGCGTCTCAGTTCTGAGACGTGACATTAAGCAGGTTGCTGGCCGACAGTGTAGGCCCCCCAGGCCCCAGTCATCCCTGGCTCAGCTTGGATGGGATAGTGGAGGGGTCTCCTGAGAATGTAGGATTGCATTTGTGAGCTTGCCTCAGGTTCATCAGACTGTCTGTAGAACAAACACAAAAAGCTAAAATCAATTGTCTAAGCATCCTTTTTCTTTTTTTCACAAAGATATTTAAATCAAGTTCTGAGAATTAAATTTACCAGAGAATCCAGAGTTAAAAAACTAAACAAACTCCTCAGTTATAATCTGCCTTTGGAAATGGAAAATCTAAGGTGAGTTTTCCTTCTATTTTTTTGATCCTATGAATTAGTCTATCTAAAAGATTAAGTTTTCTCACTGGCACCTTAGCCATCTTATAATTGACTCAAAAATGTAGAACCTGTGAGATCCCATTGCTTGCTTTGGAAAAGGCCCTGGGCTCCATCAGGAGAACACAAGGCCGCCTCAGTAGTGCCTTCAGGGTCGAGAACCCTGTTGCATGGCCTCTGATCTGAACGTTTGGAGAGGCATAAAAGGCATGTCCACAGCACTGAGATGGAGGAGACCCAGTGCAGAGTGCAGGGGAAGGAAGTGCGGCCTGGTCCTCTGGCTCCACGACTCTGCCGAGTCTCCCGAAGGAGACCTGCTACTGTCCGTGCAGCAAAGGCTAAGGGGAGGAACAGGACCTCTTGACCGGGTTTCGCCACACATCTGGGTGGACACTCTTTACAACTTGTCTGGCCGTACCATCAGGCAGTGAGCCGAGCCCCTGGCTGAACAAGGAATATGAGGTGGGCTGGATTGCGTGGCAGGAAGATGAGGAGATGGTCCCTCGTCAAGAGGGAAAAACGACGTGCTCTGTTGGTGTGGCACCGTCGCCATGTCAGAGACGAGGAGGAGTGTACCCACTCCATGGCCAGCTTTTGGGAGGGCCTACGTGGATTCTCTGTGTCATTGAATGAAGCTCAGTATATGAACAAGATCCCCGACACTCACCACCGCCATGCTGGTCATCTGGAACTCCCATGCTGGAACACTGTCCTGGTCTTTTAGGGAGTAAAGGGGAGCACCCAGAGAGGCGTCTTCCAAAGGCCTCAGGGCTGCCACATGCAGCCTGGGCACAGCTGACAGAGTCCCTTCTCCAGACGTCATGAAACACCTTTTCTCTAAGCTGTCCCACAAGCCTTGGATGCTTTCTAGAGGAAGTCAGTTTTAGGAGCCAGCCAAATGACGGAAGAGAAATCGGTGGGCTGGGGAAGCTGCTGGAGACATTGAGCTGCACCCCAGGGCTGGGCCTCCCCGCTTGGCCCAGGGCCGGACAGTGCTTGCTGGTGAGGGAGGTGGAGGTGCCCAGACGAGGGCTCATCTGTGGTCTGCGCAGGTGGTGTCCAGCCCCTTCCCACCTTGGCCTCGAGCTTCTGAAGCATGTGCGTGTGCGCGTGTGATACTGAAAAGTACGTCCTTTTCTAGGTCTTTGCTGGAGTCGACGTCGTCGCCGGTGGTGTTTTGCCATAATGACTGCCAAGAAGGTAGGAGGTGATGCCAGGGGTGGGGGTGGGGCAGACCTCTCCTTGTCCTGCGGTCGCCTTGCGGGTGGGTGGGCTTGATTGTCAAAGGTCAGTCACCACTGGCTTGGTCCTGGGTGCAACCTCCTGCACCTGCTTCTCCACAGATGACTCGCTTCAGGGAATCACTCTCCCTGACTTGACAGAAAACCACTCCTGCGCGTTTAAAACTAAAGGAACTCACGAATCCCACCCAAATAGACAGTGAAGGCAACTGGGGGGCGCCACAGGGCACGGAGCACTGGACCTGGAGTCAGAAACACTTGGGTTCAAATCCAGCCTCAGCACTCACTGGCTGTGTGACCTTGGGCAAGTCACTTCACTTGTCTGCCTCAGTTTCCTCAACTGTAGAATGAGGTTGCCTAGAAGAGTTGTTGTGAAGATCAAACAAGACTCTATTTGTAGAGTGCTTAGCACAGCGCCTGGCACATGGTAGGGGCTTAATACATGTTTGAGCCCTTCCTCCAATATGCTGCAGAATCTATTGGCTTCGTGGTGCCATTGATCCTTATCATTAGCAGGAGTGCCCCATGTCTCCCGGCCATCAATGCCAAACCATGGTCAGTACAGCCTTTAGTCCAACGGCCTTCAGTTACATAAGCTACCGGTTGGGAACCACACATTGGTTACTAGGTGGGACAGTGATGTCAGACCAGAACTGGGCATTGCGGTCTGGCATTGGGCTCTCATCCCTTCCTGTCCAAGCATGTCAGGAGGCTCCAGAGTGGTGACATCTGTGGGCTGCTATCAGGATGTTGCATTAGGGTTAGCATAGTAAGAGGAGCCCAGTGGAAGGGCCTCCAGTGGCTGGCCCTGGGTTTCAAGAGAGCGCACTAGACTAGCAAGCCACCCAGTGACCGCCTACTGGGGTGCACTTTGACCCAGGGGTCATACTCCTCAGTAAAAAGGCTGTGGGGCCAATTCTCTTGTAGGGAACATCCTCTTTTTGGAAGGTGGGGAGAACTGGGAAAAGCAGAAGCTGATGCTCATCGACTTTGAATACAGCAGTTACAATTACAGGTAACGTGTCCCATGGGCCTGTCGGCTGCTGCGTGGTCTGCTTGCTGTTTGACTATTTTGAAAATCCTATTGAATGGAAAAATCAGGAAGCCAGAGCAGCTTCTCCAGGGTGGGCACATAGGGCAGGGGAGTCGTGATGTTATGCCAGGCGGAGGGAAAAGCTGTTGGCGTGGACCATCCTTCGTTTTTATGATGTTAAAAGTAGTTTTAAAGATAGCGGGAGAGAGAAGCAAGATCGAAAACTATAATGTTTGAGCTGAAGAGTGCTCATTTCTGGGGAGAGGGAGGGATTCGTTTTTCAACAAAAACAGTACTAAGAAAATTGGATAGTTTCTTGGGGAGGGGGAAAGAACTAGACTTATCATCTTATGCCATGGACTGTAATAAATTTTAATCAAGTCAGGGATGTGGATATCAAAAAGGCACATCATTTTTTAAAATGAGAGGAGAATAGAAGGTTATCTCTTTCACGAATGTAGGTAGAATTTTTAACCAGTCATGACTTCAAGGAAATGGAGACGAAATTGGTGAATTTAGTTATGTAAAACAGAAAAGAAATGCACAGCAAAAAGCAATGAACCCAAAATAATAAGGAAAGATAATGAATGGGGAAGATCTAACAGATAAGTGGTCAGAGGATATGAACAGCATTTCTTAAAATAAATATAAATTGTCAATAACTATTTGAAAAAGTGTTGCATGTTACTTTGTAAAATAAAAGAGCTCTTCATCATCTTCTTCCCATTCAGTTGGTAAGAATAGTAATAAAAAAAAGGACAAAGTTGAACGCTTAGTACGTACAGTGCACCAATTCCCGGTTCTGACCAACCTTTTTAGAAAGCAATCTGGAATCATATAATGGGAGCTAGAAAAAAACATTCACAATCTTTGATCAGATGATCCCACTGCTATCCCTAAGGATGTTTTGGTTTTTTCCCTAATAGTATTTTATTTTTTTCCAATTACATGTAAAGACAGTTTTCAGCATTGGTTTTTAATGAGATTTTGACTTCTGTACATACCTCTGTTCCTAAGAAGCAAATAAGGGGGAAGCCATTGACTAAGTGTTAATAGAGAAATGAAACAGAATGTTCTGGCTCTCGTAAGAAATGCTGCCTCTGCACTGTCGTGCAGCCGTGTTAAGTCCGCATGCAGCCAAATGGTGCCAGAGAGAGGGTGCGTTTGCCAGGCTTAGGTGGTGCGTTGCTGGTGCAGAATTTACCTCCACTATTGATTGTCAGAGATACTGGTGTGCTTTGCCATTTCCTTCTGCAGTTCATTTTACAGATGAGGAAACTGAGGCAAACAGGGTAAAATGACTTGCCACAGTAAGTTTTTGAGGCCGGATCTGAACTTGGGTCTTCCTGACTCCAGTCCTGACACCCTGTCCACTATATCACCAAATATAAAAGGTTGGAGGATTTTTGTGGTCCATGTTCCCAACTAGTCCTTATCCCATGTCATGGGGAGCCAGAGGATTGGTGTCCCATCTCACTGGACATTTACTATCTGGGTGACCTTGGGCCAGGTGCTTCTTATCCCTGGGCCTCAGTTTCCTTATCTGTAAAATGAGAGGGTTGCACTCTAGGCCTGGGGTCTTGTGACCCAAATGAACACTTTGCGGACCAGCCAGATGGCAGGTTATCTGCCATATCCTGAGCGTGGCGATGTGTTTTCTTATTGCAGAGGCTTTGACATCGGGAATCACTTCTGCGAGTGGATGTATGACTACACTTATGAAAAGTACCCCTTTTTCAGAGCCAACATCCTGAAGTACCCTACCAAGAAACAACAGGTATGTCCACATCTCAGGTGGTTTTGCCCGTAGGCATTGGTCACCTCCTCTGTAAGCAGCCAGACACGTGTCCTGAAGAATCCTGCACAAGGTAGCTCTGGGAGGGGGCCGAGTACAGGAGGGGGCACGTCTTAGGCATTGGCCCACTTTGGGACGCAGCCAGGGGCTTTTGGAGAGAGCATGCGCTGTAGGGAGCCTGACTTTCTGTGGTTATGACAGAACTCAGATGCCCAGAGAAGAAAAGCAGAGGGAGTGGGTTTCCTTTGTAATCCTATGATTCTGATTTTACGCACTTCAAAGCCGTGATAGCGGGAAGGAGCCCTGAGGCCCTCTGGGCACATCATGCGTGGCCGGGCCCCAGGAGGGACTTTCTCCTCATCCCGTACATTCTGTGCTGCTGGGCCTGGGTGTGGTGACTAGATGGGTCAGAGGCGCAGGGATGCACAGGACCTTTGTGTCCAGCGGGCACTCAGTGGATGTCTGAGATTCCAAAAGGAGACCTAGGGAAGACAAGAGGTTCGAGTGAACTGCAGGCTGAGTGGGAGCCCAAAATGAGAGAGAGGGAGAAAGCCCCACACAGCACGAGCTCAGTACCAGTGAAGGGGCGGCGAGCACCTTCTCTGTACCAGGCTCGGATGAGGAAAGGGCCCCTCTCCTCACCAGGACCAGCCCTTTGGGTGTGCTCTGGACCCAGTCTGTCCTGTCTTCTGCAGATTGCCCCCGTGGTCCTCCTCTCACCCTCTCATCTTCGCCAACCCCCTATGAACACAGCTGTAGTTCCCCCATCCTGAAAAACCTGAAGGGGCAGCTGCCTCTTCCCTTTGGCATGTAGTAGGCCCTCTAAGCAGTGCTTATTGCTTGATTGATTCAGCCCTCCTGTCCTGGACAGCCTGAAGCATACTCAGACTTGTGGAGAGGAGCCTTAGAAGGTGTAATCTGAATAGGGGGGAGGGCGGCAGTCTGGGCTCATGCTCAGAGCTCCACATGAGGGAAAGTGACCTTGGGGTCAGCCCCAGCCTTGCCAGGCATTGCCCTGCCGAGTGACTGCAGGGCAGAGGACCCACTTGGGGTGCCACCGCCCCCAGAGCTAGTGCAGAAAGAATCCTGTTTTTGGCAGAGGCTGTCTTTCTATTTGGCCAGTTGGTGGGAGAGGGGAAGGGCATTGAAGCTGGGAATGAAGTGCCTGGTGCCAGGGTCCAGCTCCATGCTGCCCTCTAGTGGGCTGTCCACCATCTTCTCTCCCCTGAAGCCAAGGAACCCTCTATGATCATTCTCCTGTTGAGTGTTTGGACAAGACATTTCCGCGGGTAAAAGGTGACATCGAGCAGAAAGGCTGCCTGGAGAAAAGGCGAGCCCTGGGGGGAGAAGGAGTGCAATGGAGACATGGAGAGGGACGCTGGAGGGAGGAGGGCACAGTGTTGAGGAAAGAGAAGAGGCGTGGTGAAGGCTACCCAGAAATTGCTGCAGAGCGTGTGTGGAACATGGCGAAGCGTTGCAAGTTTGCCCGCCTGCAGGCCAAACTCGTGCCTAGATTCAGGGGTGCAACTTCTTGCTGCATGTTGTAGAGAGCCCTGGCCCCTGGAAGAGGGGGAGTGGGCTGGTCCAGCTTCACGTTTTCAAGTGGGAAATGGCTTTGGAATCCCATCATACCCATCAGAATACCTGGAGCCTTGGGTTGTGTTTCTGGGTTTGCAGCCTTGCCTCAGTGGCCCTGGGGCAGGACTGCCTGAGGCCAGACGAACTGACCATTTCTGAAGTCTGGCTGTAACTTAGGGTGCTGGAAGACATCTTCTCCCTTCACAAAGACTTCATGGCCAGTTTACTTTAAATAGCTCTTTGTTGTTGCTGTTCAGTCGTGTCTGACTCTTTGTGACCCATAGACCGTAGCACGCCAGGCCCTTCCATCCTGCGCCATCTCCCAAAGTCTGTCCAAGCTCACGTTCGTTGCTTCCATGCCAGCATCCATCCATCTTTTCCAGTGAGTCTCATCTTCTCGTAATGTGGCCAGAGTATTTAAGCTTCAGTATTTGTCCTTCCAGTGAATAGTCTGAGTTCGTTTCTTTAAGTATTGAGTGGTTTGATCTCTTGCTGTCCAACGGTCTCTCAGAAGTCTTCTGGAGCGCCACAGTTCAAAGGTGTTGATTCTGCCATGCTCGGCTTTCTTTACCCTCCAGCTGTCACAGCCATACGCTGCTACTGGAAAAACTCTAGCTCCGACCATGCGGACCGTTGTCAGCGAGATGACGTCTCTGCTCTTTAGCCTGCTGTGCAGGTTTGCCAGAGCGTTCCTTCCAAGGAGCAAGCGTCTTTTAATTTCCTGGTTGCAGTCTTTGCAGCGATCTGAGCCCAAGAATATAAAATCTGACATTGTTCCCATTTCTTCTTTCTCTATTTGCCGGGCAGTGAAGGGACTTAACAGCAATATCATGTCCAAAGTGTTTTTAACATATGCACGAATGTGTGGGGGTCAGCCTCCCAGATCCCTTGGAGCTTGGGATGGGTAACCTGCTGTGTGATCCTCTTAGAGCCGTGGTTGTAGCTAAGCCCTGATAGAGAGGCTTCTTGTCAGCCCTGAGACATCCCTTTGGTTAGCCTGGAGCATTCTCAGCCATCCTGAGACTGCTTCAGGAGGCCAGCTCTTTGCGCTCAGTCACCTAGGTCTCTGGGTTTGCAGGCAGCACCATTCCCTCTCTTCGTTTACGGGGTGCTTTGGCTTTTCCCACAGTGGGGGGGCTGCTGCAGTTTGTAGAAATCGATGGTTGTCTTCATTTTGTGTTCTCTTCATTTTCGTGTGACTTTTCTTCAAATTTTCAAGTCTTCCTTAGTTTCTCTGAATGTCGTTTATTTGAGGAAATTTCTCAGAATACCTGGTACAGTTTCTCTGTTCTGTCTCCATTGCTTCTGGTGCTTTGAACTGACTGATTAATTGTTGCATTATGTTTTAAGTATCCATGCTCTGCTTTGACACCTACTGTGTGCCAGGAACTGTCCTAAGCCCTGGGGGTACAGAAAGGCAAAACCAGCCCCTGCCCTCGAGGAGCTCACGTTCTACGGGAGAGGCAGCGTGTGCAGACAGCCGTTAGGAGTTGTTTTTAAGAATTCCTTCAACCCCCGATTTCTTGGCTCATTCTCGTCTGATGATGATTAAAAGTTAACAACAACCTCAGATCGTGCGGCAGGTGACAGCAGGGCCTGGGGCCTCTGGCTCTGCCGAGTCACATGCACATCTTGTCCTGTTTGTGATTGAACCCTTTCTTTTTTTTAGCTTCATTTTATTTCTAACTACTTGGCTGCCTTCCACGATGGATTTGAAAACCTCAGCGACAAGGAGAAGTCCAGGATGGAGGAAGAAACATTGGTGGAAATCAACAGGTGACCTTTCTCATTGCACAGGGACGCTCGTGCTCGTTGTCATCTGGTGTGTTAGGTGTCTCTGAGCGGAGCGCAGGGGGCCTCGGGTTTGCACGGGTGGACGTGATTGGTCACATTTCCTGGTCCACTGTCAGGCACTGGTCAGAGCTTGTTTAATGACAGAGCCCTGCTGCTGGCAGACTTGAACTAATTGCTTGGCAGGCTCTTTGGGCTCAGGTAAGACTGTCTTTGTAGACGGTGGGGTATGGAAATCTATCCTATCCTACAGGAAAATAAGGGGGGGAAGGGGAACAAGGAACAAGAGAGCAGGGGGTTGATAGAGGGGAGGGCAGATTGGAGGAGGGGATAATCAGAAGCAAACACTTCTGAGGAGGGACAGGGTCAAAAGAGAGAATAGAATAAATGGGGGTGGGATAGGATGAAGGAACTATACTCATTTTTTCACAACAGGACTGCTATGAAAGTGTTTTGCATGACTATACACCTATAACCTGTATCGAGATGTTTGCTTTTTCAATGAGAGTGGGTGGGGAGGGAGGAAGGGAGAAAATTTGTAACCCAAAGTTTTAAAAACACGTTAAAAAGAAGAAAAAAAAGAATGCACAGTAGTCACAAATTTGCATTAGTAGAGGGAATTTTCCTACTGAGAAGTTTCCTAAAGCAATAAAATATTTTTGTAGACCATTAAAAAAGAGAGAGAGAGACTGTCTGTAGAAAAATTAAAAATCTTGCTTTGAATCTTTACTCTGGACATCTTCTGGGCCATGAGTCTGTGTTAGAATGTTCCCTGGAATGAGGCCTTCAAGACAAAAAAGGCTTGGGAAAAGGCTGCTCGGTAAGGAGTGGCCTTGTAGGGACAGTCAACAGAGAGGGTCAGGTGGCTTTCTTGGACCAAAGGGGAGTACTCAGAAAGCTACCAGGGGCTTCTGACTTTGTCTGTGACCCTGCCTGCGCCCCAGTTAGAAGTTCATTGACCTGTCTCCAGCGATGCCTTGTCTTGGCCTCTCTCCCCAGATGGAGGTGCCATTGATTTCCTGGGTTGGAATAGGGTCTAGGAACAAGGGCAGAAATCGGAGAGAGGGACGCTGAGGGGCCATAGCACCAAGGTGTGGGGGGAGGCAGCGGCGGACCTGAGAAAGCTCAGTTGTGGGCTGGAGGAATTATCAGAAGAGATGGGCTGGGAAAACGTTATGAGCAACTCGTTTTTATTATAAACTCAGTCCTCCACCAAAGTACTTGAGTAACCATATGAAGTAAGAGCGGAGGAGACGCTCTTGTCCTGTGACCTCTTCCTGGCCTGCTGCCCCTCCCACCACGGTGACTCTGTCTTCTTGGCCGCCCGGAGCCTTTGCCGGAGGCCCAGGTTTGGACGGGTCCTTTTCTGGAGGGGCCGGCTCTGTGAAGTTTAGAGTCTAAACCAGCCTGGCGCACAGGAAGCACGTCTTGTGTGGAAGACAGCTCCGCGTCCTCCTCTTCCTCTCTGCGTCCGTCTTGAGAGAGAGGATGAGGAACCTTCTTAGCAGGAGTGGAGGGGGCGGGGGGGCCCCCCCAGGAGCACCCTGACCACCGCCATCGCCCTTCTCCCCAAGGGACTGTGGCAAGTTCATCTGGAGTCCTGAAGTCACTTTCATAATAATAGGCTTTTAATTTTTGAAAATTCAGCTACACCCACTGGGCAAAAACAAAATAAAAAAACATGCCACACCTGTGAGGGAAAGAGCAGTAACAACTTAGTGCAAGCAGATGCCCTGGGTGGGAGTGAGAAAGAGAGGTGAGTCTGTCCCCTGCCCTCCTGACCTGTTCCCCAGCGGGTGGGACAGAGTTGGAGACAGTGACAGCGGCTCCTCCAGCCCTCAGAACCCACTTGGCCAGCCAGCTTCCTTTGCCTTCTGTCTTTGATAGAGGATTTTGGCTAGAGCACTTTCACCTGGCACACTGACCCCAGACCCTTATGCCCATAGAAAGACAGGGCTCCCCAGGACTGAGAGAAAGTGAGCCTGTCTGGGCATTGCTTTAGTGGGGGTGAGGAGAGACAGCCAGATTTGTTTTCTTTTCTGTTTGGTAAAGGATGTGTGTCCCTGTATCCCGGAGCCTTCGCCACCCCTCCCAAGTTTTTCCTCTAGACCTGCAGGGTGGGGGGCATGCCACCCAGCAGCACCGGCTGCTTTAGTCGGCTGGGGTCCTGGTGTCTGTCAGAATCAGGCATGACAGCCACGGTTCTGAAAACACAGACACGAATCTGGTGGGGATTTGCCGTTCCGGGGGGGGGGGGGGGTTCGTATATGGGAAACCCTAACCACACCTTTGCACGCGGGTTGTGACCGACACCCTCTTGTTCTAGAACGTGTTTCTCACCATACTTTCTTGCTTCTGATTTACCATTATAGGTTTGCCTTGGCGTCCCATTTCTTCTGGGGACTTTGGTCAATCATACAAGCCAAAATTTCATCTATTGAGTTTGGGTACATGGTATGTGTCATATAATTTTCTCCTCTGTTCTCGCCAGCCCCTCACCCCCCAGAGAAGTTATGGAGGGAGTGGTTGAGCTTTGAAAGGCAGTGACTGGCGGGTTGTCCGATTGCCTCCCTCCCTCATGGCGAGGTGGCTCAGGGGAGACTGACCCTGCCTCAGGAGCCTGGTGGTCTGCGCAGGCTGCGTCCCTCGGCCATCCGAGGTGCCGGAAGGGCTGCTGCGGCAGGACTCGGATGGCGCCCATTTGGGTGGCCCCACTCTGCCTTCGCTTGGAGACCTTCGGCGGGGCGGGACACGCTGCCGTCTTCCACGGAGGCCCATTCGTCTTTGGGAGGTCTTGTTAGAAAGTTCTCTACAACTGCCCCCCATCCTTCCTTAGTGATCACAGTGATGGCAGCGGACGCGTGCTCTGGCCCTTTCTCACTTCTTGCTCTTTGGATGAGAGAGGGGAGAGGCGCCCCGCGGCCCCCACCCCACCCCCGTGTCAGGGCCCCAGTGCCTGAGGCTGCCTGTGCTCCTTCCCTTAGGACTACGCTCTAGCCAGGTTCGATGCCTATTTCGACCAGAAGAGGAAACTCGGCGTGTGAGCCTTGGAGCCTTGCAGCAGGGGGTCCCTGCACTGTTTGTGTGAAGAGAGCGGCTGGGTGGGATTTCTCCTCTGTGCTTGACTCCTGCACCTGCAGCCCGGTAGGCTCGGCCCGCCTCCCCTGGGAACACCCACGCGTGTGGGACTAGAGACTTATTAAAAGTCGGGCAACGTTTATTTCCTATCTCGTTGACGATTTCGCTGGGAGTCTTTGACGTGAGATGGGGACGCAAACCAGATGGCGAGAGCCGAGTGCCTCCTCATCCTTTGCTCCTCCTCCCGGCAAGCGGGGGCTGAGCCCCCACACCCCAACAGCGAGCAGCATCCTGGGGGGCTGGTTCTTACTGTTTCATGGGTATGTATTTTTTTAAACGTGCTGGTAAAGGTTGTGGCCAGGATGCTGGGCATTGGCCACGCATTGTAGACACTACTAGCTTGCAGAAGGAACCAGGAGCTGCTCGCAGCATCACCGCTTGCAGGGCACGCCGTGTGTGCCCGCAGCTCTAGGACACTACCGTTCCAACCCTTGGGTCCAAATCGCCAGTGCTCAAGAAAGCGCGTCGACTTAGACTCACACTGTAGCTTCCTTGTGACTGGTGTACATGCTTTGTTATCCAGAGGCATCTTACTGTAACTGGAAAGAACCCTTCCCCCAATTGCTGGCTGCCAGTGAAGGGGGCCGGAGGGTGCAGGGCTGGGGGGAGTCGGGGGGGAGGGACAGCTTACACGGGCTTCCACCAGCCATGGGGCGTGGGACAGCTCTCCTGCAATGCCCCAGGCCTCCCCCAGCCTAGACCCTCCTGTGTGGCGGGCGAGGGAGTGAGAATACTTGGTCTTCCTCCTCCTCCCACCATTTGTGGGGTGGGAAGGGAATCCTTGTAAAGGTTAAGAAGCCCCAGCTGCTTCCACGCCCCCACTTTCCCCTCATGGCACCCCACTAGTGCCATGATTGGGGTAACCAGTTGACTGTGCTGAGAAATGGGGGAGGAGAAGAATCGCTGTGAAATGTCCATAGGTATTAAATGACCCTTTGGGGTAAACCTTGAGCTCTTTTTTTACTCTGAACTTCTATTTGAGTTTTGTGTGCAAACATTTCAACCACCACAGATTGTACTATACTAAAAATAAAAGTTTTAAAATCAGACCTAGCTTGGTGTTTTTGTTCTTGGGTTTTCACTGTGCTGGCTAGTGTAGTTAACCTGGGTTGTTTTGTTTTTGTATTTATGGGGGAATGGCTCTCGGAGAAGGGGAGGGAGAAGACTGGAAAAATATGGGTGATGTGGAAAACGAAAGAGATGAATCCCTCTTTTTAAAGAAATGTCATTGCTTGCTGAGACCTCTGCCTCTTCTCTGGAGGGCACTCCTTAACCGGCCAGTTTTGGCATCCCTTCTGGGCTGCCGGCTCAAGTCTTATCGCCTCTGTGGTCCCCATGATGAGTCTGCCCTGGGCCAGACCTGGCTGTCCTGTTCCCAGATTCTGGGTGTGGGAGGTGGTCCCTTGGCAGAGTTCTCTGGGTAAGAGCAAGTCCCCAAGAGATAAGTGGTCAAAAGATAGAAGCAGGCGGGTTTCAAAAGAAGAAATGCAAACGATAAACTACCCTATGAAAAAATGCTTTAGCTCATTGTTAATAAAAAGAATTACAACTTGAATTTCCCTTGCGCCCATCAGCTTGGCCAAGGTGTAAGTAGTCAAGGTTAAAGAGGCTGTGGGAGGACAAATGGTCACACTGATGCATTTTGGAATTAGAAGTCACTGGGTTTTGTACACAGCAGTCCAGGAGTAGGCATATACTGCAGAGGTGAAAGGGAAAGGTCCCATATCTAAGAAACGTATAGCAGAACTCGGGTGGGGCTGGGGTGACCAAAAATGCATGCCCATTGCCGGATGGGTGGACAAATTGTGGCACATGAATGGATGGAATGGAATATTACAACCCTAAGTGCCTCCAGAAGTGAGGAAGATGAAGAATTACAAAGGGCCCATCACAGGGACTGATGAAATCTGAGTGGAACCAGGAGAATGATTCAGGAGGAAAATGAAGACAAAGACGCCCACCCATCCACACTGATCAATAAAGTGAGCCATCCCCCTTCCTGGGTGGAGGTGTGGATCAGAGCTGTAGGAGAGTGAGCGTGGCTGGGGGTTTGGCTTCGTTTGCTGTTGGGACGCAATCTACATGACCTATGGTCCCCGGCTGGTTCAATGAGAAAAACACTGACCTTCGATTCAGAGGGTGTTCTGCTTTTAGGGACGATTTCCTCAACCATAAAATAAAGGATTCGCAGAATTGGACAATTTTAAAGTTTGAAAGCGACCTTTGTGGGCAGCTAATCCAGGCCGTTCCTAGAAATGAGCCCCCTTAACAACATGGGCAGCTAGGTGGAACGGTGACTTGGGGAGTCCCTAGGAAGACCTACATTCAAGTCCTTTACCAGTTCTCAGACCCTGGGTCATTTCACCACTCTGCCTCAGTTTCCTCATCTCTAAAACGCTTTGGCAGCCTTAAGGTGCTATGTAAGCGGTAGCCATTGCTCTTTTTACTGTGATTATTATTGTCGTCTTTGTCAAGGGACCGGTCACCCAGACTTAGCAAAGGAGAGCCCATGACAGCCCAAAGCAGCATATCCTAATTTGAGGCCACTGACTAGGAAGTTTTGGGTTATTTTTTTTTTCATAGCCACGTAATGCTCTGAAAACAGTTATGTCCCTCCCATGCCTCTTCACGTTAAACACACTCAGTTCCTCCAACTAACCCTCCCAGGCACGGCGTCAAGGACCCTACCCAGCCTGGGTACCTGCCTTTGGACCATCTCCAGCTTCCTATCATCTCATTCTTGGAAGCTCCTTCCCTCTTAATGGAACTCAAGATCTCATTCACTTCCTTGGCTGATGCGTATCGAGCTCCTGGATTCCTCCCAAACTGCTGCCCACCTACCCACTCTTCTCTCATCTCAAATTCATGAAGTTGATCTTGCAAGGTGACTGCTCTCCAGTGAATTTAATCTTCGATTTGGCTGAATTGGATTCCAACTGGCAAGATCTTTTTAGATCCTGACTCATCCAGGCTGTGAATTACCACCCCTCACCCCTGGCTTGGTGTCACCAATGCACCCAAGGGTTTGCACAGGGTGATCTCAAGAGGCTGCTAGCATCCCTGGGCAGGGAGCTCGGCTGGAGCTTCTCGACCGGGGAGTGACAATGAAGTTCTCTAAAACACTCAGACGAGAGGCTCCTCAGGCCGCGGCCCAGCCGAGAGCTCCTCTCCTTTGCTCACAAGTCCTCTGGTGTGCTCTTCCCTCCTGGGCCAGCCTAGCAGGCTTGAGGCTGCCGGAGCCAGGAGCAAGGCCAAGGCCAAGTCTGCACTGCAACCCAGAGGCCAGGCCACAAAAGGGGCTTTGTCCCCCCCACCCCCACCCCCACCCCGAGCCGTCAGGAAGGATCCTTGGTAGCTTGGGTACTGGCTCAGGCCACCTTGAGAGGAGGCGGCCCAGGGGCAGGAGCTGGAGAGCTGCTGTCCTGACTGGCCTCCAGCCCCCAGTTCCCCACCCCTTGGGGTATCCAATAACTGTACTTCCTGCTTCCTTTCCTAACCCTTCAAGGCACATTATACAAGAATCGCTCCACTTGTTTTTACAAAGTAAGAAACTGAGGCTTGGAGGAGTGAAGGGACTTGTTCAGGGTCTTGTAGCTAATAAGGTGTCAGAGTTAGAATGTAGGTCTCAGGATTCCAAGCTCAATTCTCCTTCCCCTATGCCACAGCACCTAGCAAGGCAACAGGCTTAGAACCTCTAGAACTCAGAAGCACTTAGTTCTAATGCACGCCAGCAAACATACATTTAACCCCCTCCCTGCTGGCAAGGCTCCCGATTCCAATTCCACTCCCAAGACGGGGTGAGCCTGGGCCAAAATCACTCCTGTTTCCTCAACTGGAAATCGGCAATAATGCCTTTAGTAAGAGAGCCCCTTGCAGATATTAGAAGTTCGAGGTCGATGCTGCTCATTTTCTCCTGGCTGAGGCGTGCAGGTGCAGGGGCCGGGTATAAGAGGGGGATGAAGACACACTCAGCTGGGACCTACCCAAAGACAGCCTTGGTGCATTAGAGAGAGGCAGACAGGGCTGAGGAGGGTCGAAGGGAATGGAGTTACTGCCGGTTGCCTTAACACAAATTCAACAGGCAAAGCTGGGAAGGGAGGGCCTCCCTTCCAGGGGCAGGGGGGCCAGTAGGTGGAGAGTGTGGAAGGGGCTGGACTGTGGAGTCCTTGAGAAGAGAACTGTCTTCTGACTCTTCTAGCACACAGTAGGGACCTAATCAATGTTCAGGACAGCGTTCTGCACCCCAGCCCTATGGGGAGGGGTGCAAAGATTACTCAGAGAGGTTGCGTCTTGTCACCGGTCACAGCCAGGGAATGTCATGTGGGGCTTCGACACCCAAACACTCCAAGAGAGGTCTGCAGCCCCTCCTGGCCCACACCCCCAACCAACTGAGCAAGACGAACCGGGCTGGGGCTCCTTCAAATCTCTTTTATTGCTGTCTGGTAACACCCAGGGGTGGGGGTGGGCATCGGGTGAGGCTCTACAGGGTGCTCTCCTCCACCTCGAAGGTAAATGGGCTCAGCTTGTAGCCGGTGCCGGCGTAAAACTTGTTCTGGAACTCCACCCTGTGGGCCAAGCGGGGCCATCAGAGGGGCGGCAGGGAGACAGCTCCCGCCGTCCAGGCCTCTGTCGGCAGCCCCTCCCCCCACTCACCAGTGCAGACGCAGGGCATGCAGGAAGGCGGACAGCCCCTCCATCACCAGCAGGATGGCCACAGTGAGCACAGCAAAGGCGGCAAAGACGGGCACCAGCACCACGCTGGCCACGCCTATCTCCCGGCCCATGTGCAGACCTATTCGCATCACCATGCCCCACAACACCTCCGAGAGCTCTGCAGGGGGCACAGGGGCACGATGGGCATTTCTGTGCTCAGCCCCCCAGAACAAATGTCCTGTCCATTCTGCAGATGAGGAAAATGAGGCCCAGAGCACCCCCTAGCCACATACCAGCCATTCACCCTCTCAGTCATTCATCCATCCATCCTTGTTCTAACTCACTCCTCAAGTCTTCTGTTCTCCGGGCTTTGGTTTTCCCATTTATAAGATGAGAGAGGTTGGCCCAGGGGATCTCCAAAATCCCCCACCAAGGGGATCCGCCCCGGCCGAGGACCGGGAGTCTAGTCTATACTATACACGGAGGCCCATCTTGCCTCCCGGCCTTGGCCTCTGGACTGGCCTTTCACGCACAGGCCTTATCTCCCCACCAGCCAACCTGAAAAGCCTGGAAACTCCCCGAGGCCACGGAGCGTGTCTCCTTGTGGGAGCCAGCCAACCAGCCTGGGGCAGAGCCGGGGGCTGGGACCTTGGGGGCAGCTGCCGAATCCCTGGACACTGGGGGAGAGGATGCCTGAGCCCCTCCCTTAGGCAGTGTGACCCAGCCCCTAGCACTCACGGGCATGGGCCAGGCTCAGGGCCCAGAGACGAAGGTAGGAGGCGGTGTTGGAGATGCAGCCCAGACAGTACTCAATGGTGTGGATGGCCTGATGCATGAAGACGTCCGAGAATTCAAACTACAAGGGGAAGGAACGGCTCAAGGAGCAGGAAGGAAGAGGGTCAGGGAAAATTACAGGCGCTTCCATTTCAGTATCACACCCGGATCTGCCAAGCCTGTGAGCATTCACCGAGGCTCAGAAAAATGCTGTGACTTGCCAAGGGTTACACAGCAGTGAAATGTCTGCGATGGGGGTCTCCCCAGCTCTGAGCCTGAGCTCCGTGAACTCCAGAAATCGGAGGCTGGCTGGAATGATAGTGGGGCCCATTCCCATAGGGTGCTAGGCTGGGGCACCACGGCTTTTCTTCCCTGCGGGTGTTATCTGCCCTTTTTTTACAAAGGAGGGTGCGGAGATTCAGAGAGGGGGGTTCACACAGCTCCTACTCGTTAGACTGGGGATCCCGAGGGTGTGGGGAGGGGTGGCTGAGGCTGGACTCACCTTGGGCTCCTCCGCGTAGCCCGCTTTCTCCTCATCTTCCTCAACCCCACTTCCGTTCAGTGAGGCTCCATCCTCCGTCTCCCCGAGAAGGTGGCTTTTGTCTGGTGAGCCCTGGTCTCGGAGAGGCGGATGAGGCTGCGTCAGGTGGGCAGGGGGGGCCGGGTCCCGACGCCCACGCCCTCTGTCCATCTCTCCCCTGCCACAGTGCCCGCTCCCAGTGCCATACCTGCAGTTGGCGACCAATCCGTCTCTTCCGACGGTGCTGGGAGCACAGATATAGGGGTGTCCCCAGGAGAAGGACGGGCACAGAGGCCAAAGCCAGGATCACCAGAAACATCTGGACGGGCTCCTGCGGACGAGAGAGCGAAGTGGTTACAATGCGCTGGAGTCAGGCCCCCAGCCATACGGGCACCCTTCCAAAGTCACGGGCGAGGTCCCTTCAGCCATGGTCGTCCTCCCTGACTCCCTGCCTGGCCCTGGGGCTGAGCGGGCTGTCCTCTCCAGCCCAGAGAATACAGCATCCTTATGCAAGGTGAGCCTCAGCCCTCCCCATCTCTCTTGTAGGAGGCAGGTTCCCCAATACTTAGGGATCTATTAAGGGAAGGACCGTACTTTGCCGCCTCACCCCACCTGATGACGTCCCAGGGACGCCCCTGCAGGAGCAGCCTCCCTTCTCTGGCTCCGACCCAGACCCTCAGGGAAGGGGCCGTCCAGCCGGGGACAGGGGCTCTCTCCCGAGGCAGTGCCTTGTCCTAATTCTTAGGCAGTTTTTTTCTCACACCAATTGGAGAAAGGAGTCTACGGTGTCAGTACCACACCCAGGCGTCCCCATCTATGTGTACATGGACACGCTGGCCCTTTGCTGGATGGACCAGGGGGTTTTGCTGACTTTTTTTCTTGTTACTGGAGCTTTCTCACTGAGGAGAGGAGGGAAGGAGGCGAGTTGGAAATGAAGATGATGTAAGACAAAAGGTGGGAGGAGGGGGGCAGGGCACCGTGTTTAGCCTGGAGAAGGGAAGATTCAGCAACCTGAGAGCTGCCGTAACCTCCTTGAAAGGCTTGGGGAGGAAGGAGGCAGCAGCCTGGGCACGATGGGGGGAGAGCGTAAAGAGGCCCCTCGAAGCCGATGTCAAGGGGACCTCCCTCGAGGGGAAGGGGTGCCCCGGGCAGGGTGGGCAGAGGCTGGAGGCCCCCTTGTTGAGGATGCCCCTACAGGCTGCCTCGGAGGTCCCTGCCAACCCTTCATGATCTGTGATTCTTGGCCAATAAAACCGGTGCGTGGGATCACAGGAATCAGAGCTGGAGGAAGCCCCAAAGGTAAAGTGACTGGTGGCAGAAGGAGAACTCGAACCCAGCTCTCTTGACTCCCAGCCAGCAGTTCCTCCCCTTGCTTTCTGCTGCCAGAGCATTGCTCAGCTCTCTCCACCACCGCTGCTGTAGAGCAGAAGCTCCCTGCGGGCAGGGGTTGTTCCGCTTCTGTCTCTGTAGCCCCGGCACCGGCCCAGGGCCTGGCACAGCGGCCGGGGGTGGGGGGCTCCCTCCGAGCTCACCTGGTGAGGGTACAGGAGCCCGTTGGTGGGACTCCGGGAGAAGAGGAACATGTTGATGAAGTGGATGAGGATGCTGGGTGCCGGGGTCGAGCTGGTGGCCGAGAAGCACAGCCACTTGTAGGCGATCATGAACACCAGGTAGCCAAAGAGGCCCAGCAGGAAGAGCATCTCCGGCAGAAACTCGAGCAAGAGCCGGTGGGGCTGCCGGAAGTGTCTGTGGGGCGGGGCGGTGGGAGGCAAGAGGCTGCTGAAGGGGCTGCCGCCCACTGCTGCCCCTACCCTGCCCCAGCCCCCAGGCTGCTGCCCCGCCCCCAGGCTGCCCCCCAGCCCCCCACGCTGCCCCCCAGCCCCCCAGCCTGCCCCCCCAGCCTGCCCCCCACCCCCAGGCTGCCCCCCAGCCCCCAGGCTGCTCCTGCCCCAGCCCTCACAGATGGTTGAAAACACCCAGGATGACCCCAAAGGTCATGTGCAGGATGCCCAGAATCACCGACATCTTCATCTTGAAGGAGTTGAGAAAGCTCAGGTGGTTGATGGCCAAACTCCAGATCTAGTCAGGATGGGAAGGGCCAGTCAGAGGCTCCAGGTCCTGAAGGAGGGATGTGCTGGGGGGAGGGGAGCTCCTAGGACACCCTGGCCTCTGCCCGGGCCTCCGCCCTCACCTTGTTTCTATTTTCTGCAGCATCTGACACTGCAGCCCACACCCCTCCCAATACGATCAACTCTCCGCTTCCCTGACGCCTTCCTTCAACAAGCACTGATTAAACCCCTACTGTATGCCAACCCCTGTGCTGGCCATTGGGGAAATACAGCCCCTGCTCTCATGCGGGTGACAGCCTAGGAAATAATTATAAACACGGCATTACATGATTAGTCATGAAACAGGGGCAAATCTGAGGAGGCTTTGGCATCCAAATGGAATCCCCCACCTCGGAGCCTTTACCCAGGCTGTTCCCACTGCCTGGCATGCCTTCCCTCCCTTCCTAGCTCCACCTCTTAGAGAACTCCTGTTTCCTTCAAGACTAACGTGTTCATAATTATCTCCTAGGCTATGACCTCCATGCGAGCAGGCACTGCATTTCCCCCAGTGGCCAGCACAGGAGTTGGCATACAGTAGGGGTTTAATCAGTGCTGGTCCCCCTGAATCTTCTCTTCTCCAACTAAACACCCCAATTGCCTTCAGCAGTTCCTCTGATGGCACAGATCCTCTGTCATCCCAAACCCCCGCCCTCAAGCTGACTCCAGTGGCCTCAGGGCATCTCCCTCTTGGGCACAGGCTGTCACAGGGGCTTCTGGAGGAACAGGTCTGACCCCAGCACTCACAAATGTCAGTGGCTCCCCACTGCCCCTCAATCTGGGCCTGCCTTCCTGTCCCAGCCTTCTCTCCTGGAAGGCTCTTGATCCTGCCAAGGAGAGGGGCTTTGGGTGGTTGGGAGGCACTCGGCACAGACCGGACGTGCCTTTGTCAGGGACATTGTCGAGATCCAGTTTGGTCAAGACCGGACTGGTGCAGACCCCTCTCGAGCTCTTTCTGTCCATAGGACTGCAGCACCCCACAGACCTGCCCCAGCCTGGCTCCCACACACGTGCTCCCCAAACAATGACCATTCCTGTCGTCTGACGCCGGCTTAACTGCCACGGCGACCACGAAGCCTGCCCTGACCATCCTGGCTGGGAGTGAGGGTCCCTGCTCAACTCCTACAGGGTTTGATATCGTGCTTCTTTCCCCTCTCCGGGCCCAGTTTCTCCATCTTAAAAATGAGGCGGTAAGGCCCCTCCCAGCTCCGACCCTATGTTCTCGCTCTGATATTCCATGTTTTAAGCCTCCCCAGCCCCACAGTGATGTTCTAAGCTCTAACGTCCCTCCTAGCTCTGAAATTCTCCATTCTGAGGTCCCTCTTGCCTCCGCCAGTCTTATGTTCTAAAAGCCTGTCCAGCTCCGACAGTCTAGGACTCACCGGGTCGATACCAAAGGGGTAGGGTCCCCGGAAGACATCGGTGACATTGGGATCCAGGCTGAGGATGGGGTGGTCGGCCAGAAATGCTGAGCTGTAAGACCCAAGATTGTCAGGAGGCGTCAGGGGGCAAGAGGGGAGGACGGGAGCTGGTGGGCTAGAGGAGAGAGCTTCACCTCCAGTTGGACTGGCTCGCCATGGCCCTGACGCTCCAGCCCGAGGGGAAGATGGTGGTGGCTCGACTGAAGCATTCGTTGTAGATGAAGCCAGTGTAGATGGAGAAGGCCCCCATGAGCAGAAGCAGGTAGCGGCCTCCGAAGAAAGTCCTCCAGATCTGGGGAGGGGTGGGAGGTGGGGGTCCGTGGGGGTCTAGTGTCCAGGGAGGCCGGCCCCCAGCCGTCCTGCCCCCGTCCATCCTCCCCTGCTCCTCCCCAGCCCTCCAGGATTTAGAGCTGGAAGGGGCGTCAGCGGGACGGCAGCATCGCAGATCCAGCCGGGAGAGGTCCAAGGCCGTGTAGTCTAGCCCTTGGTTTTATAGCTAGGAAGCCAAGGCCCAAGCTAGGAAGTGATAGAGCTAAGCTTCCAATTCCCAGAGCAGGCCTGCTCCCTGCAAGCTCCAACTGCACCCCCCCAGAGTCCCCAGGCCTCCCCTGCCCTCTGCCCCTCACCTCATTCTGCGAGGCCTTCACACTGGGCCGGTTCTCTCCAAGCACCATGGCCAGCGCGAAGAGGAACATGAGAAGCCCGTGCCCCACATCCCCAAACATGATGGCGAAGAGGAACGGGAACGTGATGATGGTGTAGGGGGCTGCAGGAGAAGGAGGACCCCGGCACACATCAGCCCGAGGCCGGGCCCCTCCCTCCCAGATCCACAGAAGGAAGGGAAACGGCCTCGCTCACCTCCAGCACCCGACAGACAGGGAGACCGAGGCTCGGACGCAGAGCTCGGGTCCCAACCCCACATCCTCTGCATACTCCCTAGGGCACCCCCATTTCTCAGCACATATCTCTGCCCTAACTGCACATAGCCGGTCCTGATGGGGAGGGAGGTCAGTGCTCGCTGGGCTGTGCCAGACCGGTGCTCCCCGGGTCTCCACCCCCGGAGTTCCCCACTGTGAGAATAAGGGGGACTCTGGGAAGCTGAAGAAGACTTTGGAGGCCATCCAGCCCAACCCCCACATTTTACAGAGGGGGAAACTGAGGCCCAGGGAAAGCAAGCAGCTTCCTCAAGGTCATACAGCTGGTGAAGCTGGTTAGGAGCGAGTAAAGGGTCACTGTCCTTGAAGATATAAACACCAGCACTGGCCACTCCAGCAGGGGTGGGGAATCCAGGCTAGAGACACGAGGAACCTTAAGGACGCTGAGACAGTGCCTGGCTGGTCTACACTGCTCAGTTCTAGTGGGTCTATCACTCATCTAGATGACGTGCCTTGGAACAGCCACACCACTGTCCTGACTTGAACCCAGGCTGAGGTTCTGGGTCCAGCAGCAGCCCTCCGGGGCGTGGCTGTCCTGCCCATCGTGGTCAGAAAGTCATCCTGACACCCACCCCTGGTTCTGGTGCTCACAACTAGATCCAGTCACCTAAAAAGGACGAGCCCCACAAACGTATTCCCCGTTGTGGCAAACAACACGCCCTGTTCTTTGTCTCACACTTCTCCTAGCTCCAGCCCCAAAGGGTGTCCCTTATCTGTGAATTTGGGGAATGAGTGTGAACCCCACTAATCTTTACCATTGAAACTTTGTAAAGTTTATAGGAAGCTCATATTGTTTCCCTTTTCAAAAGAAAGACAGAAACGGAGAAAGAGACAGAGAGAGACAGAGAGATAGGGGAGGTGGAGTGGAGAGAGAAAGAGACAGAGAGAGAAAAAGACAGTGCGGCACTTTGGTCTAAAAAATGAATCCATGCAGGGGCAGGGAGGCCTGACTGAACAGCTGTTTGTGCAAACACCGTCTGGGAGTTGGTGGGTTGCAGGCTCAATGTAAGTGACCAGAGGGACCGGGCAACTCTATAAGCTAATTAGATCCTGGAACAAAAAGTCCTGCTCAAACCCCACCTAGAGAACAGTGGTCAGTCCTGGGCACCACCAATAAGGAAGGACACGTTGCATCTAGGAAGGGAGCCGAGGAGGACAGCCAGGATGAGGAAGGGGCTGGAGAGGACGTCATTAAGAGTCATCTATAGGAACCAGGACGTTTGGCTGGAGAAGCGCAGGCTCTGGGTGGCTATGACTGGCGGCGTCTGCAGCTGCCTGCAGGGCTGTGCTATGGAGCCGGGCTTAGCCTGGCCCCCATGGGCAGAGCTGGCTGCCAGTGACGCGGTGGTAATTTGGCGGTAAGTCACATGACCTTTCTTCTTTATTTTTGGTCATGACCTCCTGTTTCCATTCATTGTTAAATGAGGGAAGGGCATTATGGGAGGGAAGCAGGTTTTGGCAGCTGGCCTGGGCAGGGCTGGTCTGCCCCAGGGCGGCTTCCCGGTCCACAGCTGGAGGACCACTTGTCACCGAGGCTAAGAGGAGATCCCTCAGTGGGGAAGCCAGATCTTCTCCAAGTCTAAGTCCTAGGATCCTATCCCGTCCTACCTCGGCAAACCCAAATCCAAACCCGATGAGTGACGGCAAACCGAGGTGAAGGGTGCTAGGATCACAGATCCAGAGAAGGGAGGGTCTTCTGAGGCCACAGAGTCCATCCAACCCCCTCATTTTACAGATAAGGAAACTGAGGCCGAGAGAGTAAAGGAATTGCCCACCCAGGGTCACAAAGATAATAAATGTCGAGCCCAGGTGTTCCTGACCACGACCACGATACCATTCCTATGCTATCCTGCCTCGGGGCAAGCCGGGCCCAGGACTGGAAGGAAAATCCAGCCTCCCCCAAACCGTCCCTGTGCCACCATCGGTGACCTCCCTGGCCTGGCCCTGACAGATTCCGGACCTGTGAGTGCTCACCTGGGTTTACCTCCTGGTAACGCCCCACGCCATAAGCGTCCACAATGCCTTGGAAGCTGGCGGTAAAGCGGTTGGTGCGGACGAGTGTTGGGGGCGAGTCTCTGGAGGGGATTCGGTGTACTACGGTTCCCACACCTGCCCCACTTCGGAGCTGGCGGGAGAGGAGAGAGAACATGGCAACAGATAATTTGATGAGATGTGGGCACTGTGCTAGGCACCACGGATTTGAAGATAAAAATGACCTTGCCCTCAAGGAGCTTACATTCTGTTGGGGGATATAACCCATAGACAAAATACAAAGCATACACAAACAAAAAAATACAAGCTGGCACCACAGTGCTGGGCCTGGAGTAAGGAAGAACTGAGTTCAAATCCAGCCTCAGACACTTCCTAGTTGTGTGACCCTGGGCGAGTCACTTCACCCTGTTTGCTTCAGTTTCCTCATCTGTAAATAGGAAATGGTAAACCACTCCAGTATCTTTGCCAAGAAAACCCCAAATGTGATCACGAGTAAGGACAAGACTGAAAAGGACTGAACAGCATTAAACAAATTTTGGTAAAAGGGAGATTTTGATCTTCAAAAGCCATGCCCGGAAGGCAGAGGAGCTTTTAACAGATCTGTTAATTACCCAAAATCAAAGAGGCTACAGCTTCTAGAAAGAATAATCTCCAACCCAGTTTTCGCTGGAGACTGTGTTGAACCCTGACAAAACTAGGGTCGCCAGGGAGGAGAGTAGAAGCAGGAGTGGAGATGGGTGAGCACGGGTGCAGGTGATAAAGCCCTGGGCTTAGCCCATTACTGCACCCTTCCCGGGTACCAGCTCCCAGAGAGCGGCTTCCTTCCTGGGAGGGAAGGGCAGGTCGGCCGGCTTCACTGTACAACTCCAAGGAGCTAGAGGCCTTGCCGGAGAGCCCCATTAGAGCAGAGGGGCCATCAGGGGGTGGGAGAGCCCACGGAGGATCTGCAGCTGGATCCCTGGGAGCTCCGGAAGGGAGCTCCTTCCTTCCTTTCCAAGGGGATTGAAAGGGCAGTTCTGCACATTTGGTTTCATAAAGATGTGTTCCCGCTGCTAGCTCCCCAGTGGAGACCGGGGCGGGGGGGTGAAATTTTTGCAAGAAATGGATTTGTTGGATGGGATTGATGTGCTCAACTCACAACCCCAGATCCCTTATGGCTAAACACAGCTCCTGCCACACTGCGCAAGGAAACATCACCTGCGAGGAACAGCGAGTGAGTGAGGGAAGGGCAATGGAGCTGAGGCCGGGAGAGATCCCCCGGTCCGGGCAGGCTGCAGAAGGCTACCTGGGAAGCGAGGCAGAGGCGGGGTCCTGAAGTAAGAAGGTACGGAGTGTTTGTGTGTGGATGATGCACGTGCAAAGCTCAAAGGCAGGAAAGGGTGAGATGTGTGCGAGGGATAGTGAGGATGCCAGTCTGGCTGAAGCATAGGAGCGTGAGAAAATCATGTCAGGTGCAGCAGTGCCAGGAAATAAGGGGCCTTGAACATCAGGCACAAGCATTTGGACTTTCCACGGCTGGCAGTGAGGTACCATGGATAGAATGCTGGGTCTGAAGTCGGGAAGACCTAGGTCCAAATTTTGCCTCAGACACTTATTAGCTTGTGTGACTATGGACAAGTCACTGAAATTCTCTGAGCCTCAATTTCCAACACCCACGGGTTTGAATGAGATAACATCTATAAAGTTCTTTTCAAACCTTAAATTAACATATAATTGCCATTATTAGTATTAAACATACAGTAATTATTATTAATTTATAGTAATAAACAGTATTATTACCGTTGGCAATAAGGAGCCAAGGAAGACCCTTAAGCAAGGAGTGCCATGTTAAGAGCCATACAGTTATAGTATAGTAAGCACTGTGTGGAGGGCAGGCTTTGACCCTCAGTAGCCTTATGGTCTCTTGAAACTTATTTCCCCCTTCTCTGAGTCTCAGTTTCCTCCTCTGTAAAATGCGATAATAATCCCTGCACTCCTCCCCACATTGGATTGTTGTAAACTCTTCGTCGACCTTAACTTCTTCAAGAAAGAACTGTTCTCTACAGGCACCTTCATTTAATCTTCACAGCACGGACTGCTATAGGCAGAACAGAGCAAGGTCTATGCTACCCATCGGAAGGATGAAGAACCCAAGGCCCCACAATGTTATGTGACCTCAGGACCGGTTGAAGTTGGTAGGAGAATGGGGCCGTGGGTAAGCCTCGGTCTCCCGGGTCCCTGGAGCCCGCCCTGCCCAGGCCGGGGACTCACCGAGCTCTCGTTCAGCGTCTGCTGCAAGGTGATGAGGTCTCGTGTGGGGCACCAGACCTCAGCAATGAGGCACTTGTCGGTGACGCTGAGGCTGCACTGGTTGAGCATTAGGTAGACGGCCTTCATCTTGCGGATCTGCACTTGCCACAGGGGCAGCAGGCCTTGTACACGATGGAGCACCTGCCCCAGGAACTGCTCTGTCTCCTGGAGCACCTGGGGAAGGGGGCCGAGCCAAGAGATGGTCACCTGTGAGTCCGGGGCAGCTCGACCCTCCCAAAGTCGCCAAGCCGCTGCCTTTTCTGGGCTTCAGTTTCCTTCTCTGTAAAGGAGGAGCTTGGCGTACATGCTCCCTGTGGCTCTTCTTTCAGCCCCAAATCCCATTCCCGTAACCTCCCCTGGGAGAATGGAAGCTCCTTGAGGGCAGGAACCGCTTCATTTCTGTCTTGATCCCCAGGGCCTAGCACACAGTAGGTGCTTCATAAATGATGGTTGGTTGATTCATAGAAGAGGGAGTGGATGGGACCAGGAGCAATGGGGGTGGGGGAGGGGGTTGATGATGTCGCGTGAAGGCAGATGGGGGCCTGACCACAACTCCCAGTGGAACCAGACGCCCCCTCCCTGGCAGGCTTCAGGCAGAGGCTGGCCGGGCAGGGTCAAGGACGCTGCAGAGGCAAGCCCTGCCCAGACACGTGCCGGGACTCCCCCCTTCAGCTGGGACTCACCAAGCTCAGGTCCTGTTTCTGCTGCTGCAGGTGCTGCAAGCTGGCCAGACGCTCCTCCTCACGCTCGGGATACGGGAACACGTTGCAATGAAAACTGAAGGGACAGTGGGGTGGGGGTGGGTGATGTGGGGGGGGGCCTCTGGGGGGAACGAGGACAGCAGGAGAGCAGAGCAGAGCTGGGCGAGGGGCTCACTCACCAGTCGGTGATCTTGCGGATTTTCTGTCCAATCTGCTCTCCCCAGTAGGATATGAGGAAGATCACCCAGGGCACGCGCTCTCCCTGCAGGAGGAGTCGACACCGCCCGGCAGGGACCTTCAGAGCCAGCCCTTCCTGCCCGCCCCTGCCCCAGCCTAGCCCTGGGGCTCAGATGGCACCGCCCCTCATTCACCGTCCTTGGCACACAAAGCGGAGGCCGACAAGGGCGAAGGAGTCGTCCTGACTTGCCTCCCTGGGGCCTGTGTCAGGGCAGCAGAAAGGGGAGGCAGCCCCTTACCGTCAGGGGGTCCTCGAGTGGTTCCTCCATGTCCACGAAGCTGGCGATAAAGTAGCCACGGCATGCCCGCCACAACAGACGCTCGAGCGCCCCGGCTCGCCAGGGCTGGATGGCCCCTGCCACAAAACTAACAGATGACCCCTTGAGGCGGGAGAGGGCCAGGGCCCCATGGGAGACCCTGCTCACCCCGGGGGACAGCTAGCCAAGCAGAGGCACAGATTTATGCTGTGCTACAATGCCTTGGCCCACAGCGGGAACCCTCATGGGAGGGCTTCCAGAAGCTCCTGTCCTCTTACATGGAACACTGCAGAGGCCGTCAGCGGGCAGAGGAGACAAGATGGCAGGTGAGAGCCCCGACCTACTCTTTGTTCTGGCCCTGCCATTGACATGCCAGGGGCCAGGGGCATTGGCTCTTTGCTTTTCAGTTTCCTCTGCTATGGGAGGGTGGGGGTGAGGGTTTGGACTAGATGATCTCTAAGGCCCCTCCCAGCTCTGACATTCCCTGTACTAAGGGTCCTTCCAGCTCCCATATCCCAGGTTCCCTTCAGGTCCACACCTGCCCTCTCAAGTACCTAATCCTGAGATCTGCTCGCGGCCCAGCCTGGGGGTCAAGTAAAGGAGTCTCTTCCAAGGGCCGGTTGGGTGGGACATCTGGAAGCTATGGGACCCCGAGAACACTAGATTCAGGGATCCGGCCTGCAGATATGGGGACCCCTACCCCACCCAGCCCTGGGAACCCCACTCCAATGAGGTGGGTCCGCCCCCCCACTGCTTCCCACCACGGAGCCCCGGGAGGCAGGGGGAGCGCTAACATGCTGGTCGCGGGTGTAGGGCCCCTGTCGTAGGACTGCAATGTGCTGCTGGAGCAGGTGCATCCGCGTGCGCATGGCCTGGTGGTTACCCCGGACTTCCCGAAGCTCCTGTGCCACCTGCTGGGTCCCCTCCTGGATGCGCAGCAGGTCCTTAGGGGGCGGGGCCTCTGGGTTCCCCTGGGGCTCCGGGAGGGTCAGGCCGGCTCTTCTCACCTCCTCCTGCAGGAAGGCTGGGAACACAGTAGCTCTGGCCAGCTCATCCTAGCCCTGAGCCTCACTGCCCTTCCAGCTGAGGACCCTAGGTCACTTCCCTGGGCTCCCTCGCTAAATTCCCAGAGGCTCTGAGGCCGACAACTCGACTCCACAAGCACCCACTG